>NC_084618.1:24805068-24990068 GCF_033978795.1 Nerophis ophidion | reverse complement strand
CCAGCATTGCCAGATTTGGAAACCTTGCCTGATGTTCTTTTCCAACATTATCACAATTTCAAAAGGGTTAAAAACAATAAAAATCAGTTCCCAGTGGCTTGTTGTATTTTTTGAATTTTTTTTCAAAATTTTACCGGTCCCGGAATATCCTTAAAAAAAGCTTTAAAGTGCCTTTTTTTCGCTCTCTGCGAAGACACTGTTCATTTCCCTGTGACGTCATACAGTGCTGCCAATACAAACAAACAATGGCGAATACCACAGCAAGATATAGCGACAATAGCTCGGATTCAGACTCGGATTTCAGCGGCTTTAGCGATTCAACAGATTAGGCATGTATTGAAACGGACAGTTGTAGTATGAAAGTATTGAAGAAGAAACTGAAGCTATTGAGCGAATAGCTATTGACGCAATTCATAGCCATAGCATGGCTGAATAGCTGTGTTAGCATCGCCGGTAAAATGTGCGGACCAAACGATCAGGCCTTTCGCATCTTGTGACACTGGAGCAACTTAAATCCGTCGATTGGTAAGTGTTTTTTTCGCATTAAATGTGGGTGGAAGGAAACGTAATATAGTTGCAAATCCATCTGCAGGTTATCCATACATCTCTGTGCCATGTCTGCTTTAGCACCGCCGGTAAATAGCATGTTAGCATCGATTAGCGTAGCATGTTAGCATCGATTAGCTGGCAGTCAAGCCGCAACCAAATATGTCTGATTAGCACATAAGTCAACAACATCAACAAAACTCACCTTTGTGATTTCGTTGACTTTATCGTTGCAAATGCATCTGCAGGTTATCTATACATCTCTGTGCCATGTCTGTCATCGCCGGTAAAATGTGGAGACACTCCGGCACATTCAATGGGGGTCTGGCGGCAGACACTTTCGCATCTTCGGGCCAGTAGTGCAACTTGAATCCCTCCCTGTTAGTGTTGTTACACCCTCCGACAACGCACCGACGAGGCATGATGTCTCCAAGGTTCCAAAAACAGTCGAAAAAACGGAAAATAACAGAGCTGAGACCCGGTGTTTGCAATGTGTTGAAAATGAAAACGGCGGCAGTATTACCTCGGAGACGTCACGTTCAGACGTCGTTACCACAGAGCGATAAACAGAAAGGCGTTTAATTCGCCAAAATTCACCCATTTAGAGTTCGGAAATCGGTTAAAAAAATATATGTGTTGAGATCCGCTTTTTGGATCCTCCACATATTAATGTTTATTGTTCCATTTTTATTTTCACTCTCCGTCTGATCCTATTATTTCCTGTGTAGTCGGTCACATTGGTAGTTTATCAGTTTCACCTGCTACTCACGGCCCTGCACACCTGTCCTCACTAATCACTTGCCTTATATAAGCCTGCATCTTTTGTTGTTCAGTCAGGGATCCAAATTTGTTCATACACAACAGTACGTCTGCTTTGCGCTCTTGCTTACATGCAATTTCTGTGTTATTCTCGCGAGCTCTCACGCTGCGCAATTTTATTCATTCTTAGCTCTCATGCTAAATGTTTTGTTTTCCCCTTTGTGTGCCTATGTGCCAGTTTAGTTTACTATTTGTTTATTCAAGCTTTAATGCTAGCGTCTTTTGTTTGACTTTTCTTAGCTCCAGTATTTTTGTTCTCTAGCACCTTTTGTTAAATAAATCTTTAGTTCATACCTTTTGCTGTGTTCAATTTTCGACGCATCCTCGAGGGAATCGAACCCGGCATCACAATGCCGAACAGGCGTAACAATATGGTCTTTTTTCTGCACCATCAAGGTAAATATTGAGGCTTACATAGGTCCGGTGATAATGTTCCCCTTTAATGGGTTTTCATCCTTGGATATTGGGGATTCTCCAAAATAAGACATTAACTCGTTTCAGCATCATTACTGTCATTGTTGTCTTCCTCATTGTTGCTGAGTTCACCTGAATCTGAACCAAGAAGTGTGTCTAGTAACTACACACATTATCTTGTTAAATTGGTTTAATAACACAACAATGATAGTATGATTAAAGTGAAAGTTAGTTGTTCGTTTGTACATAATATATGTAACTGTTAATGTTTTAAAAGGCATTTGACAACCAATTAACGTTAGCCTTAAATTGGAGCGCGTCTTTGTAAACACTGAACATGCACGCCAAACGCGCCTCTCAGAGCGAAACGGTGCTTTAGTTTATGAATTTACAACGCAGCTACAAATGACACATTCATGTTTTTGTGTAATGATGACAACGTACACTCACATGGACGATTGACTAGTTGATGGTGATGGCAAGAACGCTGTCGGGTGTTTTCTTTATAAATTTTCGTTCATAGCCGTTTGCTGCTATGATAGGCCATTTCCCCTCGACACAGTGTGCATACAAGAACATTATTAGGCCGTTTATTGAAATACTCCCACACTTTGGACGACATTAGGCATGCTTTTTTCCCCTCGTTCGCACCGCTCGCATCGTCTGCTTTGCGCTCCGCCATGACGGTAGTGTGACGTAAATATGCGACGCGTCGACGCACAAAAACGGCGTCGACGTATTTACATCATCGATGACGTCATCGATAACGTCAACTATGTCAACGCGTCGTTTCAGCCTTAATTAATATACGGATGTACTATATATCTGCGCCTTATAGTGCAGTGCGACTAATATGCGGATGCACTGAACATCTGCACCTTATAGTGCAGTGGGACTAATATGCGGATGCACTGAACATCTGCACCTTATAGTCCAGTGCGACTAATATAAGGGTTTCCCACACATTCATTATTTGTGGCGGCCCGCCACGAAAGAATTACGGCCGCCACAAATAAAAAATACAATTAAAATATATATATATATATATATTTTTTTTTTTTTTTGCGGCTTTTGACTCGCTCGACCGCTCATAAAAGTAATGGGACTGTCTGTGAATGGAGCTTGTAGTTAGAAATTATATAACTATGTAAATATTATATAAATATGTATGTACCTAAAGTGTTGTAATTATATTCCAACTCCGCGTTCTTCTTGGTCATCGCCGCCACCGCTGACACCCCTCCCCCACCGCTCGACCACACCACCACAAATAGATGCCTGACCTGTGGGAAACACTGAATATACAGATGTACTGTGTATCAGCGCCTTATAGTCCAGTGTGACTAATATGCGGATGTCCTGTATATCTTCTGCACCTTAAAGTCCAGTGCGACTAATATGCCTCATTAAGGGGCGGAATGGCGTAGTTGGTAGAGCGGCTGTGCCAGAAACCTGAGGGTTGCAGGTTCGCTTCCCACCTATTGACATCCAAATCGCTGCCGTTGTGTCCTTGGGCAAGACACTTCACCCTTGCCCCCGGTGCCGCTCACACCGGTAAATGAATGATGAATGAATGATTGGCGGTGGTCGGAGGGGCCGTAGGCGCAAACTGGCAGCCACGCTTCCGTCAGTCTACCCCAGGGCAGCTGTGGCTATAGATGTAGCTTACCACCACCAGGTGTGAATGAATGATGGGTTCCCACTTCTCTGTGAGCGCTTTGAGTATCTAACAATAGAAAAGCGCGATATAAATCTAATCCATTATTATTATTACGTCCTGTATATCTGCGCCTTATAGTCCAGTGCGACTAATATACGGATGTACTGTATATCTGCGCCTTATAGTCCAGTGCGACTAATATGCGTATGTACTGTATATCTGCGCCTTATAGTCCAGTGCGACTAATATACAAATGTACTGTATATCTGCGCCTTATAGTCCAGTGCGACTAATATACAAATGTACTGTATATCTGCGCCTTATAGTGCAGTGCAACTGATATGCGGATGTACTGTATACCTGCGCCTTATAGTCCAGTGCGACTAATACATGTGTGTGCTGTATATCTGCGCCTTATAATACAGTGCAACTAAAATGCGGATGTACTGTATATCTGCATCTTATAGTCCAGTGCGACTAATATGCGTATGTGCTGTATATCTGCACCTTATAGTCCAGTACAACTAATATACGGATGTACAGATATCTGCGCCTTATAGTGCAGTGCGACTAATATGCTTATGTACTGTATATCTGCGCCTTATAGTCCAGTGCGACTAATATGCTTATGTGCTGTATATCTGCACCTTATAGTGCAGTGCAACTAATATGCGTACGTACTGTATATCTGCGCCTTATAGTCCAGTGCGGCTAATATACAGATGTACAGTATATCTGCGTCTTGTATTCCAGTGCGACTAATATACGGATGTACAGTATATCTGCGTCTTATAGTCCAGTGTGACTAATATACGGATGTGCAGTATATCTGCGCCTTATGGTCCAGTGCGACTAATATATGAATGTGCTGTATATCTGCGCCTTATGGTGCAGTGCAACTAATACATGTATGTACTGTATACCTGTGCCTTATAGTCCAGTGCGACTAATACATGTATGTACTGTATATCTGCGTCTTATAGTACAGTGCGGCTAATATATGAATGTACTGTATACCTGCGCCTTATAGTGCGGTGCAACTAATATGCGGATGTACTGTATATCTGCACATTATAGTACAGCGCGACTAATATATGCGCGTGCTGTATATCTGCGCCTTATAGTCCAGTGCGACTAATATGCGGATGTGCAGTATATCTGCGCCTTGTAGTTCGGTGCGGCTAATACATGGGTGTGCTGTATGTCTGCGGCTTGTAGTCCAGTGCGACTAATATATGGATGTATCTTATTTTTTTCACATTTTGATTTAGTGGTTGCAGCTTATATACCGGTGCGCCCTATAGTCCAGAAATATGGTACACATTAGTCTTCACAGTGAGCAGTGTACTTTTGTAGAGGCCAGAACCAAATATTCATGTTCACATTGATTCTTACGGGGAACTTTGCCTCGCTATACAAACTTTCTGGGTTTTCGGAAGTTTGCACACCGGAGGTTCCACTTAACAAATTCTAAATTTAATAAAATCAGATGGATAGAAATGAGTTGCTGGGATTAATTTAGTTACTTGCTGTAAAACATTGTCGCTTCCATAATCCACTGCAGTGTTTTTCAACCTTTTCTGAGCCGAGGCACATTTTTTTCATTGAAAAAATCCCACTAGCAGAAAACATTAAATGAATTAAACTCAGCACCCAACATTGACAGTAAAAAGTCGTTTTCGCAATTGTTGGATAAGAATTCAAACCATAACCAAGCATGCATCACTATAGCTCGTCTCAAAGTAGGTGTACTGTCAATTATTTTGAGTATGTTGGTGTTTTCCTGTGTATATTGTTTTAGTTCTTGTCTGGCGCTCCTATTTTGTTGTTGATAGTCATTTCATGTACGGATGTACTTTGTGGACGCCGTATGCTGCTCCACGCGCTGTAAGTCTTTGCTGTCGTCCAGCATTCTGTTTTTGTTTACTTTGCAGCCAGTTCAGTTTTATTTCCGTTTAGCATAGCCATCCCTAAGCTTCAATACCTTTTGTTTATTTTGGGTTTAAGCATGTCGTCTGCATATTGTGATCACGACAAATCATGTTCCAGACGTCTAAAAAGCAATTAGCGACCTGCTGTGTAAGGACTGGTGGGCATTGTGGTGCCGGGTTCGATTCCCTCGAGGATGTGTTGACGTGAAGGTAGGATCTTAAAATATTTATTTAACAAAAAGGGAGCTCTGAACAGAAATACTGGAGTTAATAAAAGGCAAACCAAAAACGCTAGTAGGAAAACTGGAAGTAAAAATAGACAAATTAAAATGGCACGTTGGCACAAAAGAGAAAACAAATCATCAGTATGTAAACTGGAAAAAATAAGTGGCTTAGCGTGAGAAGCTAGCGAGAATAGAAATACTTGCGTGAAAGCAAATGTTCAAAATCCAGACGTACAGTTGCGTGAGAGCAAACTATGAACCCAGACCGAATGAACAGAAAAGGCTGGCTTAAAGAGGAGGGTGATAATTAGTAGCAGGTGTGCGGGGCAATACTAGCAGGTGGACTGATGAGTGACCATGGTGACAAAGCAAACAAGAAATAAGGAGTCAGATGGAGAGATATACAAAATGGAAAAATAAATAATGTGTAGATCCGAGCAGCGGATCGCAACATGCTGCCTCCTACTGATACGGAAGAGTATTACACAGCTAATGGGCGGTATAGCTCGGTTGGTAGAGTGGCCGTGCCAGCAACTTGAGGGTTGCAGGTTCGATTCCCGCTTCCGCCATCCTAGTCACTGCCGTTGTGTCCTTGGGCAAGACACTTTACCCACCTGCTCCCAGTGCCACCCACACTGGTTTAAATGTAACTTAGATATTGGGTTTCACTATGTAAAGCGCTTTGAGTCACTAGAGAAAAGCGCTATATAAATATAATTCACTTCACACAGCTACTCTGCCGAGCTCTTGACGGCACAGACAATAATTACGGATTTGCACAGAATATTCTTAACCTAATTGGGTAAAATTACATAATTTCCCACGGCACACCAAACATCTCACGGCACATTAGTGGTTGAAAAACACTGGTCTACTGTTAAAAAGGATTTAATCGGCACTCGAAAACGGATCGAATCTGAGGCCAGCAAAACATTTTTTGGGGTAAGTAATCAACTAAGTAACCCACAGTAATGATTGCGTAACCCCCTGGAGGTTCCATTAAAAGCGACAGGATGGATGGTTTGTGGTTTCTTCCCACAACAAGCACTCTTGTGTTGTCCGCAACGCCGCTTTAGAGTGGCACAGGTAACGTTTTCATCCAACCCTGCATCCCATGTCAGCGTCAACAATGAAGCCATTCTCGTGAGGCCCCGCTAGGATGGGGTTTCCTCTGGGAGAGGGATCAGGTTTCGCTCCTGGCCCCGCACGCCACCTTACGAGGATACGCCGGGCTCTACCGCCCTCGCCCGCCCAAGTCGTGCCAGGAAACGCAAGGGAAACGTTTTTGATCGGTATCAACCTGCCTATTGAGTTCCTGAGTGGACCCGGTGGGACTTTCTGCCCCTTCCCGGTCCCACGGCGCAGGCAGGGCTGGTCTGATAAGAACACCTGCCAGCCGCCGCTATTTATGGAGGGCGTCTCCGCACCCGCACACCCTGCCCTTACCTGGCCGTCTCCTTCCACTCCATCTCCTGCCCGTTGACTGACAGCAGCTCGTCCAGCTCGGTGAATAGCTGAGGCGGCGGGGGGCCGTCATCTTCCTCGCCCAGGATGAAGCGGATCCTCTCCGCCGGGGAAACTGGAGGACGGGAAAAGAAAAAGTCAGGGATCTCCGGCGGTTACGCAACATCTCCATTCATAGCTTCTGTGGAACCCCCCATGCCCCTCCCGTCACTTCCTGGTTTCATTTCCGGAACATTCCCTTTATCTTGGGTAATAGGCAGGCTTGGTGTTGCGCAACAACCAGGTCGGTTTGCTAAATGTTTTCACACGTTTTTTTAAGAGCAACAACTTTTTTTTTTATATAGTCATATCTAGAGATGTCCGAAAATGGCTTTTTTTGCCGATATCCGATATTGTCCAACTCTTAATTACCGATTCCGATATCAACCGATACCTACATATACAGTCGTGGAATTAACACATTATTATGCCTAATTTTGTTGTGATGCCCCGCTGGATGCATTAAACTATGTAACAAGGTTTTCCAAAATAAATCAACTCAATTTATGGAAAAAAGGCCAACACGGCACCATCATATTTATTATTGAAGTCACACAGTGCATTATTTTTTTTTAACATGCCTCAAAACATCAGCTTGGAATTTAGGACATGCTCTCCCTGAGAGAGCATGAAGAAGTTGAGGCGGGGGGGAGGGGTTAAGGGCGTATATTGTAGCGTCCCTTAAGAGTTAGTGCTGCAAGGGGTTCTGGGTATTTGTTCTGTTGTGTTTATGTTGTGTTACAGTGCGGATGTTCTCCCGAAATGTGTTTGTCATTCTTGTTTGGTAGATAGATAGATAGATAGATAGATAGATAGATAGATAGATAGATAGATAGATAGATAGATAGATAGATAGATAGATAGATAGATAGATAGATAGTACTTTATTGATTCCTTCAGGAGAGTTCCTTCAGGAAAATTAAAATTCCAGCAGCAGTGTACAGAGTTGAGATCAATTTAAATAAAAGTAAAAAGTAAATAATGGGGATTTAAATGGAAACAAAATAGAGAAATATTACAATAAGAATAAAAAAAAATTAAAAAGCGGTGTGGGTTCACAGTGTGGCGCATATTTGTAACAGTGTTAAAGTTGTTTATATGGACACCCTCATTGTGACATGTATGGCTGTAGACCAGGGGTCGGGAACCTTTTTGGCTGAGAGAGTCATACAAGCCAAATATTTTTCAAAGTATTTCCGTGAGAGCCATATAATGTTTGTTTTTTTAACACTGAATACAACTATATGCGTGCATTTTTAAGATAGACCAACATTTTTAGAGTATAATAAGTCTCTTATTCTTTTTAATAACATTGTTATTCTGAGTCTAACCAAAAATAAATAAAATACTTCTTACCATTAATGCGACTTCTTGAACAGGTGCAGTAGAAACATAGAAACTGGATGGATGTATAAAAATGCATGAGAATGTTTTATATTTTGAACGTTATTTTTGACACTGTGATTACCAGCGGAATTATTTATTACTTATCGTGTTAAGCAATGTCAGCTAAGATTTATCTGAGAGCCAGATGCAGTCATCAAAAGAGCCAAGTATGGTCTACAGCCATTGGTTGTAGACCAAGTTTGCCTTGCATATATTACTTGGAAGAAAACTGGTTTTGTTTAATAAAATTCTACTCAAACATTTATTAAAGTCAAATACAAATAAGGCAACAAGAGAAGTATCCAACACTTCTCTTTTCAAAAGTAAATATGTACAGCAGATATGATCATCTACATCAGCAGGCCAATTGTGGCTCGCAAGATGTTATTTAGCGGCCCCCACCTTAATATGAAAGTTTAATGTTAGTGAGGCCCGCAAGTTTTATATGAATGGCGCTTGACAGCGTTGTGTTATTTGGGTCAAAAATGGCTCCTTCAACGTTCTGGGTTGCCTACCCCTGTATTGGTGGAAAAGCGGCAAATGAGTGAAAGCGACAGACACGTTGCCATGGAAACAAGAGTTTTCTTACGTGCCTGGTTGCAGTCACACCGTGACACTTGTCCGTCAGTAATAACAGTCCCCGATAACCTGGACCAATTCAAACCGCTATGTGTTTTTTTTAGTGTTTAATTTGCATTGCCTCACTTGATAAAAACTACATACATTTCTAAATAACGTTGGATAACACTCCAGGAGGCGTCGCTTTTTTGCGCTCGCTATCTCGGCTATTATCTGCCGACCGACGTGTTGCTGTGGGGAGGAAAAGCGTAACGACACACATTGCGGGAATAACATTATTCTCCGTGCGTCGGTTACAAAGAAATATATTCTACAACCCCAAACATGTCTTTTCCAAAGCCTGCAGTGAAGAGAAAGGTTAGTGATGAGCAAAGACAATTCCAGGAAAAGAAGGAGATGCAATATTTCTTTGTTGAGCACAGGGGCACCCCGACGTGTCTTATTTGCACAGAGAAAGTTGCGGTGCACAAGGAATACAACTTCAAACATCATTACACCACTAGACATGCTGAGGAGCATGCAACATTTTTTTTTAAGAAATCTTTTCTTGCGGCCCAGCCTCACCCAGACTCTGCGTCCAGTGGCCCTAAGGTAAATTGAGTTTGAGAACCCTGCTTTAAGGTTTATTGGCGCTCTATACTTCTCCCTACGTCCGTGTACCACTTCGTACAGCAGCGTTTTAGAAATTCGTAAATGTTACTTTTTGAAACACATACCGATAATTTCCGATATCATATTTTAAAGCATTTATCGACCGATAAAATCGGCAGTCCGATATTATTGGACGTCCCTAATATATAAATGATATAATTGATATCATTTATATATTAATGATATAATTTCGACTCTTTAAAATTCAAAATTCTACCGAAAAAAAGAAGAGAAAAACAAGCTAATTGGAATCTTTTTGAAAAACTTAAAAGAATAATTTATGGAACATCATTATTAATTTTTCCTGATTAAGATTAATTTTAGAATTTTGATGACATGTTTTATATAGGTTAAAATCCAATCTGCACTTTGTTAGAATATATAACAAATTGGACCAAGCTATATTTATAACAAAGACAAATCATTATTTCTTCTAGATTTTCCAGAACAACATTTTTTAAAGAAATTCAAAAGACTTTGAAATAAGATTTAAATTTGATTCAACAGATTTTCTAGATTTGCCACAATATATATTTTTTTTAATCATAAGTTTGAAGAAATATTTCACAAATATTCTTTGTCGAAAAAACAGAAGCTAAAATTAAGAATTAAATTAAAATGTATTTATTTTTCTTTACAATAAAAACATTTAATTTACTTGAACATTGATTTAAATTGTCAGGAAAGAAGAGGAAGGAATTTAAAAGGTAAAAAGGTATATGTGTTTAAAAATCCTAAAATCATTTTTAAGGTTGTATTTTTTCTCTAAAATTGTCTTTCTGAAAGTTAAAAGAAGCTAAGTAAAAAAATAAATGAATTTACTTAAACAAGTGAAGACCAAGTCTTTAAAATATTTTGTTGGATTTTCAAATTCTATTTGAGTTTTGTCTCTCTTAGAATCAAAAATGTCGAGCAAAGCGAGACCAGCTTGCTAGTAAATAAATAAAATGTGGAAAAAAATAGAGGCAGCTCACAGGTAAGTGCTGCTATTTGAGCTATTTTTGAACAGGCCAGCGGACGACTCATCTGGTCCTTACGGGCACCGTGTTGGTGACCCCTGTCGTAGACCACTAGCACAGGACGCCCTATGTTTGCAACAAGGGTTCGGGGAATTCAATGTAGACATCTCTGGTCATATCCCTCGCCACATCGCGCTTCAAAGTTTGCCACCTCACTTCAGAGAACTTTTTTGTTTTCTTTAGAAGTCTAGCATGTTTAGCGATTCCTTGTCCTTTTAGTCCTCCAGTGATAATGTTACATAAAAACGTACTTATTTTCCGCCAACTCGGCCAGGATTGCTGACAGGGATGCAACTTTTCACTACGAATGGACATTAGCCGCTAACACGCTACCCAGGATACTACATTGCGTTGAGTGGTGTGATCAAATATTTCCAACTCTTTTTGACTTTACAGATCCTGGCTCCTGTTCAATGTTCACTTCTCTGGCGAGTGTCAGACCGTCGCATGACTAAGCGCCTCGGTCACGTGACCCTTTTGTCTTTGCACACCCCCTGTTCATTGATTAGACAACTTCATCCTCCACTGACGAATCATCAACAGCACTGCCAGGATTAGCCGGGCTCTACCTGGAAAGTTGCGCAACAGGCCAGCGGCGGCGGAGTCCCGAAAGGGGCTCAAACTGAGCTTTTAATCCCGACCTGTGGCACCCAAGCTTCATTTAGCAGCGCTGCTGTTAAAACGCTACCACTTCACCTGCTGCACCTTGCCCGGGGAACGTAGAAGGCCGTCACTTCGATAGACACCACTGTGACAGACTTTTGAAAAGGGACAAGGCTAAAAAACAGTAGAAATTACGATAGTGATGGAAGAAAACCCAATCCGGTACTTAACCTCAAGCAGAACCTCAATTTACAAACTTAATTAGTTCAATCAATCAATGTTTATTTATATAGCCCTAAATCACAAATGTCTCAAAGGACTGTACAAACCACTACGACTACGTAGTGGCTCCAACACAGCCGCGAGAGTTCAGTTCAAAGCAGATCCAAGACAGCAGCGAGAGTCCCGTCCACAGGAAACCATCCCAAGCGGAGTCGGATCAGCATCGTAGAGATGTCCCCAACCGATACACAGGCGAGCGGTCCATCCTGGGTACTGACTCTGGACAGCCAGTACTTCATCCATGGTCATCGGACCGGACCACCTCCACAAGGGAGGGGGGGACAGAGGAGAAATAGAAAAGAAGCGGCAGATCAACTGGTCTAAAAAGGAGGTCTATTTAAAGTATACAAATGAGTTTTAAGGTGAGACTTAAATGCTTCTTGTAGTTCGTTAAAAGTTTGTATATCGAAGCTAAATTCTCCATGAGGAACAATGTCAATATGACTAATGGGTTCCAGCCTCTACGAAAGTTGGCCCTCATTATGGCAAATATTAAAATATTACAGCATTTTGTTTATGCTGCAAACATGTTGTCTAATTATTACACAAAACCCAAAACCAGTGAAGTTGGCACGTTGTGTAATTTGTAAATAAAAACAGAATACAATGATTTGCAAATCCTTTTCGGCTTACCGTATTTCCTTGAATTACCGCCAGGTATATAGTATGCGCCTGTCTAGAATTACTGCCGGGTCAAACTTGTTTCGCAAAATAATTAGCGCATGCTTAGCATTACCGCCGGCTCAGGATTAACGCCGGGTCAAACTCGTTTCGCAAAATAATTAGCATATGCCTAGAATTACCGCCGGGTCAAACTCGTCACGTCAGGAGTGACACTTCACCTGTTATAATTTTCAAAATGGAGGAAGCTGATTTCAATAATTTGAAATCGCATAAAGGGAAGAAGATTAAGAGCTATTCAGTGGGATTTAAGGTCCAAGCTATTGAATATGCTCAAAATAACAGTAAGCAGCTATGTTTTATTAATATACCGTAGCTGCGTGTGTCAAATATGAGTCATTAAATGACTCCCGCCTCCTGGTGGTAGAGGGCGCAAGTGATCCTTCTTGCGACTACTCGGCTGCAGAAGAAGTGACAACAAGCAGCAAGAGTGAGCAGCGATCGTTTATTTTTTACTCTCGCTTGCACTTTTAACATGGAGGATTACATATCTAAAATCAAACAGTTTTCTTAACTGGACTTTCAATCGAAACAGGAGGTAATAAAGGGAGATCTCCATCGAGACAGAGAGACTTTTAAAACTGAAGAAGGAGAAGGAAGACTTCTATAAACAAGTTATCGATGCTTTTGATCAGAAGGAGCTGTGCATGGACTTCATTTATAAGTAAAGGTAAGACCATAATAACGTTTTTTTTTATTAAATGTGCTTTTCATGATGGTATCCTTACATCACACTCAAATGTATAAGCGCAGGCCTAAATTTACCGCATGCCTTTGGTAAGCGCTGGAGTGAGAAGAGGTTTTAAATTAATTAGCGGCCATTCAAGGAAATACGGTATATTCAATTGAATAGACTACAAAGCCAAGATACTTAATGTTCCAAGTTTGAACTGAGAAACTTGTTTGTTTTTTTTGCAAATAATCATTAACTTACAATTTAATGGCAGCAACACATTGCAAAAAAGTTGTCACAGGGGCATTTTTACCACTGTGTTACATGGCCTTTCCTTTTAACAACACACAGTAAACGTTTGGGAACTGAGAAGACCAATTTTTGAAGCTTTTCAGGTGGAATTCTTTCCCATTCTTGCTTGATGTACAGCTTAAGTTTTTCAACAGTCCGGGGTCTCTCTTGTGGTATTTTAGGCTTCATAATGCGCCACACATGTTCAATGGGAGACATGTCTGGACTACATGCAGGCAAGTCTAGTACCCGCACTATTTTACGATGAAGCCCGGCCGTTGTAACACGTGGCTTGGCATTGTCTTGCTGAAATAAACAGGGGCGTCCATGATAATGTTGCTTGGATGGCAACATATGTTGCTCCAAAACCTGTATGGACCGTTCAGCATTAATGGTGCCTTCACAGATGTGTAAGTTACCCATGCCTTGGGCACTATTCAATTGGACATAGGTTAAAAAGGATTTGCAAATCATAGTATTCTGTTTTTATTTACAATTGATTTACACAACGTGGTTTTGGGTTTGTAGGTTTTACAGTTAAAAGTCCCAACGATCGTTACAATTTGTCCTCTGCATTTGACCCATACCCATGTTCACCACCTGGGAGGTGAGATGAGCAGTGAGCAGCAGCGTGCGCCGCGCTCGGGAATCATTTGGTGATTTAACCCCCAAATCCAACCATTGATGCTGCGTGCCAAGCAGGGAGGTAACGGTTCCCATTGTTATAGTCTTTGGTATGACTCGGCCGGGGTTTGAACTCATGACCTTCCAGTCTCACTCCGACGACAAGGCCACTGAGCTGGTTTTACATTATTAACAAGTTATTATTCAAACCCCCCCCAAACCTATTCCTATTTGTCTGTGTTGCAAACGTTGTGTCTAATCATTATAGTTTTTAATGTTATTAACGCATTGACAAACAAAGCACGGACATTTGAGACGTCATTCCTGTGTATCGTAAAACAATATCAACAAAACGACTTGACTGTACAAATGTAGCCCAATTCAGGGATTGGGGTGGGAGGGGGAGTGCTTCTGCGTATAAAGACGGCTGGACAGACAGACAGACAGGCAGACAGACAGACAGGCAGGCAGGCAGGCAGGCAGACAGACAGACAGACAGACAGACAGACAGACAGACAGACAGACAGACAGACAGACAGACAGACAGACAGACAGACAGATAGATAGATAGATAGATAGATAGATAGATAGATAGATAGATAGATAGATAGATAGATAGATAGTACTTTATTGATTCCTTCAGGAGAGTTTCTTCAGGAAAATTAAAACATTAACAACATAAAAACTATCAAAGTTGGGCCAAAACATTTATGCAGCACAAACGTTTGGGACAAGTTTGGAGGGGAAATAATCCGAAAAGGAATCTAAGAATAACTTAAAAATAGAGATGTCCGATAATATCAGCAATCCGATATTATCGGCTGATAAATTCTTTCAAATGTAATATCAGACATTATCGGTATAAGTTTCAAAAAGTAATATTTATGACTTTTTAAAACGCTGCTGTATAAAGTGGTACACGGACGTAGAGAGAAGTACAGAACGTTAATAAACCTTAAAGGGCACTGCCTTTGCGTGCCGGCCCAGTCACATAATATCTACGGCTTTTCACACAGACAAGTGAATGCAAGGCATACTTGGTCAACAGCCATACAGGTCACACTGAGGGTGGCCGTTTAAACAACTTTAACACTGTTACAAATATGCGCCACGCTGTGAACCCACACCAAACAAGAATGACAAACACATTTCGGGAGAACATTCGCACCGTAACACAACATAACCAATACCCAGAAGCCCTTGCAGCACAAACTCTTCCGGGAGACTACAATATACAACTTCCTTCCCGAACACAACCCCGCACGACTAAACCTCCTCATGCTCTCCCAGGGAGAGCATGTCCCAAATCCCAAGCTGCTGTTTTGAGCCATGTTAAAAATAATAATGCACTTTATGGGAAAAAAATGCCAACATGGCACTGCCATATTTGTTATTAAAGTCACAACTTGAGTTAATTTATTTTGGAAAACCTTTTTACATTTTTTAATGCATCCAGTGGGGCATCACAACAAAATTTGGCATAATAATGTGTTAATTCCAAGACTGTATATATCGTATTGGTTGATATCGGAATCGGTAATTAAGAAAAGCCATTATTGGACATCTCTACTTAAAAACTGTAAGGACACCAATATTTTTTGTATCTTCATAATATGTTTTACTTTTATTCTCACTCCTGGTTCTTACCATTTTACAAGTTTTATTATTTTTACTTTTCAGCATTTCTCTTTTCTCTGCACATTTCTCTGGGTTATATAGTTCATGTGATGATCATTCATAATTTGCACATTTGATTTAATTGCTGATAAGCTAATCTATTATTACTTACAGTTAAAGAGTGAAAAGGGAATTGATTTGATATGCATGTATTTGATATTGATTATTAGAGAAACACTGACACTGATTTAAGTTGTTTCTACTTCACAGCCTAACAAAGGGTTAACTCAGATACTGCATGTTCCACAATTCATTGTGGCAAACCGGATGTTAAGAAAAGACTGGGAGCAGGTGCATTGTGGTTGATGAGATTGAGTTTAACGAGACTACTGGTGAATGAATGAACGACAGATAAGATAAAAAGATCGATTTGTACCATTCTGTATTCCCATTTTTTTCTTATATAAAGTACAACTTTATTTACACATTTCCGACGTCCTGTCCAATACTTGATCGTAGTTAACCGACAGCAGGGGTCACCAACGCGATGCCTGCGGGCACCAGGTAGCCCGTAAGGACCAGATGAGTAGCCCGCTGGCCTGTTCTAAAAATAGCTCAAATAGCAGCACTTACCAGTGAGCTGCCTCTATTTTTTCAATTTTATTTATTTACTAGCAAGCTGGTCTCGCTTTGCTCGACATTTTTTGTTCTAAGAGAGACAAAACTCAAATATAATTTGAAAATCCAAGAAAATATTTTAAAGACTTGGTCTTCGCTTGTTTAAATAAATTGATTTATTTTTTTACTTTGCTTCTTATGACTTTCAGAAAGACAATTTTAGAGAAAAAATACAACCTTAAAAATGATTTTAGGATTTTTAAACACATATACTTTTTTACCTTTTAAATTCCTTCCTCTTCTTTCCTGACAATTTAAATACATTTTCAAGTATTTTTTTTTTTTATTGTAAAGAATAATACATCAATTTCACTTTAATTCTTCATTTTAGCTTCTGTTTTTTCGACAAAGAATATTTGTGAAATATTTATTCAAACTTAAAATTAAAAAAATATATTTGTGTTTGTTAGAAATACAGCGTGGTCCAATTTGTTATTAATTCTAACAAAGTGCAGATTGGATTTTAACCTATTTGAAACATGTCATCAAAATTTTTAAATTAATCTTATTCAGGAAAAATTACTTATGATGTTCCTTAAATTCTTTGTTTAATTTTTTCTAAAAGATTCGAATTAGCTTGTTTTTCTCTTCTTTTTTTCGGTTGAATTTTGAATTTTAAAGAGTCGAAATATATTTACAAAAATATTTATCTTTTTTTATATATATTTATTGTGAGAAATCATTAAGGTGATCACTGTTCCCACAAAGATAAATATCATTAATTATTAATAATAACATGGAGTTAAAGGTAAATTGAGCAAATTGGCTATTTCTGGCAATTTATTTATGTGTGTATCAAACTGGTAACCCTTCGCATTAATCAGTACCCAAGAAGTAGCTCTTGGTTTCAAAAAGGTTGGTGACCCCTGACCTACACCCTGCAAGGTTACGTTGCCGCCTACTGGCCTGGCATGCACATTACACAAGCTTTTCGGTCGTCCGCATGTTTGCAAAAAAAAAAAGAAAATAACTATTTTTTGCGGCGTAAACAAGTCAGCGTTTTCGCAAAAAAGACCAGACTTCCTGCTGTTTCAGATGTCCTTGAAGTCAGCAAACTTCCTGCATTCGGAGATGCTATCTCGGCTGGTAACCATGGCAACACTCTTATCTAGAGAACCTTTAATGACGGTGACCTGCTGTCACTGCATAGCCCCCTATTTACCCTTTAAATATCAACACGTGAGGTTCTGAGATCCGCAGCTTCTTCATGAGAACATCTGCTGTGCTCCTCAAGGTTTTTAAGTAACAACTAGTGGAAACCACTATTGCGTTTGACTGGTTTGCATGATATAGGGCTGCACCGAAACAATAATTAATTTATAAAGTACCACATTTTCTCCGACCAAACACACCAATAAGCTTGTTAATGTATAATATATTACAACTCCTTTGTTACAGTACGTGGGACAATGCACATTAATGGACATATAAAATGTTAATATGCCAAATTTTAGCCAAATTTTCATGCTCATTCTTTTTGCTGTTTTTATATGCCACACGTAAAAAGCCAGTCCGTGAAAATAATGCAAACATTAAACCGGTCCCTGTTGGAAAAAAGGTTGAGGAACCCTGATATAAACTACGGCCCGCCAGCCTCTTTGGACGTCATAAGTTCAACAAAGCATCGCATCGTGCTTTCAAATCAATCAAAAATACCAGGAGGTCAACGAATGCGACAATTTTCCTGCCTTTTTTTAGGACAATCAGAGTAAGTCAGAGCAATTGCCTTCAAAACTAATTTGCAATAGTAGCACAACATTCACTTATATGACACAATCCAAACAACCTTCCCTAGTCATGGTGCACAAAAATAAAAACACAAAAAAATCCAACCAACACAAAACACAACCTGCTCACTGAACTTGGTGGATATTATGGAAAAACGTCCAAACACCATTAAAAAAATGGGAAAAATATAAAACACTCTCCACACTTGTTTTCCACATTTTAGCAGCTTGATATTTATGATTGATTACAAAACTTTCAGGAGGTTCTTACAGAAGTACACAAGGCAGAAGTCCAAGTTTCACATACTCTTAATACCCAAACATATTAATGATTCATTATATATCCATTATATTCATATCATATGTTCACATGCCTATATGTATCAGCCCTCGACTACATTTTTTTTAGCCCAATGTGGCCCCCCAAGTCAAACAGTTAGGAAACCCCTGAAATAGACGATGTACACTATAAATAAAGAGCTTTTAATACTGTCGTGCTAATGCAAGATGATGACTCATTTTAGATGTGTCCCACAAATTTGACAGGGACAAGCTAACAACAATGTAGCGTCCATGCTACCAATTAAAATCCCTCCATAGTGCTTCCAAGTCGGTAATCCTTACTAGAGATCGATCGATACGTTTTTTTCAGGGCTGATAGCGATTATTAGTAGTAAAGAAGGGCCGATAACCGATATTTGTAGCCGATAATCACTTGCAGGAAAACGTATTTAAAGATAAAAAGTACACTTCAGTCAGCTGGACAAGGCTTTAAGTATTTTAAAAAATTTTTACATTATTTTCTATAAAACGTGGGAACAGAAAATACATGTTTTATGCAGCGCTAATTTTGTGGTTAATTTAAAAGCAAAAACATTTTTACTATGTGTGTCTAAGACAGAGGTCTCCAAAGTGCAGCCATTTATTGATCTCGTAACTGTCAGAGTTATTTGGTGACGAACCCCAAGATGCAGAGATGGAGGCAGGCATGGAGTGAGCAAACATGATTTAATAAAGATACTAAGACAAAATCAAACAAAGGGTTCAAACCAAAAGCGCGCACGTGGGCGGATAATAAACAAAAGGCCTTTAGGATAGAAGCTAACAAGAAACAAAAAGGAACTTTAGCATGGAAGCTAGAGGATAACAAACAGACAAACTGCAAATAGCTAATGGCTAACAAAAACAGTTTACCGCTACGACAACCAGGACAAGATGTAGCACGACAGGTAATTGCTGAAATTATGCCAGACACGACAGGTAGCAAAGACAAAAGAGTGACATGAGGCAATGACAAGACAAGACAATACAAGACAATACAATACAATGATCCAGCCACTAAAATAAGACAAAGGATGTACAAATAGGAGCCGGCTGATTGGCAACAGGTGTGGCCAGATGCCAATCAGCCGCAGCTGAAGGGGAACACAGCACTCAGGGAACAAGACAGGAAGCTGACAAAATAAGAGCACTAGACAGGAACTAAGGACAGGAAATACTAAACACACTGAAGAGGAACACAGCACTCAGGGAACAAGACAGGAAGCTGGCAAATTAAGAGCACTTGACAGGAACTAAAAGACAGGAAATACTAAACACAGGAAAAAGACAAATGCAGAGAAAAAAACTAAGACATAAACGAACTGTCAGGGGCAAGCCTGACAGTAACTTAAGTGTTGAAAGTTAAAAAAAAAACTAATAAAAATGTATCACTTTATGAGTGGGGGACCTTTTGGATCCCAACAAATTTTTGGCCCACAGCTAATCGCCACACATTCTGGAAAAGCTAATTGCAAAAAAATAAAAAATAAATAAACATTAAACAAAGGTAAAAAAATCTAACGAGAAAAAGTTGCAATGTTGACAGAAAGCGGCCATGCGGGCTGTTTTTTTGTTTGTTTTGTCTGTCTTTATTTTTCTTTTTTTGCCATTGCTCAAAAAAAAAGACAAAAAAAATCTATATTAGAATGAATAATTACTTATTCAAGGCTCCAATTACTTCAAATATTTCACTTTAAAATGTTTTATGAGGAAAATATTGCATATATTGTGTGGTTTCCATGTAAAAACAACGGTTTCTTTTACAAAAAGCATAAAACAAACAAAGTAATAGTTCAAACGTAAAATCGACAGATACATTTTCATCTCGTAACGTGAGTGATGAAAGTTTAAAAAAAATAATAACGCCGCACTTTGAGTGGGGGACCTTTTGGATCCCAAATATTTTTAGTGGGATTCTATTTAACTTTTCATTGTGATTACTCAAAATTATTAAATAATTAATATCAATGGTGTCCTTCATTTAATGGCTCTAATTACTAAATACTGCATATTTCAATTTTACTATTGACAGAAAAGGCATACAATCTTTTTTTATTACTTTATATCAACCGTAAGTTAATAGAGATTTACTGTAAGCGTTAAATAAATAAATAAAAAA
Source organism: Nerophis ophidion (assembly GCF_033978795.1). Classification (NCBI taxonomy): domain Eukaryota; kingdom Metazoa; phylum Chordata; class Actinopteri; order Syngnathiformes; family Syngnathidae; genus Nerophis; species Nerophis ophidion. The sequence continues at coordinate 24,969,720 of NC_084618.1, read as the reverse complement.
TAATAATTTGACTTATTTTTAACATTTTAATAACTGAAACCCTTTATGGGAGCCCTGAAGGTAAAAAATGTTTTTAAAAAATCCATATATTTTCATATATACACTCATGGTCTAAGAGGAGCATCACCATTTGCATTTCAAAATATGGGAAATCTCCTGAAAATTGGTAAAAAAATAAATAAATAGTGGATTTTAAAACATTGTATAAGATTTCCTCGTGAGTAACCCTGAAATATTGCAAACATTTCAATAAAAAACATTTTGGGCTCCTTCACGTAGATTGTCCTTGAGACATTTTTCTTCCTGGCTGTTACACAAAGTATGAAAATGTGTGAGCTGCTGCCTGCTCTTCTTTACATAATACAAATTGATATCGATAATTGACACCAGTTGTGTAACAATAATTCAAATATTTTATTGATGATACCAGCTGTGTAACAATAATGTAAATATTAAATCTGTAATTGATATGACACCAGCTGGGCAACAATAATGTAAATATGTAATTGATATTGGTATATGACACCAGCTGTGTAACAATTATTTAAACATTTAATTGATATTGATATATGACACCAGCTGTGCAACAATAATTTAAATATTTCATTAATATCGATATGACACCAGCTGTGTAACAATAATTTAAATATTTTTTTTTGATATATGACACCAGCTGTTTAACAATAATGTACATATTTAATTGATATGGATGGATAACACCAGCTGTGTAACAATTATTTAAATATTGAAGTGATTTATGACACCAGCTGTGTAACAATAAGCTGGGTTTTTGTTATTTGTGCTGAAACATTTTTTGAGTATCATTAGTTCATATATAACCTTTTTAACAGCATTTTAACCCATTTCAAAATGGTTCTATTGCCAAATAATATATCAAGAGGATGAAATAATATATCGCATAAGGTAGTGGTTCTCAAATGGGGGTACGCGTACCCCTGGGGGTACTTGAAGGTATGCCAAGGGGTACGAGAGATTTTTTTTTAAATATTCTAAAAGTAGCAACAATTAAAAAATCCTTTATAAATATATTTATTGAATAATACTTCAATAAAATATGAATGTAAGTTCATAAACTGTGAAAAGAAATGCAACAATGCAATATTCAGTGTTGACAGCTAGATTTTTTTTGTGGACATGTTCCATAAATATTGATGTTAAAGATTTCTCTTTTTGTGAAGAAATGTTTAGAACATGGGTGTCAAACTCTGGCCCGCAGGCCAAATTTGACCTGCCATGTAATTTATTTTGGCCCTTGAGACAATATTAAATTAACATTAGAGCTGGCCCGCCGGTATTATACAGCGGCAGTGCATTCACCGCTAATTCTAATACTTGCCAACCCTCACGTTTTTCCCAGGAGACTCCCGAATTTCAGTGCCCACCCCCCCGAAAATCTACCGGGACAACCATTCTCCCGAATTTCACCCGATTTCTACTCAGACAACAATATCGGCGGCGTGCCTTAAAGGTACTGCTTTTAGCGTCCTTTACAAACTGTTGTCATGTCCGCTTTTCCGGCCCAGTCACGTAATATATGCGGATTCTACACACACACACACACACACAAGTGAATGCAACGCGTACTTGGTCAACAGCCATACAGGTCACACTGAGGGTGGCCTTATAAACAACTTTAACACTGTTACAAATATGCACCACACTGTGAACCCACACCACACAAGAATGACAAACACACTTCGGAACATCCGCACTCTAACACAACATCAACACAACAGAACAAATACCCAGACCCCCTTGCAGCACTAACTCTTCCGGGGCACTACAATATACACCCCCGCTACCAACAAACCTCGATTTTGCATGTCAGTATAAAGTTATATAAGCCTTGCTTGTTCAATATTCAATGCAAAACTTGTTTTGAGTCCTTATTAAAAGGTTAAGTTGTTCAACTTTGGCCTGCGGTTTTGTTCAGTTTAGAATTTTAGCCCACTCTGTATTTGAGTTTGACACCCCTGGTTTAGAATTAAGTTCATGAATCCAGATGGATCTCTATTACAATCCCCAAAGAGGGCACTTTAAGTTGATGATTACTTCTATGTGTAGAAATCTTTATTTATAATTGAATCACTTGTATACTTTTCAACAAGTTTTTAGTTATTTTTATATCTTTTTTTTCCAAATAGTTCAAGAAAGACCACTACAAATTAGCAATATTTTGCACTGATATACAATGTAATAAATCAGAAACTGATGACATAGTGCTGTGTTTTACTTCTTTAACTCTTTTTTTCAACCAAAAATGCTTTGCTCAGATTAAGGGGTACTTGAATTAAAAGAATGTTCCCAGAGGGTACATCACGAGAAAAAGGCTGAGAACCACTGGCATAAGGTATTTAGGGCAATATGACTGGAAGCCGAAAAATCTACTCTGATCATTTCTCATCGTTAAAGCATGCTTACTATTGATTTTGAAAGCTATAAAATAAGAAATAATCAGGTGCACACGATTTTTAAAGATTATTTCTTCGATCCGAACAAGCAGCCTATTGATTTTGAGTACCATCTGTGGGGGTGTTGTTATACAGAAAGAGTTGACGGGGGGGTTGAAAAAAAATCCAAGAAAGCAAGCTATAACTATTGATTTTGAAGAAGACAGCTGAGGCCATGCCAAGAACACAGTTGATTTTGAAGTCATCGACTCACTCAGGGGTTTGAGCACGCTGGCGGTGATCTCATCCACGCTCTCGCAGTCCAACTTGTAGCCCTCGGCGCCGTGCTCGGGGCGCTCGCGCCGCTCCTTGTGGGCCGACTTGCGTCTGTGGCGTCTCCTGCGGTGGTAGCTCTTGGGGACGTGGACGCCGACGTAGACCGTGTGGTGACCTTTGCACAGACACACGCAGGGGTTTACACTCGTGGGATAGAAACACATGACATTCCTAAACCATTTTAAATATGATTAAACAATTACAACATATTTAGGACATTTTTTGTCTGTAAATTTCATAAACAAATAATGGAGGGGTGTCCAAAGTGCGGCCAAAAAAACATTTAGCCCACAGTTGATTTTTTTTAATGGCGCGCGGCACATGCTAAAAATGCTATAAAAACAAATCAATAAAAAAGAAACGTAAATGGTGTAAAAAAAACAAAAAAACAGGTGAAAAGTAATGAGAAAAAGTTGCAATGTTAACTTTAATCTTTCAAAATTTTCTTTTAAACTGTCATTACTCAAAAGATAATGAATCAAAATCCATGTTGTCATGAATTATTGACCTACTTAAGGCTCCAATAACTTCACATCAAATATTCCACTGAAATATTTTTGGGGGGGAAAATGTTGCATATTAATACGTTTTCTCTGACAAAAATGGCAAAAAATAAGACAAACAAAAAAATAATAATAATAATAAACAAATAATTGAAGGATACACCCAAAATTGATCTATGACAAAAACTGTATTAAAAAAAAATTAAACAAAATGAAAACTTATAATCGACAGTGGATCCCAAGATTTAAGCAATGAAAGTAAAAAAAAAAAAAAAAATTAAAATAATATACAACCCCAAATGGGACAAGCGGTAGGAAATGTTTTTATTGACTTATTTCTAACACTTTTATGAGTGGAGCCCTTTTAGACATCCAGGAATTTTACTGTGTTTTTTTGTTTTTATGTAAACTGTCATTGCTCAAAAAATGATAATGAAATAAAATCAATGTTGTTGTAATTTATTGACCTATTTAAGGCTCCAATTACTTCACATCAAATATTCCACTTTGAAATATTGATGTTGCATATCAATAAGATTCTTTCTGACAAAAGGGGCATAAAAAAAAAACATCAACTAATAATTGACGGATACACCCGAAGTTGATCCAGTGACTTAAGTCTTGAAAGTTAAAAAAAAAAAAAAAGTACAAATATTTTTGGAGGAAAATATTAAATAGTTTGTGTGTAAAAAAAAACAACATAAGTTTTCTATGACAAAAACAGTATTTAAAAAAAAACATAAAACAAAATGAAAACTTATAATCGACAGTTTTAAAGTGGATCCCGGGATTTAAGCGATGAAAAGTAAAAAAATCAAAAATAATGTACGACCCCAAATAGGACAAGCGGTAGGAAATGGATTTATAAACCTTTTTTTAACACTTTTATGAGTGGAGCCCTTTAGACATCCAGGAATGTTATTGTGTTTTTTTGTTTTTATATAAACTGTCATTGCTCAAAAAATGATAATGAAATAAAATCAAGGTTGTTATGATTAATCAACCTATTCAAGGCTCCAATACTTCACTTCAAATTTTCCACTGAAATATTTTTTGGGGGAAATATTGTATACGTATTAATAAGTTTTCTCTGCCAAAAAGGGCAAAAGACAAAACAAACAATACAAAAAACAACTAATAATTGACGGATACACGCAAAATTGATCTAGAGACTTACATATTAAAAGTTAAAAAAAAATTCATAAATGAAATAAAATAAAAAATTAAATTAAATTAAAAAAAAGGTATAAATATTTTTAGGGGGAAAATAAATAGTTTGTGTGTAAAAAAACAACAACCTAAGTTTTCTATAAAAAAACATAAAACGAAATGAAAACTTATAATCGATAGATAGTTTTAAAGTGGATTTAAAAATAAAGTAAAATTATGTACTTGTCTCAAAAGGGACAAGCGGTAGAAAATGGATTTGAAGACTTGTGTACAGAATTGAGATCGAATTTAAAAAGTAAAAAGTAAATAATGGGGGTATAAATGGAAATAAAATAGAATGTATTCTTATTACAATAAGAATACATTTTGCAATTTGACGTAAAGGACATAAAATATTTTTTTGTTACTTTATCTCAATCAACAAATAGACTTGAAGTTGATCTCGAGATTTAAGCATTGAATATTTGAAAAAAATAATAATAAAGGACTTTTTATGACTGAGATCCTTCCGGGTCCCCAGGACCGAACTTAAGGGGAGCCCTAAAGGTTATATAACAGATTTACTGTATTAGTTTTTTTAAAATGATAACATGTTTGGACCCTCCTGAACTAATGTATGATTTTGAATGATACATTCCAAAAACTGCCTGCTAGCTGAACCAGGAAATGACAGCAGGAAGTCATCAGAAAGTCCGATAAGGAGGAAAACAAACAAACAAAAACTCCTTGTAGGTTTCTGCAAACAGTTCTTTGTTGCGGTTAAAAGGAAGACCTGAGGCCTGGACAACATTCCCAAAGAATGTCACAACAGCACGGCTGAGCGGCGCTTTGACAAGCGACGTGGGCGTCGCGGTGTAAATTCCCCTCCCTGGTTTCGCTCGTCCTTCTTTTATTTGCACGCAACGAGATGCTTCATTTGCGCAACGCTAACCTTTCGTGACACGTGCAAAAAGGATGTGTAGACTCCTTTAATGCGCTCTATAATTCGGAGAGCCTTATATATTAAAAAAGATCAAAAATAGACCATTCATCGGCAGTGCGCCGTATAATACGGTGCACCCTATGGTCCGGAAAATACGGTAAATGACACCTATAAATATTTGAAAAATGTACAAAACTCTTTTTTATCCATAAATGATTTTTTTAAAGTGCATATTAACTTTTTTTTAACTTAAATGACACCTTTAAATCTTTTTAAATGTGTACATGTACATCTTTTAAAACTTAAATGACACTTATAAATATTTTAAAAAAATTACACAACTCCTTTTTATCCATGAATGATTTTTTTAAGGCATATTAACTTTGTTTTAAACTTAAATGACAACTTTAAATATTTTTATATGTGTATATGTACACATTTTGAAACTTAAATGACACCTATATATACTTTAAAAATGTACACAACTCCTTTTTATCCATGAATGATTTTTTTAATGTGCATGTTAACTTTTTTAAACTTAAATGACACCTTTAAATATTTTTAAATGTGTATGTGTACATGTTTTAAAACTTAAATAACACCTATAAATATTTAAAAAATGTACACAACTTCTTTTTATCCATAAATTATTTTTTAATGTACAAGTTAACTTTTTCTAACTTAAGTGACACCTTTAAATATTTTCTAATGTGTATATGTACGTATTTTAAAACTTAAATGACACCTATAAACATTTAAAAAAATTACACAACTCCTTTTTATCCATAAATAATTTTTTAAGGCGTATTAACTTTTTTTTAAACTTAAATGACACCTTTAAATATTTTTATATGTGTATATGTACGTATTTTAAAACTTAAATGACAACTATATATACTTTAAAAATGTTCACATCTCCTTTTTATCCATGAATGATTTTTTTAATGTGCGTGTTAACTTTTTTAAACTTAAATGACACCTTTAAATATTTTTAAATGTGTATATGTACATCTTTTAAAACTTAAATGACACCTATAAATATTTAAAAAATGTACAAAACTTATTTTTATCCATAAATTATTTTTTAATGTGCATGTTAACTTTTTTAAACTTAAATGACACCTTTAAATATTTTTTAAATGTGAATATGTACGTCTTTTAAAACTTAAATGACACCTATATTATTTAAAAAATGTACACAACTCTTTTTTTATCCTTGAATGATTTTCTGGAATGAGTATGTTAACTTCTTTTCAAACTTAAATGACACCTTTAAATATTTTTTAAATGTGGATATATAGACGTCTTTCAAAACTTAAATGACACATATAAATTAACATTTTAAAATGTGCATGTTAACTTATTTACATATTTAAATATTTTTTAAATGTGTATATTTATATATTTTAAAACATAAATAACTACATTTTTTTTAAATGCATGTATTTGCTTTTTTGCAACCTAACACCTACAAATATTTTTAAAATGTGTATTTTTACGTATTTTTTCAATTTAAATAACATATTTTGAAAAGAAAATTATACATTTACTTTTTTTTTTTAAAAACACCTATAAATATTTTTTAAATGTGTATATTTAGTTCAGTTCAGTTTATTTCTTAATTTCATTCATAAAAAAATCAAACAAAGGAATGAATTAAAAATAAATGAATCAACATTATAAAATAAAGAAATGAAAAGGAGCAGAAAGAAGTTAAAAACGTGTAATATCTGCCCCCATTCATCCATTTCCTACCGCTTGTCCCTTTCGGGATCGCGGGGGGTGCTGGAGCCTATCTCAGCTGCATTTTGGCGGAAGGTTGTGTACACCCTGGACAAGTCGCCAACTCATATCTGCCCCCTATATTCAAAAATACAACAATTGACATTCAATGTTGGCGACTACCAAGCCTTATTTTCATTTTACAACAATTAAACGAATAATGAAGAAATAACTACTCTGTCACATCTTTTCAACATCCTAAATTTTACATTTATTTCAATACAGAAAGAGAATTATATTATCTTATTCCACTATCAAGTTTGTTCATCAAACTAACATGTCTGATTGAAATGCTTAAAAGTTAAGTTAAAGTACCAATGATCGTCACATACAAGCATGTGGCGAAATTATTCTCTGCATTTGATCCATCACCCTTGATCACCCACTGAGAAGTGAGCGGAGCAGTGAGCAGCAGCTCATTTTTGGTGATTTAACGCCCAATTCCAACCCTTGATGCTGAGTACCAAGCAGGGAGGTAATTAGTCCCATTTTTATAGTCTTTGGTATGACTCGGCCGGGGTTTGAACTCAGAACCCATCGATCTCAGGGCGGACACTTTAACCACTAGGCCGCTGAGTTGGTTACTTCTTTACATTGTCGCTGTACTAAATGTAGATTTAGTAAAGATCTCAGTTCCTTTCAGATTATAGTTACTTTTTCTTTTTACGAATGTGTTTCAAATGTTGCATGTACTTTGTACATTATAGATTAGATTAGATCAGATTAGATAAAATAGAACTTCACAAGTAATCGCTTGTACGCGCCAGCTTTCCCAGACTTTTTATTTTGTTAGCGAAGGCAGCATGAAGTAGGGCTTTTATTGTGAAGATAGGAAATGTGCAGTCAAGCTTTAGAGTTTTGACGGAAGGTACGGCGCGAGAGTCTGTTGAAATAAAAAGTGTCACGGTACAAACATTCACATACTGTACATAGACGTTCACTGTACAAACAAACATACATATACAGTACATAGACATTCACTGTACAAACATACATATACTGTACATATACATTCACTGTACAAACAAACATACATATACTGTACATATACATTTACTGTACAAATATTCATATACACATTCTGTTCATATACAAGTACATATACACTCATACACATAATCACGTTTCATCAAACATATATCAACGTTTTTGCCCTAGGGTAAACTGGGTAACACTTGGCATACTAAAGCTTAACCCATTGTTACTATAACAATCTACAAGATTAATATAGGTTGCCTCTCTCTCTTCCCCTCCATCTTTCGGTATTCCTTTCTTTTTTTTAATTTTTTTATTATTTCATTTATTTTTTTTATTATCTCTAGCTTTCATTATGTATACGTATCGTTGCATTTGAACAACTGTGTTGTTGAAAATAGAGGTAAACTATTGGTATTGTTCATGATCAATAGCGCTTTTTCTATTGGTATTTGTATTGCTCCAGTTTTGGTGTAAAAAATGCTCATTGTCATTTCTATATTATTATTTATTTCACTAACTGCTTATTTGCAGTCACTTTTACGGTCATATTTGTACATATCATATGTGCTGGTGTTGTTCTATTGTTGTTGTTGTTATTGTTGTGTTTGCTGTTGTTGTTTTTGTCTCTCTGTCTAATCCCCCTCTTATCCCCACAATATCCCCCTCTGTCTTCCTTTTTTTCCTCTTTCTATCCCCTCCTGCTCCGGCCCGGCTGCACCAAATGATAATATAAATACATTTAATAAAGTCAAATTCAAATAAGGCAATAAGAGAAGTATCCTACACTTCTCTTTTGTAAAGTAAATCTGAACACCCGATATATACATCTACATCAGGGGTGTCAAACTCAAATACAGAGTGGGCCAAAATTTTAAACTGAACAAAGCCGCGGGCCAAGGTTGAACAAATTAACCTTTTAATGGGGACCCAAACAAGTTTTGCATTGAATATTGAACGAACAAGCCTTGTATAACTTTATAGTCACATGCAAAATCGATTTTCAAATAATAATCATAATAATCATTTAAAAATATCAATGGTATATTAAATAAAATGTAAATAAAAAAATTGAATGCCTCTTTCTTATTTGCAGCTTTCTGATGTAAATATCAACATTAACTTGGCGGGGTTTGGTGGTAGCGGGGGGTGTATACTGTAGCATCCCGGAAGAGTTAGTGCTGCAAGGGGTTCTGGGTATTTGTTCTGTTGTGTTACGGTGCGGATGTTCTCCCTAAATGTGGTTGTCATTCTTGTTTGGTGTGGGTTCACAGTGTGACGCATATTTGTAACAGTGTTAAAGTTGTTTATACGGCCACCCTCATTGTGACCTGTATGGCGGTTGACCAAGTATGCCTTGCATTCACTTGTTTGTGTGTAAAGTCCGCATATAGTATGTGACAATGTTTGTATGGAGAAAAAGCGGACGGGACGACAGGTTGTAGAGGACGTTGAATGCAGTGCCTTTAAGGCACTTCCCCAATGATGTTGTTTGGGTGGAAATCGAGAGAAATTCAGGAGAATGGTTGCCCCGGATGATTTTCGGCAAGGGCACTGAAATTCGGGAGTCTCCCGGGAAAATCGGAAGGGTTGGAAAGTATGAGTATTAGTGGTGAATGCGGTGTTATAATACGAGCGGGCCAGCTCTAATGTTAATTTGATAATTCCTCAAGGGCCAAATTAAATTACAAGGTGAGCCAAATTTGGCCCACGGGCCAGAGTTTGACACCCATGATCTACATCAACTATATGATTTGCCTGGACAGGACAAAAAATTAAATTAAAAAGATAAAAAGTGTTTCTTGCCTTCCTCTCGCTCGTTTTTTCTTAATAATGATCTCGCAGCAGCCACCATCATCTCACAAGACCTTCGGGTGCCGTGAATGTCAATCAAGCAAGCTACGGAATTTGCCGCCAATGTTTTTCTTGTAAATTGTATGAAAGCTGGATAAATAAGATGACAAAAACCAACCACTTTTATGTGGTATTGTACAGAAAGGAGGACTTTTTTTCTCCTCCATTCAAAAATGTGGGCGTTATCATCACTACTGTCTGATTTTAATCAATGCAAGTCTTTAGAATCAGGTTATACACCAACTTATATTCTGGTTTTCGTTTAAGAAAGACATCTATATGTGTTACACATGCTTGTATTATCATTAAACACATTTAACTTGTTAACAAAAACGTCTCTTTCATAAATAAATAAATATAAATGATATATATGAATGAGGTAGATCCCTCGATTTGGTCAATTGAAAAGTAGCAGAAAAAGTGTGGGCCCCCCTGCACTACAGGCTCTTCCCACTCCTTCTAGTGTCTCTTTCTCACAGAGTATAAGCGCAGGTTCTTACATACGTCACATACTGTCATATACTGCTACCTCGCCCAGCAGAGAGGTAGCAGCGTGTCTAACGTTAGCCGTGATGCTAGCGAAGTGTTACGAAGGTGCGAAAGAAGACGCGAATCTGGTAACAAATGAAGGAAGAATTAATTCCCAAGAAAAACAGCAGGGGGTCCATCGTCTGGCGGTGGTTCGGCTTCAAGTGGGAATATATCGAATAGACAACTTTAATTTGTCAAGTGTGGGGAACAAGCATTGCTACCAAAAGTAGCATTACTGCTAATATGTAGCATCATTTGAAAAGTCACCTGCTAATAACTTTAATAAATACAGTTTTGGTAAATTGACTTACCGTATATCCTTGAATAGCCGCCGGGCATGTAAAATGCGCCTGCCTTGAATTACGGCCGGGCAAAACTCGCTCCCCAAATTAATAAGCGCATGCTTACTTTTACCGCTGGGTCAAATTTGTGACGTCAGGAGTGACCCCTCCCCTGCCATCATTCAAAACCAGAGGAGGAGTTTATTTGCCTTTACTGTGTGTAAACCAGATGTCTTGTTCCACAGCCATACAGATCACACTAATGGTTGTGATATAAAACAACTTCAACACTCTTAATAATATGCGCCACACTCTGTGAACCCACACCAAACACATTTCTGGAGTACATATGCTCTGCAACACAACACAACACAAACGCAACACAACACCTACCCACAATGCAATGCATCCACGACTCCTGGCTACACCTTCCATACACCCGCTGGCACCAAACCCCCCCTCCGTGCGTAGGTTGAGGTGGGCGGGGATGGGGGCCCGTGTATAATAGCCAAGAGTCACAGATACACGGCATTATGGGTAATCCATATGCTGCGTTTATAATGTGCCACAGAGCCAATGCTCTCCAGAAATGTGCTTGGTGTGGGTTCACAGAGTGTGGCGCATATAATAAAGAGTTTTAAAGTTTGTTTATATCACAAACATCAGTGTAGAAGGTATGGCTGTTGACCAAGTATGCATTGCAATCTCGTATAAGAAGCAGCGAAATGCATGCGTTCGGCCGGCACGCAGACAGCATGGTGTTAAAGTGGGCGCGAAGGCATGCTGTAGAGCGGTGATCCCCAACCACCGGGCCGCGGACACAGAATAATTTTATATATATATTTTTTTTTTATATCACATTCAATTTTTTACTGCATGCCATTGGTAAGCGCAGGGGTGAGAAGAGGTTTTAAAATTATTAGCGCCTGCTTACTTTTACCGCATGCTTTGAATAAGCGCAGGAGTGAGAGGAGGTCTTAAATTAATTAGCACCCCGGCGGCTATTCAAGGACATACAGTAATTGTAATTTCCCTCTCTGCATGAAAGTTTAAAATGAGCATATATTAATGCAGTATGAACAAGAATGTTTTAATGTAGACACATAGAATCATTATACTGCTGTGATTATATGTATTAAGTGTTCATTCAAGGCTAAGGCAAAATACAGAGGTATATATTGTATATTGCGATATGGCCTAAAAATATCGCAATATTAAAAAAAGGACATATCGCCCAGCCCTAATACATATACATATGGCTTGTACTTGTATAGCGCTTTTCTACCTTCAAGGTACTCAAAGCGCTCTGACACTACTTCCACATTTACCCATTCACACACACATTCACACACTGACACATATACATACACAAATATACATACATACATACATACATATATATAATATATACATACATACATATATATACATACATATACATATGTATGCATACATACATATACATATATATACATATCAATATATATACATACGTATATATACATACATATACATATGTATGCATACATATACATATGTATGCATACATACATATACATACGTACATATACATACATATACACATATATACATACGTACATATACATATATATACATACGTACATATACATATATACATACGTACATATACATATATACATATATATACATACATACATATATATATATACATACATACATACATATATATATATACATATATATATACATACATACATATCCATACATACATACAAACATACATATATATATATATATATATATATATATATATATATATACACATACACATACTAGGGTTGCGAATCTTTGGGTGTCCCACGATTCGATTCAATATCGATTCTTGGGGTCACGATTCGATTATAAATCGATTTTTTCGATTCAACGCGATTCTCGATTCAAAAACTATATTTTTAAGATTCAAAAGGATTCTGTATTCATTCAATACGTAGGATTTCAGCAGGATCTACCCCAGTCTGCTGACATGCTAGCAGAGTAGTAGATTTAAAAAAAAAAGCTTTTATAATTGTAAAGGACAATGTTTTATCAACTGATTCCAATAATGTAAATTTGTTTTAACTATTAAACGAACCAAAAATATGACTTATTTTATCTTTGTGTAAACATTGGACACAGTGTGTTGTCAAGCTTATGAGATGCGATACAAGTGTAAGCCACTATGACACTATTGTTTTTTTATTTTTATAAATGTCTAATGATAATGTCAATGAGGGATTTTTAATCACTGCTATGCTGAAATTATAACTAATATTGATACTGTTGTTGATGATATTCATTTGTGTTTCACTACTTTTGGTTTGTTCTGTGTCGTGTTTGTGTCTCCTCTCAATTGCTCTGTTTATTGCAGTTCTGAGTGTTGCTGGGTCAGGTTTGGTTTTGGAATTGGATTGCATTGTTATGGTATTGCTGCGTATCATTTTGTTGGATTAAAATATATAAAAATTGATTAAAAAAAAAAAAAGAGAATCGATTCTGAATCGCACAACGTGAGAATCGATTTTTTCCCACACCCCTAATACATACATACATATACATATATATACATACATATATACATAGACATACATATATTTATACACACACACACACATATGTATACACACGCACACACACATACATACATGCGTGCGTGCGTGCGATATTACACCAATTTACATTGTCACCAATAACGCAAAGTTATGATGCAAATGTTGTCCTTGAATAGCGTAGCATGGCTTGTTAAATGGAAAGTTTATAGGTAAATGTATGAAAGTATATTGTAGTGTTTCCTTTGCATGGTGCATGTGTGCTGACACGCTCACCTTCCACTTCCTCTTCATCGCAGATGTGTTTGACGAACGACGCTCCTCGGTCCAAGACCGCCTCGTCCTCCACTCTAGAAAGCAGAAGAAGAGTAATCAGTGAGCAAAGAGGTTTCCTGATTTTATTCGCTTTTAGTTCCACAACTTATACAAATAAAGAACTTTTTTTTTTAAATAAGTCAAATGAAATTGAATAATTTAAATAAAACAAAAATAAAATAATTTAAATGAAATGAAAAAAATAAAATAAACACAAAATTAAATATTAAAATAATTTCAATAAAATAAATGTGTGGAAAAAGTAAGCTATTGTAATGCTATCAAAAAAGTAAAATAAAATAAAGTTACAAAAATGCTGGGAAAAATTGTTAAAATTAACCTCCATTGAATAAATTATATTGGTTTATGGTGTAAGTTACAACATGCTACATGATACGTCACATTTTTTCAGTTTCTCATTATATGTTCGAAACGGAGCAGGAAGAAGCAGAGCTTATTTATTCCTACCCCTTTTTTCCATTTCATAGCAGTTACTGAAAAAAAAAAACACAAATAGTAATACATTTCTTAATAAATTGTTCAGTTGGAAATCACATTATGAGATGAAATAGATCACCTAATTTTTCAATAAATTATAACATTTTACAATATTTTAAATTAAATAAATAAAGTGAAAAAATTATTTAAAAAATACATTAAATATTAGAATAATTTAAATAAAATAAATAGCCAAGTAGACTTGATGGGTGTACATCAGGGGTGTCCAAACTTTTTCCACTGAGGGCTGCACACGGAAAAATTAAAGCATGTGGGGGCCTTTATGATATTTTTCCTTTTCAAACCACAACAAAATGTATGGATTTTTGAAAATGATTTTACCTTTAGAGGTACCGTGGGCCATAAAGGGTCTCAGTTATTAAAATGTTAAAAACAAGTCAAATTTGTATTATTTTTATTTAACGCCAACATTAAATCTCTATATCAACTTTAAAACAAATAAATAAAGGGTTTCATGGCTTTTCTGTCAAAAACATCTTAGTTTTTTTAATAGTAAAACTGAAATATGCAGTATTTAATAATTAGAGCTCTAAAAGATCAATAATGCAGGACACCATTGGTTTTAATTCTTTATTTTTTTTGAGTAATCACAGTGAAAAGATAAATACAATACCACTAAATATATTTGAGATCCAAAAGGTGCCCCACTCATAAGGTGATACATTTTTATTATCTATTTTTTTTTTTTTCACTTTCAACACTTACATTACGAGATCAACTTCAGATATATCTGTCGATTTTACGTTTTAACTATTATTTTGTTTGTTTTATGCTCTTTTGTCCCAAAAAACTTTGTTATTATATGACAACTGCACAATGTATACAATATTTACCACATAAAACATTTTAAAGTGAAATATTTGAACTAAAAATTGTTAATGTGTGATGTATACACTAACTTGTATACCAAGTTAGTGATGTCGTTGTGGCTTGAGCAGCCCTTTGAGACACTATATTAATATACTTTGATTGAACTGTCCATATATGTTAAAAATAAATAAGTGGTAGCAAATGGATGGATGGATGGGCAATACAATAAATGTGTGGACAAGGTCTATTTATTAGAAAATAAAATTAAATAAAAGAAGTTACAAAAATACAGAAAACAATTGTTAAAAATAAGTTAACTAAATTGAATTAAATATAACGGTTTATGGTGCAAGTTACAACATTATAAAACATTATAAAGTGAAATATTTGAACTAATTGGAGCTTTGGAAATAATTCATTATAACATGGATTTTTTTGTCATTATTTTTTTTTTTTGAGCAATGGCAAAAAAATCAAAAATAAAGAAAGACAAAAGAAAAAGAAAAATCAGCCTGCATGGCAGCTTTGTGTCAACATTGCAACTTTTTCTCGATAGATTTCACCTCATTCCAATATTTTTAATGTTCTTTTTTATTTTTGCAATAGCATTTCCAGAATTAGCTGCGGGCCGCACTTTGGACACCCCTGGTGTACATAAAGCATGGGTGTCAAACTCTGGCCCGCGGCTGGTCCGCCGTGTAATTTCATTTGGCCCTTGAGGTAATATCAAATTAAGATTAGAGCTGGCCCGCCGGTATTATTCAGCGGCGGTGTCGCTGTTGCACCGCATTCACCGCTGATATGCATACTTGCCAACCCTCACGATTTTCCCGGGAGACTCCCGAAGTTCAGTGCCGCTCCCGAAAATGGTTAAACAGCTCGCTCCCAATCAAAGGGACTGGGTTCAAATCCCAGTCAGATCAATCGGTAACTAGGAAAGCTTTTATATCATAGTTTACTGAGACAAGTTCTCAGTTAAAAATTTAATTGGGGCCCAAAATCTCCCTCTAAGAAGACCAAGGATGGCTGAGTGGTCAAAACGGGTATCTCCCAATCAAAAAGAACTGGGTTTAAATCCTAGTCAGGTTGATCGGTAACTAGGAAAGATCCTGTGGGAAGAGTTAAATTTCACTACAGCCTGCCGTCACGTCCGCTTTTCCGCTATACAAACAACGTGCCAGCACAGTCACATAATACATGCGGCTTTAACACACACAAGTGAATGCATGCATACTTGGTCAACAGCATACAGGTCACACTGAGGGTGGCCGTATAAACAACTTTAACATTGTTACAAATATGCGCCACACTGTGAACCCACACCAAACAAGAATGACAAACACATTTTGGGAGAACATCCACACCGTAACAGAACATAAACACAACAGAAGAAATACCCAAAACCTCTTGCAGCACTAACTCTTCCGGGACGCTACAATATACACCCCTGCTACCACCAAACCCCAACCACCCCCAATTTGTATTCAAATGTTATTTGATATGCCATTGATATTTTTTAAATTATTATTATTATAATTTGAAACTCGATTTTGCTTGTCACTATAAAGTTATATAAGCCTTGCTTGTTCAATATTCAATGCAAAACTTGTTTGGGTCCCTCTTAAAAGGTTAATTTGTTCAACCTTGGCCCACGGCTTTGTTCAGTTTTAAATTTTGGCCCACTCTGTATTTGAGTTTGACACCCCTGACATAAATTGTCAGTCCAGAAAGATAACAGTAATATTGATGATCATTATTGTGAGGCATCCTCCTTTAGGCGGAGCCTGTAAGGGTTGGGGGTCATGTGACACGGAGAAAAGTGTGGGGTCCGCGTGGAGAGAAAGAGGAGGCTCAGGTTGCAGCCTCGTGGCCCGTGAAGACCAAAGTTCACGCTGTTCTGGAAGTCTCCGCGCGCACGCACGCACATGGGCGCTTTGTTCATGGAGCCATATTGCAGATAAGATCCTATGAATGACTAAATCTTCTTTGTATCTTATCTTAATGAAAGGCAGCAGCCCGCTGCATGCTGCATGCTGACCTACTGAGGCGGGATCAAGCTGCTGTGCGTGAGGAGGCGGAGGAGGAGGAGGAGGGGGCATCAGAGCTCATCTTCAGCTCTTTACTGACTTACTGTCGGACACTTTTTTTTTGGTGCACCACTTCCTACTGTTGCGTAAACGTGGACGGTGTGACGCAATACGCCAATCCAAATATTCCTTTCACCGTCACAATACGCCCGGAAAACACACACAACTTAAAAAAGGATGGACTTTTTTTTGTTTTGCCTTTTGTCGGTGATGTGTGTAAACCTTTGTTATTAACTTGAAACTGTTGTATCATCGTTTTGTCCATTTTACAATTCTAAGACAACTAATGAGATTTTAAAAAAGGTTGTTATTGGCAGTTAGCGGTCTTACAAGCACAAAAAAAAAGTTAAATGCCAAAAAAAACAGAGTAAAATTCATTTTAAAAGAGGCGTTTAAAACACATTTAGCTGTGCTAAAAGTGTAAAAAGAAGTTGACTGCTAATAAAACCCTCATAATCTCTTTAAAATTTATTTTTTTCGAGGGTTTTTTGGCAGTTAACTTTTTTCTTGCGCTCATAAGACAGCTAATAGTGTTGAAAAGGCCTATTAAAATGAACATGGAGGTTTTATTAACAGTTAACTACTTTTTCCACTTTTAATGACAGCTAAAAGTGTTCAAAAGGCCGTTTATTAACATTTCGAGGGTTTTATTAGCAGTTAATTTATTTGTATACTTTTAGCACAGCTAAAAGTCATTTTAAAATGAATTTTATTTGGCTTTTATTGGCAGTTCATTTACAACACTTGTAAGACAGTTAAAAGGTGTTGATAAGTCCCATTCATTTTAACAGTATAAGAGTTTTATTTGCCATCAACTTCTTTTTTTGACTTTTAAGACAGCTTAAAGGGTTCAAAAGACTAATTAATATTAAAATCATGAGGTTTTAATAGGCAGTTAATTTTGTTTTACACTTAAAATTGCTAAAAGTGTTGGAAAGGCTCATTAAAATTAACATGATGAGGGCTTTATTAACAGTTAACTTCTTTTTACACTTTTAGCACAGTGTGACGCAATACACCAATCCAAATATTCCTTTCAACGTCACAATACGCCCTGAAAACACACACAACTTCAAAAAGGATGGACTTTTTTTTTTTTTGCCTTTTGTCGGTGATGTGTGTAAACCTTTGTTATTAACTTGAAACTGTTTTATCATCGTTTTGTCCATTTTACAATTGCAAGACAACTAATAAGATTTTTAAAAAGGGTGTTATTGGCAGTTAGCTGTCACGATCCGCATAGCGGATCGCTTATTGTTTTGTCATTTGAACTTGTCGTTACCATATGTTGCTCATGTCATGTCGATGTGATTCTTTTCAGCTACTACCTGTCGTGCTACATTTTGTCCTGGTCGTCGTAGCGGTAAGCTGTTCTTGTTAGCCATTAATTATTTCCAGTTTTTCTCTTTGCTATCCACTAGCTTCCATGCTAAAGCTCCTTTTTGTTTTCTAGCTTCCAGTGCTAGCTCCCTTAGTTTGTTATTCCGCCCACGTACGTGCTTTTTGTTTGTTCTTGTTTAGTTTTAATTGAATCATGTTTTCATATTCTATGCCTGCCTCCGTCTCTGCATCTTGGAGTTCGTCAACAACTAATAACTTTGACAGAATGATCCAGCAACTGACACAAGACGAAGCAGGTACAAATCGGAGCAGGCTGATTGCCAACAGGTGTGGCCAGGTGCCAATCAGCCACAGCTGAGGAGGAACACAGCACTCAGGGAACAAGACAGGAAGCTGACAAAATAAGAGCACTAGACAGGAACTAAAGACAGGAGATACTAAACACAGAGGAAACAGACAAATGCAGAGGAAAAAACTAAAACATAGACAAACTCTCAGGGGAAAGCCTGACATTAGCGGTCTTACAAGCACAAAAAAAAGTTAACTGCCAATAAAACCAGAGTAAAATTCATTTTAAAAAGAAACTTTTAAAACACGTTTAGCTGTGCTAAAAGTGTAAAAAGAAGTTGACTGCTAATAAAACCCTCATAATATCTTTAAAATGAATTTTATTTGGGTTTTATTGGCAGTTAACTTTTTTTTTGCGCTCGTAAGACAGCTAATAGTGTTGACAAGGCCCATTAAAATGAACATTATGAGAGTTTTATTAACAGTTAACTTCTTTTTCCACTTTTAATGACAGCTAAAAGTGTTAAAAAGGCCATTTATTAAAATTTTGAGGGTTTTATTAGCAGTTCATTTATTTGTATACTTTTAGCAGAGCTAAAAGTCATTTTAAAATGAATTTTATTTGGCTTTTATTGGCAGTTCATTTATAACACTTGTAAGGACAGTTAAAAGGTGTTGATAAGTTCCATTCATTTTAACAGTATAAGAGTTTTTCTATGCCGTCAACTTCTTTTTTTGACTTTTAAGACAGCTTAAAGGGTTCAAAAGGCTAATTAATATTAAAATCGTGAGGTTTTAATAGGCAGTAAATTTTGTTTTACACTTAAAATTGCTAAAAGTGTTTGAAAGGCTCATTAAAATTAATATGATGAGGGATTTATTAACAGTTAACTTCATTTAACACTTCTAGCACAGCTAAACGTGTTTTAAAAGTATCTTTAAAATTAATTGTTTTCGGGTTTTATTGGCAGTTAACTTTTTTTGCATTTGTAAGACAGTTAAGTGTGTTGAAAAGGCCCATTAAAATTAACATTATGAGGGTTTTATTAACAGTTAACTTCTTTTTACACTTTTAAGACAGCTAAAAGAGTAGAAAAGACTAATTGTTATTAATATTTTGATGGTTTTATTAGCAGTAAACTTCCTTTTACACTTTTAGCACAGCTAAAAGCCATTTTAAAATGAAGTGTATTTGGGTTTTATTGCCAGTTAACGTATTACACTTGTAAGACAGCTAAAAAGTGTTTATAAATACCAATAATTTTAACATATGAGAGTTTTATTTGCAGTTAACTTCTTTTTACACTTTTAAGACAGTTAAAAGTGTTCAAAAGGCTAAGTAATATGAAAAGCATGAGGTTTTTATTGGCAGTTAATTTTGTTTTACAATTTTAAGATTGCTAAAAGTGTTAAAAAGGCTAATTAAAACGAAAATGATGAGTGTTTTTCTAGCAGTTAACTTTTTTACACTTTTAAGACAACTAAAAGTGTTCAAAAGGCAAATTATCATTAACATTTTGAGGGTTTTATTAGCGGTTAACTTCTCTTGATACTTTCAGCACTGCTAAAAGTCATTTTAAAATGAATTGTATTAGGGTTTTATTGGCAGTTCACTTATAACACTTGTAAGACAGTAAAAAAGTGTTGATAAGTCCCATTAATTTTACTTGTAAATTAATTTTAAGATTGCTAAAAGTGTCGAAAAGGCTCATTGAAATGAACATTATGAGGGTTTTGGTAGCAGTTAACTTCTTTTTACACTTTTAGCAAAGCTAACCAGGTTTTAATCAATCAATCAATCAATGTTTATTTATATAGCCCTAAATCACAAGTGTCTCAAAGGGCTGCACAAACCACAACGACATCCTTGGTAGAGCCCACATACGGGCAAGGAAAAACTCACCCCAGTGGGACGTTGACAATGATGACTATGAGAAACATTGGAGAGGACCGCATATGTGAGCAACCCCCACCCCCTCTTCAAAATTAATTTCATTGGTTTTATTGGCAGTTAATTTTTTTTGCACTTGTAAGACCGTTAACTATTGAAAAGGCCCATTAAAATTATCGTGAGGGTTTTATCAGCAGTTAACTTCTTTTTACACTTTGAGCACAGCTACACATATTTTAAAAGTCAGCGAGGTTCACTTTTTTCTACGCTGTATGACAGTGAAAAACGTTAAAATGTGACTTAAAAGCAACTGAAATGAGATTTTCTTATTCAAACGGGGATAGCAGGTCCATTCTATGTGTCATACTTGATCAGTTTGTGATATTGCCACATTTTTGCTGAAAAGATTTAGTAGAGAACATCGACAATAAAGTTTGCAACTTTTGGTCGCTAATAAAAAAGCCTTGCCTGTACAGGAAGTAGCAGACGATGTGCGCGTGACGTCACCGGTGTGAGGGCTCCTCACATCCTCACATTGTTTATAATGTGAGCCACCAGCAGTAAGAGCAATTCGGACCGAGAAAGCGACGATTTCCCCATTAATTTGAGCGAGGATGAAAGATTCGTGGATGAGGAAAGTTAGAGTGAAGCACACACAAAAAAAAAGGCGAAGGCTCCAAGCGGCGGCAGTGGGAGAGTTTCAGATGTAATTAGACACATTTACTAGGATAATTCTGAAAAATTCCTTATCTGCTTATTGTGTTAATAGTATTTTAGTGAGATTATGAAGTCATACCTGAAAGTCGGATGGCTGCGGTGAAAGCCAGTGTCTCTGCGAGAAGCCGACGAGCCAAGATCACAGCTGCTTTTTTGAGCTGCAGGATGAGGTCGCGTAATCCACTCAAGTCTCCAGTAAGAGCCGACTTAATATCACAATTTTCCCATCCAAAAACTTGCTGGTTGACGTAGAGAAACATGTTCGCTTGACCGCTCTGTGTTAAAGCTTCACAACAAACAAAGAAACACCGGCTGTGTTTCGGTGCTAAAAGGCAGCTGCAATCCACCGCTTTCCACCAACAGCATTCTTATTTGTAGTCTCCATTATTAATTGAACAAATTGCAAAAGATTCAACAACACAGATGTCCAAATTACTGTGTAATTATGCGATGAAAAGAGACGACTTTTAGCGGTGTGTGGTGCTGGGCTAATATGTCCGCTACAACCCGAGACGTCACAAACACGCATCATTCCGCGACGTTTTCAACAGGAAACTCCGCGGGAAATCTAAATTGGTAATTTAGTAAACTAAAAAGGCCGTATTGGCATGTGTTGCAATGTTAATATTTCATCATTGATATATAAACTATCAGACTGCGTGGTCGGTAGTAGTGGGTTTCAGTAGGCCATTGAGGTTTTTTGGGGGTTTTTTAAACGACGGTCACAGTTTGACCCTGACACTGACTTATCTGCTCTCCTTGGGTAACAAAAAAAAAAAAGCGGTGCTGCGTTCAGGAACACGTCAGACAAGACGGTCAAAAATGAAGTTGTGTTGCAATAAGGCGAGGGAGACAAAAGTGGGAGGAGCTACTTGTGTGCACTTGCACTTTAGGAACGTGCGCGCGCATGTAACGTTTGCGTCATGACGCGCACTCAGCAGGGGGGGGTCACCCCCGAGGTGGGGTACCGAAGTGTTGAAAAGGCTCATTAAAATTAATATTATGAGGTTTATATTAGCAGTTAACTTCTTTTTACACTTTTAGCACAGCTAAACATGTTTTAAAAGACTCTTTCAAATGAATTTTATTCTGGTTTTACAGGCAGTTAACTTCTTTTTACACTTTTAAGACAGCTAAAAGTGTTCAAAAGGCAAATCATCATTAACATTTTGAGGGTTTTATTAGCGGTTAACTTCTCTTGATACTTTCAGCACTGCTAAAAGTCATTTTAAAATGAATTGTATTGGGGTTTTATTGGCAGTTCACTTATGACACTTGTAAGACGGCTAAAAAATGTTGATAAGTCCCATTAATTTTACTTGTAAATTAATTTTAAGATAGCTAAAAGTGTTGAAAAGGCTCATTAAAACAAACATTATGAGGGTTTTAGTAGCAGTTATCTTCTTTTTACACTTTTAGCAAAGCGAACCGTGTTTTAAAAGTCTGTTCAAATTAATG
Organism: Nerophis ophidion; assembly: GCF_033978795.1. Taxonomy (NCBI): domain Eukaryota; kingdom Metazoa; phylum Chordata; class Actinopteri; order Syngnathiformes; family Syngnathidae; genus Nerophis; species Nerophis ophidion. The sequence goes on along the minus strand of NC_084618.1, from coordinate 24,946,962 downwards.
TTATTGGTTTTATTGGCAGTTAACTTTTTTTGCGTTTGTAAGACAGCTAACAGTGTTGAAAAGTCCAATTAAATGATAAGTGTGGAAAACACTCATTAAAATGAACATTATGAGGGTTTCAGTAGCAGTTAACTTCTTTTTACCCTTTTAGCAAAACAAACAGTGTTTAAAAAGTATTTTCAAAATTAATTTTATTGGTTTTATCGGCAGTTAACTTTTTTGCGCTTGTAAGACAGCTAACAGTGTTGAAAAGGTCCATTAAATAAGTGTTGAAAAGACTCATTAAAATGAACATTATGAGGGTTTTAGTAGCAGTTAACTTCTTTTTATACTTTTAGCACAGCTAAACGCATTTTAAAAGACTCTTTAAAATGAATTTTATTCTGGTTTTACAGACAGTTAATTCTTTTTACACTTTTAAGACAGCTAAAGGTGTTCAAAAGGCAAATCATCATTAACATTTTGAGGGTTTTATTAGCGGTTAACTTCTCTTGATACTTTCAGCACTGCTAAAAGTCATTTTAAAATGAATTGTATTGGGGTTTTATTGGCAGTTCACTTATAACACTTGTAAGACAGCTAAAAAGTGTTAAGTCCCATTAATTTATCTTGTAAATTACTTTTAAGATTGCTAAAAGTGTTGAAAAGGCCCTTTAAAACGAACATTGTGAGGGTTTTAGTAGCAGTTAACTTCTTTTTACCCTTTTAGCAAAGTGAACCGTGTTTTAAAAGTCTCTTCAAAATTAATTTTATTGGTTTTATTGGCAGTTAACTTTTTGCGCTTGTAAGACAGCTAACAGTGTTGAAAAGGCCCATTAAATAAGTGTTGAAAAGACTCATTAAAATGAACATTATGAGGGTTTTAGTAGAAGTTAAGTTCTTTTTACCCTTTTAGCAAAGTGATCCGTGTTTAAAAAGTGTCTTCAAAATTGATTTTATTCGCTTTATTGGCAGTTAACTTTTTTTGCGCTTGTAAGACAGCTAACAGTGTTGAAAAGGCCCATTAAATGATAAGTGTTGAAAAGACTCATTAAAATGAACATTATGAGGGTTTTAGTAGCAGTTAACTTCTTTTTACACTTTAAGCACAGCTAAACGCATTTTAAAAGACTCTTTCAAATTAATTTTATTCTGGTTTTACAGGCAGTTAACTTCTTTTTACACTTTTAAGACAGCTAAAAGTGTTCAAAAGGCAAATTATCATTAACATTTTGAGGGTTTTATTAGCGGTTAACTTCTCTTGATACTTTCAGCACTGCTAAAAGTCATTTTAAAATGAATTGTATTGGGGTTTTATTGGCAGTTCACTTATAACACTTGTAAGACAGCTAAAAAGTGTTAAGTCCCATTAATTTCACTTGTAAATTACTTTTAAGATTGCTAAAAGTTTTGAAAAGGCTCATTAAAACAAACATTATGCGGGTTTTATTAGCCGTTATCTTCTTTTTACACTTTTAGCAAAGCGAACCGTGTTTTAAAAGTCTCTTCAAAATTAATTTTATTGGTTTTATTGGCAGTTAACTTTTTTTGCGCTTGTAAGACAGCTAACAGTGTTGAAAAGGCCCATTAAGTGATAAGTGTTGAAAAGACTCATTAAAATGAACATTATGAGGGTTTTAGTAGCAGTTAACTTCTTTTTACACTTTTAGCAAAGCGAACCGTGTTTTAAGTCTCTTCAAAATTAATTTTATTGGTTTTATTGGCAGTTAACTTTTTTTGCGCTTGTAAGACAGCTAACAGTGTTGAAAATGCCGATTAAAATGAACATTATGAGGGTTTTAGTAGCAGTTAACTTATTTTTACACTTTTAGCAAAGCGAACAGTGTTTTAAAAGTCTCCTCAAAATTAATTTGGATAGGTTGATTGGCAACACTAAAATTGGCCCTAGTGTGTGAATGATGTCTGTCTATTTGTGTTGGCCCTGTGATGAGGTGGCGACTTGTCCAGGGTGTGCACCGCCTTCTGCCCGATTGTAGCTGAGATAGGCGCCAGCGCCCCCCGCGACCCCAAAAGTGAATAAGTGGTAGGAAATGGATGGATGGGTTTTATTGGCAGTTAACTTTTTTTGTGCTTGTAAGACAGCTAACAGTGTTGAAAAGGCCCATTAAATGATAATTGTTGAATAGACTCATTAAAACGAACATTATGAGGGTTTTAGTAGCAGTTAACTTCTTTTTACACTTTTAGCACAGCTACGCGTGTTTTAAAAGTCAGCGAGGTTCACTTCTTTTTACGCTGTATGACAGTGAAGAACGTTGAAATGTGACTTAAGTTTTTTTTTAGCGACAGCCACAGTTTGACCCTGACACTGACTTATCTGCTCTCCTTGGGGTAAAAAAAAAAAAAAAAAAAAAAGAGCGGTGCTGCGTTCAGGAACACGTCAGCCAAGACGGTCAAAAATGAAGACGTGTTGCAATAAGACGAGGGAGACAAAAGGGGGAGGAGCTACTTGCGTGGGTCATCGGCAAGGGGGCGTGGTTACGAGAGTATCACTTTGCACTTATTAAAAATGAGGAGGGGTGGGGGGGCGGCAGGGAGGTCATGTGGCGCCGCCACGCGTGCACTTGCACTCTAGGAACGTGCGCGCGCACGTAACCTTTGCGTCATGACGCGCGCCCAGCAGTGGGGAGGGGGGGTCGCCCCCGAGGTGGGGCACACCTGGCAGGAAAACACCACGTGCTCACTTATTAGTTCTCACAGGAACGCGCAGAGGGCGTGCGCGCGCCCGTGACTCTCCCGCGCCTTAATGGACGCTGACAGCTTGAAGGAAAACCGATTAGCGGCACCTCTTAGGACTCTTGTAAACAATGCTAACATGCTAACACGCTAAAGCCCCCGACTTCAGGTGCGTGGTCGTACCCTCCCCCCCGGGCGGACAATTAGGCGCGCAAAAGAGTCCTCAAGTTCCTCCATTTTCACTTTTAACGCCGTTTAGCGTGGCAGCGAGGGACAAAGAAGAGCAAACTTACTTGGTCTTCTCTGACGTCATAGTCCACAAACTAGTCTTGTTTTTTGGGACTTTGGGGGGGGTGGGGGGGTCGACGACCTCAGGCAGCCGCACTACGGTGTGGTTTTCGGGGCTACAGGCGGCCGGCGCTCGTCCTCGTCGTGTCCAGGTGTCGTCCAGGTGGAGTCATGTCATCCTCCGGGGACTAAAGTCTCGGCTCCTCTGCGGGGACGCGGCGCGTCTTCTTCCCATATTTCAAGTGTCATCCCGCCTCCTGGGTGACGTCACTTGAGGGGGCGTGGTCACACCTTCCTCACACACTTTCACTCTTTCGTTGACACCGTTGGAGATATTCCTTTAAAGCAGGGGTCACCAACCTTTATGAAACCAAGAGCTACTTCTTGGGTAATGATTAATGCGAAGGGCTACCAGTTTGATACACACTTAAATAAATTGCCTGAAATAGCCAATTTGCTCAATTTACCTTTAATAATGAAATATATATGGCCCTGCGATGAGGTGGCGACTTGTCCAGGGTGTAAATGCCTTCCGACCGATTGTAGCTGAGATAGGCGCCAGCGCCCCCCGTGACCCCAAAAAAGGGAATAAGCGGTAGAAAATGGATGGATGGATGGATATATATATATATATAAGTGTGTGGGAAAAAAATCACAAGACTACTTCATCTCTACAGAACTGTTTCATGAGGATGAAGAGATGAAGTAGTCTTGTGATTTTTCCCACACATATATTGCGCTCTACCACGGTATCGAGCATTATTCTCTGGATAATCCAATTGAGATATATATATATATATATATGTATATATATACATATATATATATATATATATATATATATAAAATGGGTATTTCTGTCTGTTATTCCGTCGTATATATTTTTTTCCTTTTACCGAATTAGTAGCAGTTAACTTCCTTTTACACTTTTAGCAAAGCGAACCGTGTTTTAAAAGTCTTTTCAAAATTAATTTTATTGGTTTTTTGGCAGTTAACTTTTTTTGCGCTTGTAAGAGAGCTAAAAGTGTTGAAAAGGCCCATTAAAATGAACATTATGAGTGTTTTAGTAGCAGTTAACTTCTTTTTACACTTTTAGCACAGCTAAACGCGTTTTTAAAGACTCTTTAAAATGAATTTTATTCTGGCTTTACAGGCAGTTAACTTCTTTTTATACTTTTAAGACAGCTAAAAGTGTTCAAAAGGCAAATTATCATTAACATTTTGAGGGTTTATTAGCGGTTAACTTCTCTTGATACTTTCAGCACTGCTAAAAGTCACTATTCTCTGGATAATCCAATCAAGATATATATATATATATATATATCCATCCATCCATTTTCTACCGCTTATTCCCTTTTGGGGTTGCGGGGGGCGCTGGCGCCTATCTCAGCTACAATCGGGCGGAAGATATATATATGTATATATATATATATAAATGATATAAAACGGGCATTTAATGGGTCATTCCGTCGTACATTTTTTTTTTCCTTTTACGGAAGGTTTTTTTTGTAGAGAATAAATGATGAAAAAAACACTTAATTGAAGTGAATTATATTTATATAGCACTTTTCTCTAGTGACTCAAAACGCTTTACATTGTGCAACCCAATACCTAAGTTACATTTTTAATCCAACTTTTTTTATTGACTTTTTCACATATACAGAAAAAAGGTGCAAGTCGAAACAGTACAATTTTAGAGTCAGTGAATTCTTCATACCTTTACCCCTAAAACCACCCACCCACCCACCCCACTCAGGTCGAACCAACCAGGGACACATGGCACAAACAACAAGTAAGACGACAAAGACACACACATTCACACATACACCCATACAAAACCAAAAACAGAAAGAGACTAAAAGGAGAGAGAAAGGGAGAAAAAAATAAAATAAAATAAATAATACTAATACTAAATAAAAGGGAGATTATTCCTCATCTGCGTCTGGACATAAGTCAAGAGAGTTGACATGCAGTAAGAAAGGACTCCATGAACTTTCAAACACTTGAGCAGAGCCATTTAGTGAAAACCTAAGTTTTTCCAACTAAGTTACATTTTTAAACCAGTGTGGGTGGCACTGGGAAGCATGTGGGTAAAGTGTCTTGCCCAAGGACACAACGGCAGGGACTAGGATGGCGGAAAGCGGGAATCGAACCTGCAATCCTCAAGTTGCTGAGACGGACGCTTGACCAATCGAAAAATACCGTCGAACGGTTTAAAAGAAGAGAAAACAGGAAAAAAATGAAAATTACATTTTGAAACATAGTTTGTCTTCAATTTCGACTCTTTAAAATTCTAAATACAACAGAAAAAAATGAAGAGAAACACTAGCTAATTCGATTCTTTTTGAAAAAATTACAAAATAATTTATGGAACATCCTTATTAATTTTTCCTGATTAAAATTAATTTTAGAATTTTGATGACATGTTTAAAATAGGTTAAAATCCACTTTGAAATCAGATTTAAATTTGATTCAACAGATTTTCTAGATTTGCCAGAATAATTTTTTGGAATTTTAATCATAAGTTTGAAGAAATATTTCACAAATATTCTTTGTCGAAAAAACAGAAGCTAAAATGAAGAATTAAAATAAAATGTATTTATTATTCTTTACAATAAAAAAATAAATTTACTTGAACATTGATTTAAATTGTCAAGAAAGAAGAGGAAGGAATTTAAAAGGTAAAAAGGTATATGTGTTTAAAAATTCTAAAATCATTTTTAAGGTTGTATTTTTTCTATAAAATTGTCTTTCTGAAAGTTATAAGAACCACAGTAAAAAAATAAATGAATTTATTCAAACAAGTGAAGACCAAGTCTTTAAAATATTTCCTTGGATTTTTACATTCTATTTGAGTTTTGTCTCTCTTAGAATTAAAAATGTCGAGCAAAGCAAGACCAGCTTGCTAGTAAATAAATAACATTTAAAAAAATAGAGGCAGCTCACTGGTAAGTGCTGCTATTTGAGCTATTTTTAGAACAGGCCAGCGGGCGACTCATCTGGTCCTTACGGGCTACCTGGTGCCTGCGGGCACCGCGTTGGTGACCCGTGCTTTAACCTTTTACAGAAACTTCGTAAAACAAACATCAAAAAAAAAAAAACACATAGGAGTGCCATCTACAGGAGAACAGTTTTAATCACCAAACTTTTTTTTTTTTTTTACCAGGAATTGAAGTTGAAAACTTGTTCGGGTGTTAAAATTTAGTGATCAATAGTACGGAATATGTACTGTACTGAGGGACAAGCGGTAGGAAATTGATGGATGTATGGATGGATGTGCAAGCTACTAATAAAAAGTCTCAATCAATCAGTTTTGTTTTTATTACCTCTGCCAAGGGGATTGTACAGAAACTCTGTCGTGCGTAAAATATTCAGCACTCTAAAATGAGTATAAAAATCTATTTTGTTGGCTCCTGATTTTCTAATTTTGTTTACTTTAACCAATGTTTTAGATTTGAACAATTTTCATTTGTTTTCAAAATTTCACACTCATATTCAATTTTTTTATTCATCACTGTTACATGTTTGGTGCTTTATATATATATAAAAAAAAATATATACATATATATATATAAATTATATGTATATTATTTAATGATTTTTTTTTTTAACTATTAAAAAAAATAAACATAAAAAACAAAAAAAACTTTTGTAATGCCTTAAAGCAGGCCTGGGCAATTATTTTGAGTCGGGGGCCAGATTTTTACAATTTTCATTGTTTTCAAAATTTCACTCATATTCAAGTTTTTTTATTCATCACTATGACATGTTTGGTGCTTTATATATATAAAAAAATATATAATAAATAAATAAATAAATATATATATAAATGTAAACATAAAAAACAAAAAAAACTTTTGTAATGACTTAATGCAGGCCTGGGCAATTATTTTGACTCGGGGGCCAGATTTTTACAATTTTTATTGTTTTCAAAATTTCACACTCATATTCAAGTTTTTTATTCATCACTATGACATGTTTGGTGCTTTATTTATATATATATATATATATATATATATATATATATATATATATATATATATAAAAATTGTATGTATATTATATAATGATTTTTTTTTAAATATTAAAAAAATGTAAACATAAAAAACAGAAAAGCCTTTTGTAATGCCTTAAAGCAGGCCTGGGCAATTATTTTGACTCAGGGGCCAGATTTTTACAATTTTCAGTGTTTTCAAAATTTCACACTCATTGTCAAGTTTTTTATATTCATCACTATGACATGTTTGGTGATTTATATAAGAAAAATAGATTTAAAAAAAAAAATATATATATATATATATATATATATATAAATGTAAACACAAAAAACAAAGAAACCTTTTGTAATGACTTAAAGCAGGCCTTGGCAATCATATTTTGACTTGAGGGCCACATTTAGAGAAAAACATTTGTCTATTTTTATGAAAACTAATACAAAACCTCACAATAATGTCTGATTGAATGCTAAAAACGTTATGACAGGCCGCCTTAAAAAAACAATAGAATTTTACATTTTTCTATGAAGGATAAAACATTGAATATTGACAAAATATGAACATCACACCCGCTTTCGATAGACACATTTTACAATCAAGTGAAACACAACAAAAATGCAACAAACAGTGAAATATGAATGCGAAGGGTACAAAATAAACCAACCTACAATCTGATATATCTGAGATTTGCTGAATTCCCCCCAGGGATCAATAAAGTACTTTCTATTCTATTCTATACATCACTAAGCTTTAGAACTTTGTTGTGAAAATCTCCTTCTGCGTCCGTGGAAACGCTTCCCACCCACACTGCTTGGTGCCTCTGCTGAGCTGCTGTGACTTACATTACCATAGTAACTAATTAGATGACCATAGTAACTAATTAGATGACCATAGTAACTAATTAGATGACCATAGTAACTGGGATATCATCCTTAAGCGCAGATTCCGACCATTGAAAATTTGTATAGTACTTGCGGTCATTAGAAAATATGACTGCACATCAAAATGGCAACTACACTTTCCATCTTAAAGATCTAAAAAAATTATTTGGGAATGACCGGCAGGCCAGATTGAAAAGCTAAAAGCATGTGGCCTTAATTTTCCTAGGTTTGACTTAAAGTCACCTTTTTTTTCCCATTTTCAAATCTTATTGGTTATTTACCTTGGTGACTTCACATGTTTGGTAATTTAAAAAAAAAAGTGTATTGCATGTATATTGTTTAATTATATATTTTATGATTATTTTTAAAATACAAACTAAATATTTTGAGAAAATAGCTTTTTTTTTTCATTTTATTGTTATTGACATCCAGCATCAGACATTTCTATCCATTACATCATATATCTGTTGTCTGCCCTAAATGTCAATATATTTTTGTTTATATCCCAACCATACCCCCACCCAAAAAAACAAAAACATAAGAAAATAACTTTTGTAATGAAATACTTTTTTCCCCCCAAATGTTCTTGGTAATTTAACATCCATATTTTACAGTATTGATATTTACCTCCATCACATATTTTGGTAATTTGACTTGCAAAATACTAATTTATTGATTCCTATGTTATCGGAAGATAATTTTTTGTAAAAATTTAAACAAAAAAGTGGGTTTTAAAAAATCAGTTTTAACACACATATTAAGGTATTTTAACATTTCTAATTAATACTGTGTATTTTTGCTACATTTTCATCGGAACAATTTTATAATGAGCAATAAATAATATAAATATAATTTTAACAACTATTAAGGTATTTTCCACATTTTTTAATAGAAACACTGTATTATTTAATGACTTAATCATTATTATTGTTAAAATATTTATGAACAATATTTTCAAACAATTTACTTCTAACACACATTAAGGTATTTAACCTTCTTAATTAATACAGTATGTATTATTTATTGACTATTATGGAAAACATATTTGGCAACTTTTCAAGGGTCTTCCACCCGAATGCAGCTGAGATAGGCTCCAGCACGCCCCACAGCCCCAAAAGGGACAAGCGGTAGGAAATGGATGGATATTTTATAATGCGCAATATTTTTAAACAACAAAAAATAATATTAAGACATTTAATTTTAACATTTAAATACTGTACATGTATTATCTATTGACTTAATCATTATTATTGGAAACATATTTTATAATGAGCAATACTTTTCAAACAAATAATACATTAAAACCTAATTTTAACACGCATTGAGGCATTTGAACTATTCAAAATAATACTACATGTATCATTTGACTTCATTACTGGAAACATCTTTTATGAGCAATATGTTTAAAACAACAAATGATATAAAGAAGTCTAATTTTAACTAACATATTAAGGTATTTTCAAATTTTAATTAATACTGCGTATTATTTGACTATTATTGGAAAAAATATTTCAAAATGCGCAATATTTTTAAAACGTCAAAAAATACTAATACATTTAATTTTAAAATCCTAATCCATACTGTAAGAATTATTTTTTGACTATTATCACTGGAAAAATATTTTATAATGAGCAATATTTTACTTTAATAAATATTTTATTTTTTGAATTTTTACCAAATTGTATACGGTAAGTTTCTAAGAATCAAATGTTGAGCGATATCAAAGCAACAGCAATGGGTCAAATTTAACAAAACGTCTGATTTGTCTTCACGAAAGCAAATTGTTGTCATTTAAATTTATTTCATTTTGTCACACACACACACAGCATCGCTTTTAAAATATATACAGAGGAGCAAATGCTAAAAACATCAAACATGTCATTTCAATAAGAAATAAAAAAAAATAAAACAAGGTAATTTCATTGTTAAAATGCAAAATAGTGCTTTGTTCCTGTCTTAGTGGTCCTCATAAGGTGGTCAGGAACTCTTTCACCTGGAAAACAAAGCAGACGGTATGGACTTTCGCTTTGGAGTCACAATGAATGAAACCAACACGAACCACAAGGTGTTCCCACCACACACACACTAGTTATCATTTGGAATGGGGACCAAGTTTTTGATCACCACTTGTGGGCACCACCGTTTCTACAGGTAGTGGAGGCATAAAAAAATGAGGTAAAATGGCCACTGGCCAGTTAGCTCATACAGTGGGGCAAAAAAGTATTTAGTCAGCCACCGATTGTGCAAGTTTTCCCACTTAAAATGATGACAGAGGCCTGTAATTTTCATCATAGGTACACTTCAACTGTGAGGGACAGAATGTGAAAAAAAAAATCCAGGAATTCACATTGTAGGAATTTTAAATATTTTTTTTGTAAATTATGGTGGAAAATAAGTATTGGGTCAACCATTCAAAGCTCTCACTGATGGAAGGAGGTTTTGGCTGAAAATCTCACGATACATGGCCCCATTCATTCTTTCCTTAACACGGATCAATCGTCCTGTCCCCTTAGCAGAAAAACAGCCCCAAAGCATGATGTTTCAACCCCCATGCTTCACAGTGGGTATGGTGTTCTTGGGATGCAACTCAGTATTCTTCTTCCTCCAAACACGACGAGTTGAGTTTATACCAAAAAGTTCTATTTTGGTTTCATCTGACCACATGACATCCTCCCAATCCTCTGCTGTATCATCCATGTGCTCTCTGGCAAACTTTAGACGGGCCTGGACATGCACTTGCTTAAGCAGGGGGACACGTCTGGCACTGCAGGATTTGGTTCCCTGTCAGCGTAGTGTGTTACTGTTGGTAACCTTTGTTACTTTGGTCCCAGCTCTCTGCAGGTCATTCACCAGGTCCCCCGTGTGGTTTTAGGATTTTTGCTCACCATTCTCATGATCATTTCGACCCCACGGGATGAGATCTTGCATGGAGCCCCAGATCGAGGGAGATTATCAGTGGTCTTGTATGTCTTCCATTTTCTGATAATTGCTCCTATAGTTGATTTTTTTCACACCAAGCTGCTTGCCTAGTGTAGATTCACTCTTCCCAGTCTGGTGCAGGTCTACAATTTTTTTCCTGGTGTCCTTTGACATCTCTTTGGTCTTGGTAATAGTGGAGTTCGGAGTCTGACTGTTTGATGCTGTGGACAGGTGTCTTTTATACAGATAACGAGTTCAAACAAGTGCCATTAATACAGGTAACGAGTGGAGGACAGAGGAGCTTCTTAAAGAAGAAGTTACAGGTCTTTGAAAGCCAGAGATCTTCCTTGTTTGAAGTGACCAAATACTTATTTTCCACCATAATTTACAAATAAATTCTTTAAAATTCCTACAATGTGAATTCCTGGATTTTTTTTTCACATTCTGTCTCTCACAGTTGAAGTGTACCTATGATGAAAATTACAGACCTCTGTCATCATTTTAAGTGGGAGAACTTGCACAATCGGCGGCTGACTAAATACTTTCTTGCCCCACTGTACACGTCTATAAATCTCTGGATTGATGAAGTAATGTGCTGATCAGACATACTGGGGACCCTGGGGAAAAAAAGAGTTAATATGATTCATGGGGACCAAATTTAATATAAATTTGCATAATTCACACAAATTTGTATGTCACTACTAAGGACCATTAAAAAAAAAAAAAGAAGTTCAAACATGTCATGATCCTTAGAATACATCACTCCAGCTGTCCTCTTATAGGAAGTTCACCAATTAAATCCTGTATCTTCTGTGACATTACAGAAAACTGCTATTTAGCAGTCATGAAGTTGTTCGCCACTCCGACTACTGTATATAGAAGGATGGAAAATTCTGAATGTGAATCATACTTTAAGGTCATTGTGTTTTATAATCATGCTGTATGAAAATGTCATCCTAAGGAACACTAAACCAGATTTTGTTTTTAGAAAAATATATATTAGTTTTAACATTGGATAGATAATAATAATAATAGATTTTATTTGTAAAAAAAAAACACTTTAAACCTTGAGCGAACAAACTCAAAGTGCTAGTGGATTAAAATAATAATAATAAAATAAAATAAAAATAAAAGCTACAACAACCTAATAGCTACAAGTAGTATGCAAATATTAAGGAAGGGTTTTTAAGCCTTAATTAAAAGCATCCACAGTCTGTGGTGCCCTCGGGTCGTCAAGGAGAGCGTTCCACAGACTGGGAGTTCGTAGCATTGTCCTTTGAGATTGGAGGAGGTTAGCCTGTTTGGAGTGGAGGTGTCGTGTGGAGGATTTGGGGGTGAGTAGTTTTTTGAGGTAAAGGGGGGCATTTCCATGGAGGCACTGGTGGGCTAGTAGGGAGACTTTGTATTCAATCCTGAGTGGAACAGGAAGCCAGTGAAGGGATTTGAGAGTTGGTGTGATATGGTCGTATTTCCGCACTCTCTGGATTCTAGCAGCACTATTCTGTGTGTATTGCAGCTTCTGAATGTTCTTGCTGGGGATACCGACAAGAAGTGCGTTGCAGTAGTCGAGTCGATACCATACAGAATTACAGTACTATTAATGCCAAGATAACACGTTTCAATTTTCAAGAATATTAATTTGGTCTTTTACCAATATTTGAAACATGTAAACAAACTAACCCCAAATTTCCCTGTTGTGGAACCAATAAAGGATTATCTTATCTTACCTTAAACCACAGAAATAATATACAAACTCATTTACCCTTTTATTTTTAACAACATTGAACATAAAACTTAGGCATCTTCAGAATGGATCTGACTATCATTTAAAAAGGTTTCCCTGTAGAGAACCTGTTTTTTGGTCCCCATACCGTCAGAAGTCCCCTAAAGGTGTGTAAACAGAGCGATGTCCCCATTAAGTTAGCATTGCCAGAACACACACACACACACACACACGTTATTATTTGGAATGGGGACCAAGTTTTTGATCATCACTTGTGGGGACAAGGGAAAAAATATATTAGTTTTAACTAAGGGTGGATACCATACAGAATCACCGTACTATTAACCGGGATAACACGTTTCACTTTTCAAGAAAATTAATTTTCTCTTTTACCAATATTTGAAACACGTAAACTAAGTAACCCAAATTTCCCTGTTGTGGGATCAATAAAGGATTATCTTATCTTACCTTAAACCACAGAAATAAAATACAAACTAATTTACACTTTTATTTTTAACAACATTGAACATAAAACTTAGGCATCTTCAGAATGGATCTGACTATCCCTTAAAAAGGTTTCCCTTTAGGGCAGGGGTCGGCAACCCAAAATGTTGAAAGAGCCATATTGGCCCAAAAACACAAAAAACAAATCTGTCTGGAGCCGCAAAAAATTAAAAGCCATATTACATACAAATAGTGTGTCATGAGATATAAATTGAATTATGAGGACTAAAGGAAACTAAATGAGCTCAAATATACCTAAATATGAGGCATAATGATGCAATATGTACACACAGCTAGCCTAAATAGCGTGTTAACATCGATTAGCTATGCAGTGACCAAATATGTCTGATTAGCACTCTTCACAAGTCAATAACATCAACAAAACTCATCTTTGTGCATTCATGCACAATGTTAAAAGTTTGGTGGACAAAATGAGACAGAAAAAGAAGTAGCATAAAACACGTCTTAGAAAGTCAGGGAAAGTTATACATGTAAACAAACCACGGTGAGTTCAAGGACCGCCAAAATTAGTGGGACAAAACGGCCCTCGCCAAATACTCGAATCAGTGAAACAAGTTGAATAAAAACAGTGTGCTTTATAACAATTAGGGAGGTTTGTGTTATGTTTGTCCTCCTACAGAAACCATATTAAAACAAAAAATTATGTTTATTTTCCCCCTCATCTTTTTCCATTTTTCATGTATTTTTGAAAAAGCTCCAGGGAGCCACTGGGGCGGCGCTAAAGAGCCTCATACTGTCAGAAGTCCCCTAAATGTGTGTAAACAGAGCGATGTCCACATTAAGTCAGCATTGCCAGAACACAAACACGCACGCACGCACGCACGCACGCACGCACGCACGCACGCACGCACGCACGCACGCACGCACGCACACTGGTTATCATTTGGAATGGGGACCAAGTTTTTCATCATCACTTGTGAGGACAAGGGAAATAATATATTAGTTCTAAGGATGGATACCATACAGAATCACAGTACTATTAATGCCAGGACAACACATGTTTCACTTTTAAAGAAAATAAACTTGTATTTTTACTTTTTATTTCTAACAAAATTGAACATAAAGAACATAAAAAAAAAATGTTCTACTTACGCCAGTCTTGCTGATTATCTCTCAATCTACTATTTTACCTGCTATCTGCTTTTGTAGGCCATAATGCGGTTGTACACGTAGAACTTCAATGGACACTTAACCCAGCTACAGCCCGATGAGGGAGCTGCTGTGCAAATGTCTCACACTCAAACAAACCAGTAAACATGTTTTATGGGCCAAAGCTTAAAAATCACTTAGGCATCTTCAGAATGGATCTGACTATCATTTAAAATGGTTTCCCTTTAGGGGACCTGTTTTTTTGGTCCCCATACTGTCAGAAGTCCCCTAAAAGTGTGTAAACAGAGCGATGTCCCCATTAAGTCAGAATTGCCAGAACACACACACACCAGTAACTCTCACACACCTTTTGTTATTTATATGCACAAAAAAAATGTGCGCTGGTGCTTAGGTATCAACACAAAGCTGCAACATAAGCGTCTTTTCACACCCCATTCCAAGGCGCTTGACATGTGCACGAGAACAAGTATCACTGGCGGGCGAGAATGCTTCTATCTGTTCAATATGGTAACGTGCAATACTTCTGAAAACATGTGTGTGTGTGAAGTCTATTTTTAGGACTATTTAAATCACGGGTGTTTCTTTTTGTATTGCGCAGACTGAAGGCACTTCATTATTACGTCGACGGCCATCAAAAACATTGATTGACATCCAAATTGGTTTCATTTATTCAGATTCTAAATCAAATCGAAATTTTCGAGAATTGATATTAAAATAAAAACATTTTTTTTGCTATTATTAAAAAACATATCAATTTTTTGGGGGATATAAAAACATTATACAACCATTACCATGGGCCTGCTGTACTGTATGCAGTAACTTAAGCTTGTTTACATTAGCATGCTAAAATTAAAGTGCTAGCTTTTTGAGCTAAATTTGCAACCATTTACCCTGGTCAAATAACTTCGTATGACACTTGTTAACTGCTCGCATGCTACCTTTTCAGCTAACGTTTTTTTATTTTAATTAGACAGCAGGGTTTCCCACATATTCATTTATTTGTGGCGGCCCGCCACGAAAGAATTACGGCCGCCACAAAAAAAAATAAAAAAATAATTAAAAAAAATAAATAATAATAAATGTTTTTTTTTTTTTTATTCCGGCTTTTGACTCGCTCGACCGCTCATAAAAGCAATGGGACTCTGTCTGTGAATGGAGCTTGTAGTTACATATTATGTAAATATTATATAAATATGTATATAAATATGTACATAAAGTGTTGAAATTATATTCCAACTCTGCATTCTTCTTGGTCATCGCCGCCCCCCCGCCGCCGGACCACACCACCACATGCCTGACCTGTGGGAAACACTGGACATCCATACAACTCGGTACGTGACACATGCTAACTGATAGCATGCTAACATTAGCTTGCTAGCATGCTAACTTTTTGAGCTAGTTTTGCAACCGTTTATCCCGGTCATACAACCTGGTATGTGACACTTGTTAATTTCCAACCCTTGATGCTAACTGATAGCATGCTAACATTAGCTTTCTAGGATGCTAACTTTTTGAAGTGAATTGTGAAGTGAATTATATTTATATAGCGCTTTTTCTCTAGTGACTCAAAGCGCTTCACATAGTGAAACCCAATATCTAAGTTACATTTAATCCAGTGTGGGTGGCACTGGGAGCAGGTGAGTACACAACGGCAGTGACTAGGATGGCGGAAGCGGGAATTGAACCTGCAACCCTCAAGTTGCTGGCACGGCCGCTCTACCAACCGAGCTATGCCGCCCCATAGTTTTGCCCCATTTTTATAGTCTTTGGTATGACTCGGCCGGGGTTTGAACTCACAACCTACCGATCTCGGGGCGGACACTCTAACCTGAGTAGGTAACTTAATTAACATTGTTAGTTAAGTAGGTAACTAAACTTTTTTTTTGTCTGTAACAGAAGATATTTAAATTGAATTAGTTTGGTTTGGAAAAAAAAAAAGTCTTATTTAAGCATTTTTAACCAAATTGAACAATTTGAAACTGAAACGTTTAATTAAAGAAACTTAATTAATTATGATAAATTCAAATTGATCAGAAACATTAACTCAGGAGCACAATATACCAACCTACAAAATAAAAAAAAATGCAAACGATTTTAGCTGATTTTTTTCTTAAAATATCTATAAAATGTATTATTAAATTGGCTATTAAAATATCTATAACATGTAATATTGTCTATTAAAATATCTTTAAAAATTTATTATTACATTGTCTATCAAATAGACTATTAAAATATTTTAAAATATAGTATTACATTGTCTATTAAAATATTTTTCAAATGTATTAAAATATATTTTGTTCCAAATTAGATGGTGTTGAGCACAGCAGCCACGGTGATTCAGGACAGCTGTGGAGGAGGATGTTTGACAGGAGGCGCCGCAATTTAAAGGATATGCGTCAACTTGGAACGTTATTAATAAACACGGCAAAACGTGATCGTTGTCGCCATTAACCCTAACCTCTGACACGTCTCCGTCTTTTTCTACACACTCCGACAGCGGTGAGTCAATCTTTTCCTTGAAAATTGGTTAAGATGATCTATATTTAGTTCGTACAGGCCTGAGCAGATGCACGTCAGGGCTAGGTTCTTTGAATGTCATTTCTTAAACCTCTATCTGCAAAAACACAAAAAAATACATAAAATTAAAAAAAATCGATCAAGTCCATTCAAAGTCAATGGCGCTACATGCTATCTTAGCATTCGACCGAATTACGCTTGTATAGCCTGAATCAGACTGTATAATGCATATGTTCCTTTTTGACTGTACTTTAATGTACAATACACTGTATTTATATTATTCACATGTGAATAATGCTGTATAATAGACCATATTGAGATGATTCACATGTGAATAATGCTGAATAATAGACCGTATTGAGATTATTCACATGTGAATAATGCTGTGTAATAGACCGTATTTATATTATTCACATTTGAATAATGCTGTATAATAGACCGTATTTATATTATTCACATGTGAATAATGCTGTATAATAGACCGTATTTATATTATTCACATGTGAATAATGCTGTATAATAGACCGTATTGAGATTATTCACATGTGAACAATGCTGTATAATAGACTGTATTTATATTATTCACATGTGAATAATGCTGTATAATAGACCGTATTGAGATTAATCACATGTGAATAATGCTGTATAATAGACCGTATTTATATTATTCACAGGGGAATAATTTTGTAGAATAGACTATTTATATTATTCACATGTGAATAATGCTGTATAATAGAATGTCTATATACTATTCACATGTGAATAATGCTGTATTATAGACCGTATTGAGATTAATCACATGTGAATAATGCTGTATAATAGACCGTATTTATATTATTCACAGGGGAATAATTTTGTAGAATAGACTATTTATACTATTCACATGTGAATAATGCTGTATAATAGAATGTCTATATACTATTCACATGTGAATAATGCTGTATAATAGACCGTATTTATATTATTCACATGTGAATAATGCTGTATAATAGACCGTATTTATTTTATTCACATGTGACTAATGCTGTATTTATATTATTCACATGTGAATAATGCTGTATAATAGATCATATTTATATTATTCACCTGTGAATAATGCTGTATAATTGACTGTATTTATATTTTTCAGATGTGAATAATGCTGTATAATAGACTGTATTTATATTATTCACATGTGACTAATGCTGTATTACAGACTGTATTTATATTATTCACATGTGAATAATGCTGTATAATAGACCGTATTTATATTATTCACATGTGACTAATGCTGTATTACAGACTGTATTTGTATTATTCACATGTGAATAATGCTGTATAATAGACCATATTTATATTATTCACCTGTGAATAATGCTATATAATAGACTGTATTTATATTTTTCAGATGTGAATAATGCTGTATAATAGACTGTATTTATATTTTTCAGATGTGAATAATGCTGTATAACAGGGCCACATGAAGAAAAATCTACTCCCAAGTGGGCCGGACTGGTAAAATCACAGCACGATAACTTAGCACAGGAAACAATTTTTTTAGCCATTTTTACAGCCGAACACCCAGAGTCCTATAACTTGGTACTTGATGCGTTCTTACTGTTATCATGTGAACAGTTGTTTTGCCAAATTTACAGCCGAACACCTTGGAGTCCTATAACTTGGTGCTTTAAATATGCTAATTGGTAACATGCTAACCATATATTTTATAGCAAATTTTACATGCGTACGATCCGTATTCATATGACTTGGTACTTGACTCATCCTTTGATTGATTGATTGAAACTTTTATTAGTAGATTGCACAGTACAGTACATATTCCGTACAATTGACCACTAAATGGTAACACCCGAATAAGTTTTTCAACTTGTTTAAGTCGGGGTCCTAGTTAACTGTTCTGTTAGTATGTAAACATTTGTTTTGCCATTTTTTACAGCCCAACACCTCGCAGTCCTATAACTTGGTACTTGAAATATGCTAACTGCTAGCATGTTAACCATATTTTTTTATAGCAAATTTTACATGCGCACATTTCCTAGTCATACGACTTGGTACTTGACGCGTTCTAACTGTTATCATGTAAACAGTTGTTTTGCCAAATTCACAGCCGGAGTCCTATAACTTGGTGCTTGAAATATGCTAACTATTCGCATGCTAACTATATTTTTTATGGCAAACTTTACATAGCACAGGAAACTATTTGTTTTGCCTATTTTACAGCCGAACACCTCAGAGTCCTATAACTTGCTAGCATGCTAACCTTATTTTTTATAGCAAATTTTACATTCGTACATTTCCTAGTCATATGACTTGGTACTTGACGTGTTCTTACTGTTATCATGTAAACAGTTGTTTTGCCATTTTTACAGCCGAACACTTTGCAGTCCTCTATCTTGGTACTTGAACTATGCAAACTGTTAGCTTGCTAACTATATTTTTTATAGCAAACTTTACATGCGTACGATTACTAGTCGACTTGGTACTTGATGCGTTCTTACTGTTATCATGTAAACAGTAGTTTTGCCATTTTTACAGCCGAACACCTCGCAGTCCTATAACTTGGTACTTGGAATATGCTAACTGTTAGCATGCTAACATTTTTTTTTAAGAGCAAATTTTATAAGCGTACCCTTTCTAGTCATACTTTTTTTTTTTCTAGTTACTGTTTTAATTGATTTTCCATCCATCCATTTTCTACCGCTTATTCCCTTTCGGGGTCGCTGGCGCCTATCTCAGCTAATTGGTTTTCCCCTTTAAAATTGTTTTTAATCATATTTATTTTTATATTTATTTATTTTTTGTTTTTATCCTGTCATTGGTGGAGCTGTGGATAATATTTGAATATTGTTTTTAATATTGTTGTGGAGCGCTTTGGAAACATTTTTGTTGTTTAAATGTGCTATACAAATAAAGTGGATTGATTGACATAGTACTTGAAGCATTCTAACTGTCAGAAACTGATATTTGGGCTTTATGTTTTATTGGTTTGGTTTTAAAGTTTTGTATTGCGTTTTTATGTGTGTAATGGATTTTAATGTCTGCAGTAAAGATTGATTTGATAACTGTTAGCATGCTAGGGTTAGCATTTGAGTTCGGATCGTGCATTTCAGCAGCACATTCACACGCAATTTCTACCAGAATTGCATATTGTAAATTTTCCAGTGTAAAGTTCTAATCCGGAATGTTGTTATTTTGTCCTTAGAATGGGTCGCGGGCAGCTAAAAAGCAGGCTGCGGGTCACAAATGTTCCCCGGGCCGCATTTTGGACACCCCTTTGGTAGCGCCACCGCTGCTCACCTTCTCCAGCATGTCGGCACTCTTGTTATCGTCGCCTTTGAACTCTTCGCTCACGTCCAGCGTCAGAACCGGCACGTCGTTAAGGTACTCAAAGTCCATCCTGCGCAGAGAAGAACCCATTCACACGTTAGATGGAAACACACATGAAGGCCGACCCAGGTCACATGGAAGCCCTTCCGTTCCACCGCGGGCTTCCTTCATGAAAGGCGCTCTTTCTTTTGGCTGAAACGTGACTTGGCCGCCAGGGCTGGCGACAACACGAGTCCTTCCTTGCGCACGGTGAACACGTCAGGGTTTTAAGAAAGGGATGAGGAATGCTCACGTCATGGTCTTGTGCTGCAGCCAGCTCTCGTGCTTGAAGTGGAGCTTCTCCAGATACTCCAGTGGGATGTCCTGCTCCTCCTCGCGGCCTCGCTGGTGCAAACGCTCGAGACATTTCTACGTGCAGGAAGAGGAAACTTTATTGTAACCCATCTTGTCAAGGAACAGTACTTGAGAAAGACCATATGTGCCATATTTTTCAGACTATAAGTCACAGTTTTTTTCATAGTTTGGCTGGGGGATGCGACTTATACTCAGGAGTGACTTACCGTATTTCTTTGAATTGCCACCGGGGCGCTAATTAATTTAAAACCTCTTCTCACTCCGGTGTTTACCAAAGGCATGCGGTAAATTTGAGTGTGATGTAAGGATACCATCATGAAAAGCACATTTAATAAAAAAACGCTATTATGGTCCGACTTACTTGCTGGATCGGTTCGCAGCAGAGTGTGAAGCGGCCGGAATGAGAATCAGCATCTCCAAATCAGAGTCCATGGTTCTCTCCCGGAAAAGGGTGGAGTACCATCTCCTGGTTGGGGAGGAGACCCTGCCCCAAGTGGAGGAGTTCAAGTACCTAGGAGTCTTGTTCACGAGTGAGGGAAGAGTGGATCGTGAGATCGACAGGCGGATCGGTGCGGCGTCTTCAGTAATGCGGACGTTGTACCGATCCGTTGTGGTGAAGAAAGAGCTGAGCCGGAAGGCAAAGCTCTCAATTTACCGGTCGATCTACGTTCCCATCCTCACCTATAGTGATGAGCTTTGGGTCATTACCGAAAGGATAAGATCACGGGTACAAGCGGCCGAAATGAGTTTCCTCCGCCGGGTGGCGGGGCTCTCCCTTAGAGATAGGGTGAGAAGTTCTGTCATCCGGGAGGAACTCAAAGTAAAGCCGCTGCTCCCCCACATCGAGAGGAGCCAGATGAGGTGGTTCGGGCATCTGGTCAGGATGCCACCCGAACGCCTCCCGAGGGAGGTGTTTAGGGCACGTCCAACCGGTAGGAGGCCACGGGGAAGACCCAGGACACGTTGGGAAGACTATGTCTCCCGGCTGGCCTGGGAACGCCTTGGGATCCCCCGGGAAGAGCTAGACGAAGTGGCTGGGGAGAGGGAAGTCTGGGCTTCCCTGCTTAGGCTGCTACCCCCGCGACCCGACCTCAGATAAGCGGAAGAAGATGGATGGATGGCTATTATGGTCTTACCTTTACTTATAAATGAAGTCCATGCGCAGCTCCTTCTGATCAAAAGCATCGATAACTTGTTTATAGAAGTCTTCCTTATCTTTCTTCAGTTTTAAAAGTCTCTCTGTCTCAATGGAGATCCTCCTTTATTACCTCCTGCTTCGATTGAAAGTCCAGTTTAGAAAACTGTTTTATTCTAATAAACACACGCTGCTCACTCTCGCTGGTCCAGTTCATGGTCGGTAGGTGTGTAGACATAGCGCGCTCTCGTTTGGTTTGCTCCCGACGTGCAGACTGCTGCTATTAGTTAGCTTGGCTCCTCACGTGTAGTGCAGGCGACGACAGAATTATCCTCGGACAACTCCCCCTCTCGTTCTGCTCAGTGGGTGATCTCTTTATCCCACCGCTGCCACCATGAAGTGGTATTGTATATATAATACAGTGGGTATTTCTGACCAGAACATGCTTTATTTCAGCCCGGTTGTTTACATAGCCAGCATAATAGTAGTGGTGTTTTCCTCCTTTTCCTTTTATTTACCTTCCCTTACATGTTATTTACCTTCTTTAAGCCCATTATTTACGGTAACTTATTTTACATATCATTTATCTTATTTTACCTTTTCTTTTCTTTTTATTTAACTTTGATGTAGTTCGTATTTTCTCAACATTTTTTTAGAAAGAATGATTAGTCAAAGCAGCTTTTTTCTGATCAGATGGTTGCAGCTCTAATTGTTTGACCAAAACAAAGTCAATACTAAACAAGACCAAAAAATACTATCTACTACTCAATTAAATCATTTAGACTGTTCTTATTAATTTGTCAACGTTAACAAAAATGACAAAAAATATATGTTGTGTGAGGTTAAAAATACAGATATAATCACTCTTGTATCAATCCTGGACTGATATTGGACTAATCTCGGTATCGACATATGATTACACGGATGGTTCTGCTCTCATCATATGTGTATGCCTGGCCGCTACACATCAGACATCGTTGAATTATCCTCTCCAGACTCTTATTAAATGTTTTTAATTTCCTGTTAGTATCTGCTTAATTTCTTCTGTAATGCACTGCCATCTACACCTTTAAACTTTACAAAGCTCTCATTTCTTCCGTTGTTTCGAGCCAGCTTAGCGGCCAGCCAAGCCATTCGCAGGCCTTCTTGACCGCTTCTTGTGCAATATGTTTAGCCTTGTCCTGCATTGATAATACGTTTTTGGTAGTATTGTCGTTTCTTTGCCACAATGGACGATGAGGATCATTAACTTAAGGGAGCGGATCCACACTGTGCACGGACATACAAAGTTACAGCCAGAAGATATCGGATATCGTCTACGAAAAGCATCGGCAATGGTTGATCACCTGCTTTTTCCACAGAAACCATCTGACACTGATCGGTGCATCCCTATCTCAAGTAGGAATTATTATTTGTATCAATCATTTACATACTTAAAGCATAGAATTTTTTTTTACGACATTCTAAATATATATATATATATATTTTTTTTTACATTATGAGAGCATTCTAGATATGAAATAGCACTCACATAGTCACCTTGACACTCCTTTAATCCAATATAGTAATGCAGCGTGAGGCTGAGCCAATCAGTGGCCACGATACTGAACAGGGCGCTCGGATCTTGTTAATATCCTAAGTTTTGCTGTTAAAAAATGCTTAATTTAGGCAAAAAACAGGGAGAATAACCATTAAAATAAAAAAAATATGTGCAAATTTCGATGTGGCGATAGATTAGCGTGTACAGTTTTTATAGCAGTATCAAATTACTATCAACATAAATACTAGGAGTGTGAATCTTTGGGCACCTAACGATTCGATACGATTCGGATTACTGCGGTGTCAATTCAATTCCGAATCATTTATCGATTCAACAGGATCCTGACTTCAGACCGATTCTCGCAATATTTGGCATAATAATTGTGTTTAAACTTTGTCAAAAACAGGTTACAGGTTAGAAAATCCACTTCTGGTTGCATGGAGATGGCCTAAAACATACTTTTTTTAAAGTTGATTCCAACTTATACAAAAAACGTAATGTTTTTTTTTTTTTTTTAAATTACATTTTTGAAAATTATGAATCAAGATGAATAAGAATCTTGATTTCGGATGTCAATACATTTTTGGGTTGTTTTCCTCTTTGTTTTGGAGGACTTTTCCACTTTGCATCAGTCCATCTTAAATGAGCTTGGCCCCAGCGAAGCCGGCAGCATTTCTGGGTGTTGTTGATAAATGGCTTTCGCTTTGCACAATAGAGTTTTAACTTGCACTTACAGAAGTAGCGACCAACTGTAGTTACTGACAGTGGTTTTCTGAAGTGTTCCTGAGCACATGTGGTGATATCCTTTACACACTGATGTCGCTGTTTGATGCAGTACCGCCTGAAGGATCCAAGGTCACGGGCATTCAATGTTACGTGCAGCGATTTCTCCAGATTCTCTGGACCTTTTGATGATATTACGGACCATAGATGGTGAAATACCTAAATTCCTTGCAGTAGCTTGTTGAGAAATGTTGTTCTTAAACTGTTGGACAATTTGCTCAGGCATTTGTTCACAAAGTGGTGACCCTCGTCCCATCCTTGTTTGTGAATGACGGATCATTTCATGGAAGCTGCTTTTGTACCCAATCATGGCACCCACCTGTTCCCAATTAGCCTGCTCACCTGTGGGATGTTTCTAATGAGTTTTTGATGAGCATTCCTCAACTTTCTGAATTTCTTTTGCCACTCGTGCCAGCTTTTTTGAAATAATGCTGCAGGCATCAACTTCTGAATTAGCTAATATTTGCAAAAAAATAACGTTTTCCAGTTCGAACATTGAATACCGTATTCCCTTGAATTGCCGCCGGGCGCCTGCCTTGAACTACTGCCGGGTCAAACTTGCTTCCCAAAATTATTAGTGCATGCTTACTATTACCGCCGGGTCATATTTGTGACGTTACAAGAGACACTTCCCCTGTCGTCATTTTCAAAATCGCGGAGGCAGCTAGGTCGGCAACCTTTACCACTCAAAAGAGCCATTCCGACCCATTTCACAATGACAATGGGAGCCGCAAAACTCTTTTGAAATGTAAAATGAAATTACACAGCATAAAGAGTTTTTGTTGCTTGTACTACTATGTAAACCAGGGGTCTTGTTCATCAGCCACACCGGTTACACTAAAGTTGTGATATAAACAAGTTTAACACTGCGTTGGTTGAGGTGGGCAGGGTTTGGTGCTAGCGGGTTGTATAATATAAGCAGTAGGAGTCCTAAATGCATTGCATTCTGGGTAATTTATTATGTTGCGTTTATAATGTGTTACAGAGCCGATGTTCTCCAGAAATGTGTTTGTCATTCTTGTTTGGTGTGGGTTCACAGTGTGGCACATATTAGTAATAGTGTTAAACCTGTTTATACCACAACCCTTAGTGTAACTTGTATCACCCAGTATGCCTTCCAATCTCGTCCGTGTGACGATAGAAGCAGCAAAAAGCATGCGTCAATTGTAGAATATTCCAAGCCTTCAGTGCTGAAAATTATAACCATAATAACGTTTTTTTTAATTAAATATGCTCTTCGTGATGGTATCCTTACATCACACTCAATTTTTTTACTGCTTTAAAAAGCTCAGGGGTGAGAAGAGGTTTTAAAGTCATTAGCGCCTGCTTACTCTTACCGCATGCCTTGAATAGGCGCAGGAGCGAGAAGAGGATTTGAATTAATTTAGCGCCCCGGCGGCTATTCAAGGAAATACGGTGTCTTGTCTTTGCAGTCTATTCAATTGAATATAGGTTGAAAAAGATTTGCAAATAATTGTATTCTGTTTTTATTTCCCAATTACACAACGTGCCAACTTCATTGGTTTTGGGGTTTGAAGCTGGCAACACAAGTGAGTGGCAAGATCGTTGTGTCTTGGCCACAGTCCAGCATGGTGGTTGCACGCACGAATGCTTCCGACACTGACGAGTTGAGGTTCCTTGAGTGAAAAATTAATTGCACCAGCAGGTTTGTTTCCTCCCCCCTAACAAGACAACACACCTCTAAGATTTCCTACAGTATTTGGTTGTGTGTTTTTTTCCAGTGGAAAATTTTCAAATTGCTTTCGGTTTCACTCACTCGAGAGTTGCAACAAACCACCCCCTATCCCGTGAGAGGGCGCAGCCTCTGCACAACACGCTAAAGGAGGCGCCAGGAAGTGGGTCTTTGTTATAAACGTCTTTAAACCGCAGTCGGCTTATTTGTACACTTGTTAGATCATTTCGAACACAAAGTGTGACTCAGGCCTGCGACATGAATCATCCTCGCATTACACCGTCAGTAACCATTAACGTGCTAATAATACTTGCGGTTAACTTCTCTTTTTTTTTGCACTCGCATGACAGTTGACAATGTGACTATAACTCTACAGTTGATTATGGCTGCCCGTGGGAAAAAAATGTTTTGGAAGTGCAACATTCCAGAATCAAAGTGGTTTGACCATAAAGATTATGCAAAACCACTTTCTTTTTCTTCCCAGGAGCAAAAAAAAAAAAGTTTCACAGTGAAGCCATTCATACAAACACAACACCAATGGCTGCCATTGTGTAGATGGAGTACGACAGGAGGAAGGGGGAGGGGTTTGCATTGCCTCAGGTGTACCTCAGGTGGGGCTCTCAGGTAGATGATTCCATCCAGCTGGATGTGCTGGCCAAACTGGCTGTGCAGCCAACCGTGCCAGTCCTGGTAGATGGACCACTCCGTCTCATTGAGACACTCGCTCTCGTACAGGTTGGCCGCGAAAATGTACCTGATGACGCACACAGCAGGTTACGAAGGGTTAATATTTATATTTATTCAACAGTTATTAAGCAGTGGCACAAACATTCATGTCATTTCCAAAACAGAAAGTGCAAGATTGTCAGAGACATTTTAAAACAAGCTATTAGTGCACTTTTGTGCATGATGTCACTAAGATGACATATCAAAACAACACCAAATTAAAGTGCACTTTTTTGTACAGAACGCCTCTACAATAGTTTAAAACAAATAAAGTGCACTTTTGTGCATGATGTCACACAAGACATTTCAAAAAGTGTCAAATAAAAATGAGCTGCATAACAGGAAATCAAATAGTGTATGTCCTTCACTATGTGGTAGGTTCCTGCGGACGTTATCTCCTTTTGTTGTTGACTATTGTTTTCATACGGTGTTGATCTAGAAATAGTCGCTTTGGCATTTTGTTGGTGTGGCACCGAACGGAGATGTTGACATGCGGAGTTTCAAGTAGGGCTGGGCGATATACACGATATATCGCGGGTTTGTCTCTGCGCGATATAGAAAATGACTATATTGTGATATTGGAGAACGTATTTTTCGGACTATAAGTCGCAGTTTTTTTCATAGTTTGGCCGGGGGTGCGACTTATACTCGGGAGCGATTTATGTGTGAAATTATTAACACATTACCATAAAATATCAAATAATATTATTTAGCTCATTCACGTAAGAGACTAGACGTATAAGATTTCATGGGATTTAGCGATTAGGGGTGACAGATTGTTTTGGTAAACTTATAGCATGTTCTATATGTTATAGTTATTTGAATGACTCTTACCATAATATGTTACGTTAACATACCAGGCACCTTCTCAGTTGGTTATTTATGCGTCATATAACGCACACTTATTCAGCCTGTTGTTCACTGTTTTTTATTTATTTTAAATTGCCTTTCAAATGTCTATTCTTGGTGTTGGGTTGTATCAAATAAATTTCCACATAAAATGCGACTTATACTCCAGTGCGACTTGTATATGTTTTCCCTTCTTTTTATGCATTTTTGGCAGGTGCGACTTATACTCTGAAAAATACGGTATATGTTCTCAGGCAGTTGCTTTTAGTTGCGGGCATTACACTACAGGCTCTTCTCACTCTTTCTTGTCTCCCCTTCTCACAGACAAGCGCACCTTCTTACATAAGTCACATACGTAGACGCCCTCGCCAAGCAGAGAGGTAGCAGCATGGGCAACGATAGCTGTGATGCTAGCGGTAACACGAGAGAAGCAGGTGCGAATCTGGTAACAAATGAAGGAAGAATTAATTCCGAAGAAAAATAGCCGGGGGTCCATCGTCTGGCGGTGGTTTGGTTTCAAGTGGTAATATGTCGAACAGACAACCGTAATTTGTCAAGTGTGGTGCTAAAGCGTTGCTACCAAAAGTAGCATTACTGCTAATATGTAGCATCATTTGAATGGTCACCTGCTAGAGAATAAAGAGTTTGTACTATGCATGTCAACATCTCCGTTCGGTGACATACGCCCACAAAATCATGCACCAAAGTACACTTTATTTGTTTAAAACTATTGTAGTGTCGTTATTTGCAAAAAGTGCACTTTAATTAAGTGTTGTTTTGATATGTCATCTCAGTGACATCGTGCACAAAAGTGTAATCATACTTTGTTTTAAAATGTCTGACAATCTTGCACTTTTTGTTTTGAAAATGACATGAATGTTTGTGCCACTGCTTAATAACAGTTTAATAAATACAGTTTTGGTTGTGATTTTCCTCTCTGCATGAAAGTTTAAAATGAGCATATATTAATCCAGTACGAGCAAGAATGTTTTAATGTAGACACATATAATCATTACACTGCTGTGATTATATGCATCAAGTGTTCATTCAAGGCTAAGGCAAAATATCGAGATATATATCGTGTATTTTGATATGGCCCTAGTTTCAAGCATTCCTTATTCTCTAGCGCAGGGGTCACCAACTTTTTTGAAACCAAGAGCTACTTCTTGGGTACTGATTAATGCGAAGGGCTACCAGTTTGATACACACTTAAATAAATTGCCAGAAATAGCCAATTTGCTCAATTTACCTTTAATAAATTTCAATGTATTTCCTGTTTTCTCCTCTTTTAAACTGTTCAATAAAGTGTTATATATATATATATATATATATATATATATATATATATGAAAATGGGTATTTATGTCTGTCCTTCCGTCGTACATTTTTTCCTTTTACGGAAGGTTTTTTTGTAGAGAATAAATGATGAAAAAAACACTTAACTGAACAGTTTAAAAGAGGAGAAAACAGGAAAAAAATGAAAATTAAATTTTGAAACATAGTTTATCTTCAATTTCGACTCTTTATAATTCAAAATTCAACCAAAAAAATAAAAGAGAAAAACTAGCTGATTCCTATCTTTTTGAAAAAATTCAAAAAAGAATTTATGGAACATCATTAGTAATTTTTCCTGATTAAGATTAATTTTAGAATTTTGATGACATGTTTTAAAAAGGTAAAATCCAATCTGCATTTTGTTAGAATATATAGCTATATTTTTAACAAAGACAAATCATAATTTCTTCTAGATTTTCCAGAACAAAAATTTAAAAGAATTTCAAAAGACTTTGAAATAAGATTTAAATTTGATTCTACAGATTTTCTACATTTGCCAGAATAATGGTTTTGAATTTTAATCATAGGTTTGAAGAAATATTTCACAAATATTCAAAAAAAAAGGAAGCTAAAATGAAGAATTAAATTAAAATGTATTTATTATTCTTTACAATAAAAAATAAAAAAAACACTTGAACATTGATTTAAATTGTCAGGAAAGAAGAGGAAGGAATTTAAAAGGTAAAAATGTGATTAAAAATCCTAAAGTCATTTTTAAGGTTGTATTTTTTTCTCTAAAATTGTCTTTCTGAAAGTTATGAAAAGCAAAGTAAAAATATAAATGAATTTATTCAAACAAGTAAAGACCAAGTCTTTAAAATATTTTCTTGGATTTTCAAATTCTATTTGAGTTTTGTCTCTCTTAGATTTAAAAATGTCGAGCAAAGCGAGACCAGCTTGCTAGTAAATAAATACAATTTAAAAAATAGAGGCAGCTCACTGGTAAGTGCTGCTATTTGAGCTATTTTTAGAACAGGCCAGCAGGCTACTCATCTGGTCCTTACGGGCTACCTGGTGCCCGCGGGCACCGCGTCGGTGACCCCTGCTCTAGCGGGTGACTTTTCAAATGATGCTACATTAGCAGTGGTGCTACTTTTTGTAGCAACGCTTTTGCCGCATAATTGTTCAACATATTCTCGCTTGAAGCCAAACCACCGCCAGACGATGGACCCTGTGCTGTTTTTCTTAGAAATTCATTCTTCCTTCATTTGTTACCAGATTTGCACTTTCTCTGTCTCGTACTTCCACCCGCACCGCACCGTTAGCATCACAGCTAACGTTACCATGTCGCTACCTGTCTGTGGGAGCGTGTGACATTACACACGTGATGTATGTAAGAAGGTGCGCTTGTTTTAAGTCTCTGTGAGAAGAGACAAGAAAGAATGAGAATAGCATGCAGTGTAATGCCTGCAGCTAAAAGCAACTGCGTGAGAACGTATACTCGAATATCACGATATAGTCATTTTCTATATCGCACAGATAAACCCGCGATATTTCAACTTTATCAATATATCATAATTGCAAGCACTGATCAAGCAATACTGAACTATTTGAAGCCCCCAGCTGAAGGCTGGGCGATAAAATGATATAGATATGTATCGCGATACACACATAAACAATATCAATAACAAAAAAGCACAACTTTTTTATCTTCTTTGTTGGAAGAAAGCGGACGTAGCCAAGCAAGGTTGGCTGCATGAACAAAGGCGCTCGCTCTCTGGTAACCGAGCAACGCGGGAAGTGATTACTGATCAGTGGGAGTGACACGCTAACAGCCAATCAGGTAGCAGTATCAACCATCAGGTTTGGTTGCGTCATTTGGATGACTGGCGGTTGATTCTTTGCATTGGGTGAGAAGAGAAAGTCAAAATGAAGAAATTGTGGATAAAAGAGGAAATGTCACCTGGACGGTATGGCAGTTTTGGGGATTTTTTTTTTTTAAATCAAAAGAAATAATCGAGTTCGATGCCATTATCAAATCCTCTTATCAAACCCAGATAGGTTGTTGTGTGTTCACGGAGTTCCAAAAGCCATAGATTTTATGTGACTGGGCCGGCACACCGTTTATATGGAGGAAAAGCGGACGTGACTGAAGACAGCATGTGGCCGTTAAAGGGTGAAGGTTTCAGATGAGAGAGGACGCTAAAGGCACGCCCTCAGTGATCATATAGTGCTGCTGTGTGCCTTGTAAATAAATAAAAATTGCCCACAAACACATCACCAACATGGACAAGGTGCCACTCACTTTCGACATCCTGGTGAAGCACACTGCAGAAAAAGACGACCAGCACGGTAGCGAATCGTTACGCACGACGGGGCAAGAGAAGTCGGCTTTTACTGTTGTGCTTGCTTGCTATGCCAGTGGTTCTCAACATTTTTTCAGTGATGTACCCTTTGTGAACATTTTTTTAATTTGAGGACCCCCTAATCAGAGCAAAGCATTTTTGGTTGGAAAAAAAGAGATAAAGAAGTAAAATACAGGACTATGTCATCAGTTTCTGATTTATTAAATTGTATAACAGTGCAAAATATTGCTCATTTTAGTGGTCTTTCTTGAACTGTTGGAGAAAAAAGAAATAAAAATAACTAAAAACTTGTGGAAAAATAAACAAGTGATTCAATTATAAATAAAGATTTCTACACATAGAAGTAATCATCAACTTAAAGTGCCCTCTTTGGGGATTGTAATAGAGATCCATCTGGATTCTTGAACTTAATTCTAAACATTTTTTCACAAAAAAATAAATCTTTAACATCAATATTTATGGAACATGTCCACAAAAAATCTAGCTGCCAACACTGAATATTGCATTGTTGCATTTCTTTTCACAGTTTATGAACTTACATTCATATTTTGTTGAAGTATTATTCAATAAATACATTTATAAAGGATTTTTAAATTGTTGCTATTTTTAGAATATTTGAAAAAAATCTCACGTACCCCTTGGCATACCTTCAAGTACCCCCAGGGGTACGCAAAGCCCCATTTGAGAACCACTGTTCTATGCTAATGAACAACGAGACAGACTTTGAAAATGAGGAGAGGGAATCGGGCGTGTTTGATGGAGAACTTGCCTATCTGTTCATTTCGGACACAGAAAATGAGGACTTTGATGGATTTGTGGATGAGGATTGTTTTAAAAAATAATGTGAGTACATTGATAAATACTTCAATAAAGTACAACCCAACTCAGCTTTGCTCCTGCTGCCTTTTTTAAAACAGCATCCATGCATGCCAGCGTATGTTTTAGGATACGCTGCGTCTTATTTAAGCGTTAAAGGGGAACATTATCACCAAACCTATGTAAGCGTCAATATATACCTTGATGTTGCAGAAAAAAAGACCATGTATTTTTTTAACCGATTTCCGAACTCTAAATGGGTGAATTTTGGCAAATTAAACGCCTTTCTGTTTATCGTTTTTTTAGCGATGACGTAAGAACGTGACGTCACCGAGGTAACACACCCGCCATTTTCATTTTCACATTACAAACACCGGCTCTCAGCTCTGTTATTTCCCGTTTTTTCGACTATTTTTTGGAACCTTGAAGACATCATGCCTCGTCGGTGTGTTGTCGGAGGGTGTAACAACGCTAACAGGGAGGGATTCAAGTTGCACCACTGGCAAGAAATCTGCCGCCAGACCCCCATTGAATGTACCAAAGTGTCTTCACATTTTACCGGCGATGCTAAGACAGACATGGCACAGAGATGTATGGATAACCTGCAGATGCATTTGCAACGATTAAGTCAACGAAATCACAAAGGCGAGTTTTGTTGATGTTGTTGACTTATGTGCTAATCAGACATATTTGGTCACAGCATGACTGCAAGCTAATCGATGCTAACATGCTATGCTAATCGATGCTAACATGCTATTTACGCTAGCTGTATGTACATTTGAAACTAGATACCCACATTTAATGCGAAACAAACACTTACCAATCGACAGATTTAAGTTGCTCCAGTGTCACAAGATGCGAAAGTCCTGATCGTTTGGTCCGCACATTTTACCGGCGATGCTAATAAGGCAGCCATGCTATGGGCCACTTCATTAGGTACACCCACGCTATGGCCGAATAGCGTCAATAGCTATTCGCTCAATAGCTTCAATTTCTTCTTCAATTTCGTTTCCGTTATCTGCCTCCATACTCCGACCATCTGTTTCAATACATGCGTAATCTGTTGAATCGCTTAAGCCGCTGAAATCCGAGTCTGAATCCGAGCTAATGTCGCTATATCTTGCTGTGGTAACCGCCATGTTGTTTGTATTGGCAGCCCTGTATGACGTCACAGGGAAATAGATAGTGGTTTCGAAGATAGCGAAAATAAGGCAGTTTAAAGCTTTATTTAGGGATATTCCGGGACCGGTAAAATAAAGAAAAAAAAAAGAAAAAAATACAACAAGCCACTGGGAACTGATTTGTATTGTTTTTAACCCTTTTGAAATTGTGATAATGTTCCCCTTTAAATACAGAAATTGCACCCGGAACTGACACGGCGTCTTTTAAAAAGGGATTCGAATCCATGGAATCGTTTTTTTACTTATCGAACAATCGGGAGAACCGGTTTCGAACATCATCTCTACCGATGTGGTCTATAAACAATGCAAGGCGCTCGTCCCTACCAAGACCATTAACACCACACCACCGTAGCCGTGCTTCCTGGCACTAAACCTGCAGAAAACTGTTCTTCTCTGGTTTCTCTATGTTCACATTTTGCACTATTTTATTCCACTTTACTAAGTATTTCTTACATATTCCCTATTTTTGAAACTTCGTTTCATGAGCTTATTGTTAAATGTCCAATGTGATTTTACTATTTTGTTTACATTGAGTGTTTTCTGTGCTTGTGTTGACATTTCCTTTCTGCGTTGATAGCTGAGTGGATTATAATCAGAGGATGGTTACATTTGAAATACGTTTAATATATTTTTCTTCCTGCGATGAGGTGGCGACTTGTCCAGTGTGTACTCCGCCTTCCCGATTGCAGCTGAGGTAGGCTCCAGCGCCCCCCGCGACCCCAAAGGGAATAAGCGGTAGAAAATGGATATATATTTTTCTCCTGGTCCTTATTTTCAATAGGTCATTAAGTAAATAAGAAAATCTCATTTCAGTAGGCTTTATGTACAGGCGGTCCCCAAAGTCTGGACACATCAATAAAAATGCCACGACAGACTTCCTTTGCCGTACTGCGCTTTAAAGGGGAGCATTATCACCAGACCTATGTAAGCGTCAATATATACCTTGATGGTGCAGAAAAAAGACCATATTTTTTTTAACCGATTTCCGAACTCTAAATGGGTGAATTTTGGCGAATTAAATGCCTTTCTGTTTATCGCTATGGAGGCGATGACGTCAGAATGTGACGTCGCCGAGGTAATACAGCCGCTATTTTCATTTTCAACCCATTGTAAACATTGGGTCTCAGCTCTGTTATTTTCCGTTTTTTCGACTATTTTTTGGAACCTTGGAGACATCATGCCTCGTCGGTGTGTTGTCGGAGGGTGTAACAACACTAACAGGGAGGGATTCAAGTTGCACCACTGGCCCGAAGATGCGAAAGTGTCTGCCGCCAGACCCCTATTGAATGTACCAAAGTGTCTCCACATTTTACCGGCGATGACAGACATGGCACAGAGATGTATGGATAACCTGCAGATGCATTTGCAACGATACATTCAATCAAATCACAAAGGTGAGTTTTGTTCATGTTGACTTATTTGCTAATCAGACATATTTGGTCGCGGCGTGACTGCCAGTTAATCGATGCTAACATGCTACGCTAATCGACGCTAACATGCTATTTACCGGCGGTGCTAAAGCAGACATGGCACAGAGATGTATGGATAACCTGCAGATGCATTTGTAACGATAAAGTGACAGTAATCACAAAGGTGAGTTTTGTTGATGCTGACTGCCAGCTAATCTATGCTAACATGCTATTTACCGGCGGTGCTGAAGCAGACATGGCACAGAGATGTATGGATAACCTGCAGATGCATTTGCAACTATATTACGTTTCCTTCCAACCACATTTAATGCGAAAAAAACACTTACCAATCGACAGATTTAAGTTGCTCCAGTGTCACAAGATGCGAAAGTCCTGATCGTTTGGTCCGCACATTTTACCGGCGATGCTAACGCAGCTATTCGGCCATGCTATGGCTATGAATAGCGTCAATAGCTATTCGCTCAATAGCTTCAGTTTCTTCTTCAATACTTTCATACTCCAACCATCCGTTTCAATACATGCGTAATCTGTTGAATCGCTTAAACCGCTGAAATCCGAGTCTGAATCCGAGCTAATGTCGCTATATCTTGCTGTGCTATTCGCCGTTGTTTGTTTACATTGGCAACACTGTATGACGTCACAGGGAAATGGATAGTGGGTCGGCAAATAGCGAAAATCAAGCACTTTGAAGCTTTTTTTAGGGATATTCGGAGACCGGTAAAATTAAAAAAAAAACTTCCAAAAATACAACATGCCACTGAGAACTGATTTTTATTTTTTTTAACCCTTTTGAAATTGTGATAATGTTCCCCTTTAAAGTTAGCAGCGTCACTCTTTTGCGGCTTTTTAAAGCACACTTTTTGTATTTTTGGGCTAAATTAATCATTTTCCAGCATAAAAATTACTAAATAAACCGAAAGTGTCAATGCTACAGTGTTAATTGCCACTGGATGAGACCAAACGGGTTGGATCGGGTCGTTCATTATCGTGGCCACTGATTGGCTCAGCCACAGGAAGCATTACTATATTTGATTAAAGGAGTAAAAAAGGGGGGTGATATTTCATGTCTCGAGGGCTCTCATCATTTTAAAAGTGTATTTAGAAGGCGGTGA
The DNA here is from genome assembly GCF_033978795.1 of Nerophis ophidion. NCBI lineage: Eukaryota > Metazoa > Chordata > Actinopteri > Syngnathiformes > Syngnathidae > Nerophis > Nerophis ophidion. The sequence goes on along the minus strand of NC_084618.1, from coordinate 24,911,744 downwards.
ACAGGTTTTTTTAATGTTCTCGCTCAGGCGTGCTCACACTTTTTCTGCAGGCGAGCTACTTGTCAATTGACCAAGTCGAAGGAATCTACCTCATTCATATATATAATTTATATTTATTTATGAAAGAGACATTTTTATTAACACGTTAAAGGTGTTTAATGATAACACAAGCATGTTTAACACATATAGATTCCTTTGTTTCGTGAAGACAAGAATATAAGTTGCTGTATTATCTGATTCTGATGACTTGCATTGATTGGAATCAGACAGTAGTGCTGATAACGTCCACATTTTCAAACTGAGGAGAAAAAAAAGTCCTCCTTTCCGTCCAATACCACATGAAAGTGGTTGGTTTTTGGCATCTTATTTGTCCAGCTTCCATACTCGTTTTTATACATTTTGCAAGAGATACATTGACTGCAAACTCCGTAGCTTGCAATCTTGTGCACGCTAGCTTTCTGAGACTCTTATTTTGTTAGCGCAGGCAGGATGAAGCAGGGCTTTTATTGTAAAGACAGCAACTGTGCAGTCTGTCTTATCGTTTTGAAAGCAAGTACGGCGCGACAGTGTTGAAATAAAAAGTGTTTCTCGCCCTCCTCTCGGTCGTGTTTTCTTAATAACGATCTCGCAGCAGCCAGCGTCATCTCAGAAGACCCTCGGGTGCCGTGAATGTCAATCAAATGACGAAAGTGACGTCGTAGTAAAAATTGATGATCACAAATGTTTAGGTTTATTCTTTTAATGCTTGGTTTGCAATCGACAGACACATCCTCCACGATCGACGTAACGGGCACCCCTGCTCTAGCTAATAAAATATATGATTTAAGACTAAAAACTCTGCAAATAGTAAGACCTGTGATGACTGGATTATACAATTTAAAAACAGCCATCCATCCATTTTTTTACCGCTTGTCCCTTTTGGGGTCACAGGAGCCTATCTCAGCTGCATTCCGGCGGAAGGCGGTTGTACACCCTGGACAAGTTGCCACCTCATCGCAGGGCCAACACAGATAGACAGACAACATTTATACTCACATTCACACACTAGGGACCATTTAGTGTTGCCAATGTAATTTTTTTTTTTACACATGCATATAATTTTATATGTATAATTAATTTAACATACAATAGTTGATATCATTTTATTTAATAATTTGTACATTTTGTATATATTTTTTTCTTGTTTATTTTATTGATTAATAGAAACATATTCTAAATATAATTCCACTTTTAGTCCATTCTAATAATTTTACTCGGTTTGTGCGTGAATTGTAGTTATATCAATCCAATCCACTTTATTTATATAGCACATTTAAACAACAATAACGTTTCCAAAGTACTGCACTGCCATGTTAAAAACAATATTATGCTCCACCAATGACTGAATAAAAATCCATCCATCCATCCATCATCTTCCGCTTATCCGAGGTCGGGTCTCGGGGGCAGCAGCCTAAGCAGGGAAGCCCAGACTTCCCTATCTCCAGCCACTTCGTCTAGCTCTTCCCGGGGGATCCCGAGGCGTTCCCAGGCCAGCCGGGAGACATAGTCTTCCCAACGTGTCCTGGGTCTTCCCCGTGGCCTCCTACCAGCTGGACGTGCCCTAAACACATCCCTAGGGAGGCGTTCGGGTGGCATCCTGACCAGATGCCCGAACCACCTCATCTGGCTCCTCTCGATGTGGAGGAGCAGCGGCTTTACGTTGAGCTCCTCCCGGATGGCAGAGCTTCTCACCCTATCTCTAAGGGAGAGCCCCGCCACCCGGCGGAGGAAACTCATTTCGGCCGCTTGTACCCGTGATCTTATCCTTTCGGTCATGACCCAAAGCTCATGACCATAGGTGAGGATGGGAACGTAGATCGACCGGTAAATTGAGAGCTTTGCCTTCCGGCTCAGCTCCTTCTTCACCACAACGGATCGATACAACGTCCGCATTACTGAAGACGCCGCACCGATCCGCCTGTCGATCTCACGATCCACTCTTCCCCCACTCGTGAACAAGACTCCTAGGTACTTGAACTCCTCCACTTGGGGCAGGGTCTCCTCCCCAACCCGGAGATGGCACTCCACCCTTTTCCGGGCGAGAACCATGGACTCGGACTTGGAGGTGCTGATTCTCATTCCGGTCGCTTCACACTCGGCTGCGAACCGATCCAGTGAGAGCTGAAGATCCCGGCCAGATGAAGCCATCAGGACTACATCATCTGCAAAAAGCAGAGACCTAATCCCGTGGCCACCAAACCGGAACCCCTCAACGCCTTGGCTGCGCCTAGAAATTCTGTCCATAAAAGTTATGAACAGAATCGGTGACAAAGGACAGCCTTGGCGGAGTCCAACCTTCACTGGAAACGTGTCCGACTTACTGCCAGCAATGCGGACCAAGCTCTGACACTGATCATACAGGGAGCGGACTGCCACAATAAGACATTCCGATACCTCATACTCTCTGAGCACTCCCCACAGGACTTCCCGAGGGACACGGTCGAATGCCTTCTCCAAGTCCACAAAGCACATGTAGACTGGTTGGGCAAACTCCCATGCACCCTCAAGAACCCTGCCGAGAGTATAGAGCTGGTCCACAGTTCCACGACCAGGACGAAAACCACACTGTTCCTCCTGAATCCGAGGTTCGACTATCCGGCGAAGCCTCCTCTCCAGTACACCTGAATAAACCTTACCGGGAAGGCTGAGGAGTGTGATCCCACGATAGTTGGAACACACCCTCCGGTCCCCCTTCTTAAAGAGAGGTACCGCCCCCGATGTCCACGCGATGCTGCAGAGTCTTGTCAACCAAGACAGCCCCACAGCATCCAGAGCCTTAAGGAACTCCGGGCGGATCTCATCCACCCCCGGGGCCTTGCCACCGAGGAGCTTTTTGACTACCTCAGCGACCTCAGCCCCAGAAATAGGAGAGTCCACTACAGATTCCCCAGGCACCGCTTCCTCAAAGAAAGACGTGTTGGTGGGATTGAGGAGGTCTTCGAAGTATTCCCTCCACCGATCCACAACATCCGCAGTCGAAGTCAGCAGAACACCATCCGCACCATACACGGTGTTGATAGTGCACTGCTTCCCCTTCCTGAGGCGCCGTATGGTGGTCCAGAATCGCTTCGAAGCCGTCCGGAAGTCGTTTTCCATGGCTTCCCCGAACTCTTCCCATGTCCGAGTTTTTGCCTCCGCGACCGCTAAAGCTGCACACCGCTTGGCCCGTCGGTACCCGTCCACTGCCTCCGGAGTCCTATGAGCCAAAAGAACCCGATAGGACTCCTTCTTCAGCTTGACGGCATCCCTCACTGCTGGTGTCCACCAACGGGTTCTGGGATTACCGCCACGACAGGCACCAACAACCTTGCGGCCACAGCTCCAATCAGCCGCCTCGACGATAGAGGTTCGGAACATGGTCCACTCGGACTCAATGTCCCGCACCTCCCTCGTGACTGAATAAAAACAAAAAATAAATAAATATTAAACAAATATAAAAAAAAAGAATATAAAAACAAATATGATTAAAAACAATTTTAAAGGGTATAAGCAACTAAAAAAGTAAAAGAGAAATCCATCCATCCATCCATTTCCTACCGCTTATTCCCTTTCGGGGTCACGGGGGGCGCTGGCGCCTATCTCAGCTACAATCGGGCGGAAGGCGGGGTACACCCTGGACAAGTCGCCACCTCATCACAGGGCCAACACAGATAGACAGACAACACTCACACTCACATTCACACACTAGGGCCAATTTAGTGTTGCCAATCAACCTATCCCCAGGTGCATGTCTTTGGAGGTGGGAGGAAGCCGGAGTACCCGGAGGGAACCCACGCATTCACGGGGAGAACATGCAAACTCCACACAGAAAGATCCCGAGCCTGGATTTGAACCCAGCACTGCAGGACCTTCGTATTGTGCGGCAGACGCACTAACCCCTCTGCCACCGTGAAGCTAAAAGAGAAATCAAAATGTATAAAAAAAACCACAGAGGACAAAGGACCACACAACTCACGTAGTGTTAAAAGCCAAAGAATAAAAGTAAGACGAGAATTAAAACACTCCACTGTGGAAGCAGTTTGAACATGGAGGGGCAGAGTGTTCCAGTGCTTAGGGCCGACCACAGAGAAGGCTCTGTCTCCTCTGGTCTTAAGTCTGGTCTTGGGCACCACGAGCTGGAACTGGCTCTCGGACCTCAGAGCGCGCGCAGGAGTTTAAATTTGGATGAGGTCCGAGATATACTGAGGTGCCGGTCCATGTAAAGATTTAAAAACAATCAGCAATGTTTTAAAATCAATTCTAAAATGAACAGGGAGCCAGTGCAAACTCTGAAGAATTGGGGTTATATGCTGGTGTTTCCTGGCCCCTGTTAAAAGTCGTGCTGCAGCGTTCTGGAATAACTGCAACCGGGAGAAAGCTTTTTGGCTAATGCCAGCATAAAGTGCATTGCAGAAGTCCAGGCGACTTGAAATAAAAGCATGCACGACTTGTACAAAATGGTTAAAAGATAAAAACGGTTTAACCTTTACTAAAAGATGAAGATGATAAAAACACGATTTTAAAACGCCATTGACTTGTTTGTCTAGTTTAAAATCGCTGTCTATAGTGACGCCAAGGCTGGTGACTTTGGGACGCACATAATTTTGCAATGGTCCCAAGTCAGTAAGGGCCGGAACAAAACTAAAATTTCTGTTTTTCCCTCATTCATTATTAAAAAATTCTGGGATAACCAAGCCTTGACGTCACATAGACAGTTGAGAAGGGGTGTCAGGTGGCTGTGGCACATGTCACAGTTTTCTAAAATGTGGGCATAATAAAAGTAGATTAGATATAATTTTTGCAGAAAAAAAAATGTAATTCCGCAAGCTTGCAGTGGAATTGACGATGCCTAAGGGTCCCTGAACGCACCATTTATTTTAGGTTTCTACCATAGGGAGTTTCTTCATGTACTGTGTACTCAACTGCAGAGGGTACCAGGCATCCATTAGTGGGACGTCAGTTCCTTTTTTGAGTTTTTGAGTTTATTTCAAACATGCAAGCATACAACATGATACATCACAATTTCCAGTTTCTCTTTTCAACATGTTCGAAAAGGAGTAGGAAGAAGCAGAGCTTATTTAATCCTACCCCTTTTCTTTTACATAACAGTTGCTAAAACTTTTGTTCATTTCCTGTTCTCAATGTATTCACAATGTATACTCCATAAGTAATCACAATAAAAGTAAATAAATAATTGGTGAAGTAAGTTTTATTCCATACGATAAAATAAGTAAGATTATTTTGAGAATGAATGGGTGAATAAAATCAGAATGTTTATCATGGTTCTTCTTTTTTGTACTTTGTAAACACTTCCAGTTTGAAGAGTTTCTTGAAGTGGATGATATTAGTACATTGTTTGATTGCTTCGCTTAATCCATTCCATTATTTAATTCCACATACTGATATACTGAAGGTCTTAAGTGTTGTACGTGTGTACAAATGTTTTAAATTACATTTTTCTCTAAGATTATATTTCTCTTCTTTTGTTGAGAAGAATTGTTGTATATTCTTGGGAGGCAGGTTATAGTTTGCTTTGTGTATAATCTTAGCTGTTTGCAATTTCACTGTGTCGTGGAATTTCAGTATCTTTCATTCAATAAATAAAGGGTTTGTATGTTCTCTATATCCAACATTATGTATTATTCTAACTGATCTTTTTTGTAACACTGTTAGTGAATGAAGTGTACTTTTGTAATTATTTCCCCATATTTCTACAGTAACTCAGATATAGTAACACTAGTGAGCAGTAGAGAATATAAAGTGATTTTTGGTCTAGAACATATTTGGCTTTATTCATTATTGACGTATTTCTTGTTACTTTATGTTGTATATTTTTTACATGAGATTTCCAGTTCAATTTATCATCAATCATTATACCTAGAAATTTGGTTTCATTTACTCTTTCAATTTCTATTCCGTCTATTTGTATTTGTATTTGACTTTCTCTTCTACTGTTACCAAATAGCAATTTTTTAAGTTTTTATCAATCATATATTTGATTTTTAAGCACTTATGCCCGGAATACTCAGTCTTTGAACACTTAATAGCAGCGTTTTTTTTGTGTGCACAGCTTTGGCATACCTGTCGCTGTAGATGGATCGCTCAAAAAACTGCACGGGATCCTCCGCCTCGCGCAGCTTCCCATTGGCCGAGCGCATCTGTGCGCGGACGCGGCTGATGCAGGCGTAGCTCTGGAAGGTGTACGCCCACCTCTCGGGCTTATCGTACATCATCTTCAGCACATTGCCACCGCACTTCTGGGACGATGTCAGCTCCTGGCGGTCAGACAAATGCGGATCACGACCTGAATCAGGCAGAACCGGACTACTGCCACTCACCACCAGAGGGAGTGCTTTTAAACTTTCAACTGTAAAATAGCAATAGAGCCAGCAGCTATTTCTTTAACGGCTCACGGCACATTCTAAAAGTACTATTACAGGAAAAAAGGGGAAATAAAAAAGCATACATGTGAAATGTACCGAGAAAAAGTTGCACCGTTGACTCGAATAACACAAAGCACAAATATTACTCTATAATTGGTAGAAAACTTTGTGTTTCAATGAGTTCCCGAAGAGCAGACAAGAGCTGTATTTGATCTTTCCAATCAAAGGCTTGTAAAACTCCAATGTGTAGGATGGAAAGCGACAAGAGGGTGTCGGTTTCTTTGATGTTGTGTAGTCCACAGGAAGATTTTTTTCTTGACCCGAAATCCAAACAGAGGAAGCAGGACCTGACACCCCTCCAGGCATCTTTTCTTTGAACTGTAATGTGACCAAAGGCAGCGGCTGTTTACGACCCCCTTCCTTTAGAAAACAGCTGCTGCCATGTAATCAGGGAAAGTCCAAATAAAAGAGGAGGCGTACGATCTTTCGTCAGAGCATGGTGGGAGACTGTACAAGAGTACAGTCCAGACGTTTCTCCTCAATTGAGCTAAATTAAATTCTGTCTCTATTTAATTATTTGCTTATTTGTCTTTTTAATAAATGTCATCAGCATTTGAACCTGACAGAAAATACTGCACATTTTGTGATTTCCTTATTTTCCATAAATACACAAATGACAAAAAAGTGCATAAAACAACAAAACCCCTGGAAAAAAAATAAAAATAATCGATGGATGGATCTGTAGTTGATCTGAATATTTAGGCGTTGAAAGTAAAATAATATACAATATTTGTAACACTTTTATGAGTGGGGGCTCTTTTGGATCATTGACAATGTTAGTGGGTTTTTTTTGTTCAAATAATAATAATGAATTAAAATCAATTTTGTTAGGAATTATTAACCTATTTAGGCTTCATGCTTCAAACCATATATTCCACCTTGAAATATTTTTGCCATAATAATCTGGGTTTTCTTTAACAAAAAGGGCATAAAAAATTTAAATTAAAAAAATTAAATAAAACTTCATATCTACAGATCAGAAGTTCATGTAAAGATTTAAGCGTTGAAAAAAAATTCATAAATTAAAAAAAAAAAAGACGTACCGTATTTTTCGGACCATAGGGCGCAATGCCGATAAACCGGTCTATTCAGGTCTTTTTTTATACAAAAGGCGCACTGGATTATAAGGCGCATCAAAGGGGTCATATTGTGATTATTTTCTAAATGTAAACACTATCTTGTGGAAGAAGTGTCAAAAGATGGAGCTAACCGTTTTGTTGACAATCAGCCTTTACTTAAATCAACAAGGCGGCATCTCCTCATCCGCGGCTCAATAATGCAATAACAACAATAACTAAAGTTCCGTGGGTGAATTATATAAACCAGTGTCACCAACCTTTTTGAAAACAAGAGCTACTTCTTGGGTACTGATTAATGCGAAGGGCTACCAGTTTGATACACACTTAAATAAATGGTCAGAAATAGCCAATTTGCTCAATTTACCTTTAATAATTAAATCTATATATATATAAAAAAAATTGGTATTTCTGTCTGTCATTCCGTCGTACATTTTTTTTACTTTTACGGAAGGTTTTTTGTACAGAATAAATGATGAAAAAACACTTAATTGAACGGTTTAAAAGAAGAGAAAACACGAAAAAAATTAAAATTAAATTTTGAAACATAGTTTATCTTCAATTTCGACTCTTTAAAATTAAAAATTCAACAGAAAAAAATTAAGAGAAAAACTAGCTAATTCGAATCTTTTTGAAAAAAATTAAAAAAATAATTTATGGAACATCATTAGTAATTTTTCCTGATTAAGATTAATTTTAGAATTCTGATGACATGTTTTAAATAGGTTAAAATCCAATCTGCACTTTGTTAGAATATACTGTATAATAAATTGGACCAAGCTATATTTCTAACAAAGACGAATCATTATTTCTTCTAGATTTTCCAGAACAAAAATTTTAAAAGAAATTCAAAAGACTTTGAAATAAGATTTAAATTTGGTTCTTCAGATTTTCTATATTTGCCAGAATTCTTTTTTTGAATTTCAATGATAAATTTGAAGAAATATTTCACAAATATTCTTCGTCGAAAAAAATAAGCTAAAATGAAAAATTAAATTAAAATGTATTTATTATTCTTTACAATAGAAAAAAATAATTTTCTTGCACATTGATTTAAATTGTCAGGAAAGAAGAGGAAGGAATTTAAAAAGGTATATGTGTATAAAAATCCTAAAATCATTTTTGAAGTTGTATTTTTTCTCTAAAATTGTCTTTCTGAAAGTTATAAGAAGCAAAGTGAAAAAATAAATGAATGTATTTAAACAAGTGAAGACCAAGTCTTTAAAATATTTTCTTGGATTTTCAAATTCTATTTGAGTTTTGTCTCTCCTAGAATTAAAAATGTCGAGCAAAGCGAGACCAGCTTGCTAGTAAATAAATTACATTTAAAAAATGGAGACAGCTCACTGGTCAGTGCTGCTATTTGAGCTATTTTTAGAACAGGCCAGCGGGCGACTCATGTGGTCCTTACGGGCTACCTGGTGCCCGCGGGCACCGTGTTGGTGACCCCTGGTGTAATGCATCCAGCGGGGCATCACAACAAAATTAGGCATAATAATGTGTTAATTCCACGACTGTTTATATCGGTTGATATCGTAATCGGTAATTAAGAGTTGGACAATATCGGGATGTCTGCAAAAAAGCCATTATCGGACATCTCTAATAAATAGTGTCAAATTTGGTAGTGTGGGTCAAAAGTATGCGTTGTTTTTTGCAGAATCTCTTGCATTGGTCACTTTACATACGAGGCCTGGCACTCTCTGCAGTTAAGTACGTATCCAGCCCTGCCTACCATATAAGCTAACATCAAGTACGTTAGAGGGATGAGCACTTGGAATGTCCACTGAGACCATCTGTCTCCCGTGGGGCATTACAAGTGACCAGTGAGTGCAGAAATACAGACAGCTGTACTCTAAATACAGATGGAGACACTCCCAGTTGTGAATACATGAACGCATGGATCGGATCGTGTTGCTCTATACCAGAGGTCGGCAACCTTTACCAATCAAAGAGCCATTTTGACCCGTTTCACAAAATAAAGAAAACAATGGGAGCCACAAAACTCTTTTGAAATTTAAGATGAAATAACACTGCATACAGATTTATTTTTTTTTGCTTTGTGCTATGTATAAACCAGGGGTCTCAGACACGCGGCTCGCACCTTAATGAGAAAATGTAATGTTAGTGCGGCCCGCGAGTTTTACATGAATGCCGCTTGACAGCATTACACTTATGCTGAAGAGGTTAATTTAGCCTACTGACATGTATTTATAAATGGTTGATTTATATAGGCTAGTAAAGTACCTTACTAGCCTATATAAATCCAACATTTATAAATAAAAGCATTACACTGCCAAGCCTCCCATATTTTCTGGAGGTTCCTGGATTCTCAAAGTATCCATTCCCGCGAATATCTGATGATATTCATCCAAACAACAATAATAAGGGAGTGAATGAAAGCGCTGCATTTAATGCCCTCCACAACAGGGGTCGGGAACCTTTTTGACTGAAAGAGCCAAGAAGCCAAAATGTTTTAGAATGTATTTACTTAAGAGCCATATAATATTTTTTTAACACTGAACACAAAAAACGCATGCATTTTTAAGTAAGACCAACATTTCTGGAGTATAATAGGTCTCTTATTCTTTGTAATAACATTGTTAGTCTGAAGCTAAATGTGGAGTGGGCGTGGCCTGCAGCGAAGCGGGGTGTTGCCAGGATCGGCCTTGAAATCAGCGACAGGTGTGTAGATGGCCCACCTGGGCCTTGTTATCTAATCATCTGTCGCTCTGTTATAAGCAGCAGCCAGGAGGAGAGACGGGGCTGGGGCTGGAGCCAGAGCGCGAGCGAGAACGAAAGAGAAAAAGACAATTGCTGGAAAGCAACTGAGAGACTAATTGAAAAATAAAACTATATTGTAACCCTGAAACAGGCTCTTATGTTGGTGCTTGGTGGTCTGAAGAACCCCCAGGAGGGCAAGCCCCACACTAACCAATAATAAATAAATAACTTCTTACCTTTAACGCAACTTCTTGAACAGGTGCGGTAGAAAACGGATGGATGGATTAAAAATGCATGAGAATGTTTTTTAATTTGAACGTTGTTTTTAACACTGTGACTACAAGTGGAATTATCGTGTTAACCAATGTCAGCTCGGATTTATCCGAGAGCCAGATGCAGTCATCAAAAGAGCCACATCTGGCTCGCGAGCCATAGGTTCCCTACCTCTGCTCTACAACATGCACAAACAGCTTACCAGCCCAGTTACACGTTGTATGTACAGTAGCTCCTGCAGAGGCACGCACACCGCTGCAAGACATACTTGTTTAACAGCCATGCAGGTTACACTGAGGGTTGTAATATAAACAACTTTAACACTCTTACTAATATGCACCACACTGTGAACCAACAGCATACAAGAATGACAAACACATTTCAGGAGAACATCGGCAATGTAACACAACATAAACACAAAATAACAAATACCCAGAATCCCATGCATCTCACTCCATTATACACCTCGCTAGCACCAAATCCCCCCCACCCACTCCGCGCGTCGGTCGAGGTGGGCGGGGTTGGAGGTGGCGGGGTTTGGTGCTAATGTAGCCCGGAAGAGCAGCGATGCATGGAATTCTGGGTATTTGTTATTTTGTGTTTATGTTGTGTTATAGTGCCGATGTTCTCCCAAAACGTGTTTGTCATTCTTGTTTGGTGTGGGTTCACAGTGTGGCGCATATTAGTAAGAGTGTTAAAGTTGTTTATATCACAACCCTCAGTGTAACCTGTATGGCTGTTGACTGAGTATGCGTTGCAGTCGCTTTCGAGTGTTAACAGAGGCTGAACATAAAATGACCAGTCGACAGGCAGGTCACGTGATGTAAAAACGGGCGTGACGACATGCTGTAGAGGGGGTTATTGACATTGCCATTACTGCACACCCTCAGTATTGTAGTACAGGTGAAAATTGGAGGATGTTATCCCCGGGTGATTTCTGAGAGAGGCACTAAAATCCGGAAACCTCACGGAATAGTGGGGTCGGCAAATTTAGCAGCTGACCCACATCAGAGTGATCAAAGAGCCGCAGGAAATCAGCACTTTAAAAATAGTGCCCTGTCAAAATAAGAGTCCAATTAAAATGCAACATGTACCAAAAAAAAAGAAAAAGAAATACCTCGAAGTCATCACCGCTTGTTTGCACGTTGCACCACCTGGCGATAGGTTCCGGTACTACGTCCCAGTTCGAACACTCCTGATCCAGAAGGCGGACAAATGTCGACTTACCGGCAGCTGGACACAATTATAAATGATATAATAAGTCAGTTTGGATGCCAAGTAGACTATTTTTATATGCAAACTAGCTTGTATAAGCAATGTTAATGCTTGGCGCCATTGGCACAAGACAGCAATGTAATTGAGTCACCACTACATAACCAAAAAAACCCAAGTATATTTTACATTTAAAGGAATGTTTATTATTATTATTATAAATAAATTTAGCTGAGCTACAACGGCGGCACTCACCGATATTTCCCTCGATTGAGATCCGCTTTATCCTCTTCTCCATAGAATCGTTCATTTGATCCGAACGACGCCTTTTGGTGGTAAAAGACATGTTATATTGGGATTTAAATGTCTCTAGCAGGACTAAGATAAGACTGGGAGGTGAAAGCGGCGCCGGGTAAAATGTTGGCTTCCTTTTTTTGTTGTTGTTGCCGCTCAAAGTTTGGCGGCAACACACATTTTAAGCAGGAAGTGTCGCCTTGTAACAGAGATCTTCTATTAGGGAGATTGTCGGTGTCTGTTGTGGAGCAAAAATGCAACAGACAACTAGTTACTCCAAAACATTTATAATGTGTAACCAAATGAAGTTCTACGAACACACAAATGTATAAATTTAGTTAAAAAAATGTTTTATTTTTTTTTGACACGTCGACGTTGACCTGATTTATAATTAAATCTCTATTGTAGAACATCTCTGTCAACGTTACTTTCGCACCGGAAGCAGCTGCAGATGCTTCTAAGAGGCTTTGTTTGTTTTTGTTTTATTTTGTTTTTTTAATGAACGTTTATTTATAAATTTCTACATTTATAAATAGTTGAGAAATAATAATAACAGTAAATAAAAAAACAGTACAAAACAGCGACAGGGGGTTGTACATTCAAAGTAACTAAAAAATATATATATTTATATGTATATATATATATATGTGTGTATGTATATATATATATATATATATATATATATATATATATATATATATATATATATATATATATACACACACACATATATATATACATACACACAGGCTATAGAGCGTTTTCATTCCGGGGTCCAGTACTCTGGAATGCCCTCCCGGTAAAAGTTCGAGATGCCACCTCAGTAGAAGCATTTAAGTCTCACCTTAAAACTCATTTGTATACTCTAGCCTTTAAATAGACTCCCTTTTTAGACCAGTTGATCTGCCGTTTCTTTTCTTTTTCTCCTATGTCCCACTCTCCCTTGTGGAGGGGGTCCGGTCCGATCCGGTGGCCATGTACTGCTTGCCTGTGTATCGACTGGAGACATCTCTGCGCTGCTGATCCGTCTCCGCTTGGGATGTTTTCTGTGAACGGGACTCTCGCTGCTGTGTTGGATCCGCTTTGGACTGGACTCTCGCGACTGTGTTGGATCCATTATGGATTGAACTTTCACAGTATCATGTTAGACCCGCTCGACATCCATTGCTTTCCTCCTCTCCAAGGTTCTCATAGTCATCATTGTCACCGACGTCCCACTGGGTGTGATTTTTCCTTGCCCCTATGTGGGCCTACCGAGGATGTCGTAGTGGTTTGTGTTGTGGTTTGTGCAGCCCTTTGAGACACTAGTGATTTCAGGCTATATAAGTAAACATTGATTGATTGATTGATATACATGCACATATATACATACATACATACATATATATATATATATATATATATATATATACATACATGTATATATATGCAGATATATACATACATACATACATACATATATATATATATGTATGTATGTATATAAACAATTAAATATATATATATATAATTGTCTTTTTTTATGAACGTTTATTTATAAATTTCTACATTTATAAATAGTTGAGAAATAATAATAAGAGTAAATAAAAAAACAGTACAAAACAGCGACAGGGGGTTGTACATTCAAAGTAACTAAAAAATATATATATTTATATGTATATATATATATATATATATACATATATATACATACACATATATACATATACATATATATGCACATATATACATACATACATATATATATACATACATATATATATATATATGCACATATATACATACATATATACATATATATATATATATATATATATATATATATATATACATATATATATATATATATATACATATATATATATATATATATATATATAGTGTGTGTGTGTGTGTGTGTGTGTGTGTGTGTGTGTGTGTGTGTGTGTGTGTTCGTATCCATACACAGTAAATTCTATAGTGTAAATTTAACACTATTCAAACGTCTATTTGGTCCTAACCTGAGCTGGTGTTAAATTTACTCTTTCCATAGTACTAGCATACGGTTGAACTACTATTCTTTAGATTTGAACCTGAAAAGTGAATCTAAATAAAAATAAATACAATGATTTAAATATATATTAATACACCATATTGCCAAATGTATTTGGCCACATTTGCAGCTATTACAGCTTCAACTCTTCTGGGAAGGCTGTCCACAAGGTTGCAGAGTGTGTTTATAGGAATTTTCCACCATTCTTCCAAAAGCACATTGGTGAGGTCACAGACTGATGTTGGTTGAGAAGACCTGGCTCTCAGTCTCCTTTCTAAGTCATCCCAAAGGTGTTCTATTGGGTTCAGGTCAGGACTCTGTGCAGGCCAGTCAAGTTCATCATCACCAGGTATGTCATCCATGTCTTTATGGACCTTGCTTTGTGGACTGGTGCACAATCATGTTGGAAGAGGAAGGGGCCCGCTCCAAACTGTTCGCAAAATGTTCTAGTATCTTGTAGCATTTAAAGTTCCTTTTACTGGAACTAAGGGGCCAAGCCCAACTCCCCACATCTGCAGTCCACTCCAACATTTCTCATTGTTTCCGGTTAGTTATTTCTTGCCCTGATGTGGGATCTGAGCCGAGGGTGTTGTTATGACTTGTGCAGCCCTTTGAGACACTTGTGATTAAGGGCTATATAAATAAACTTCGATTGATTGATAAGTACAATTTGGGGCTGACAAATGATTGATTAATCAGATTTTGGAATTTGGATTAATCACAGTTAATTACTTGCTCGCATAATGAAAATTAGCTGAAGAAAAGACCCCAATGCTTGTGTACACAAATGCAGTTTTATTGTCAGAATGTCATCCAGGAATGTTTTTGAAGTGTTTTACTGAACGCATGTCATTTATTTGCACAAAACTTGGTCAGGGTTTTTCGTAAAAATTATTTAAAGTTTTTGGAGTGAAATTCGCCAGAGAGACCACCAGTCGGAGTCCCCTGACATATGCGTTGATCTAAACACTGACCGTGTAGCTCGGGAGTCAGCATGCAGCTCGTTGGTGCCGCCCTAGTGGCTCCCTGGAGCATTGAAAATGGAAAAATATGTTTTTTGTTTTGAGCACAAACACGACACAAACCTTCCCAATTGTTAGAAAGCCCACTGTTTATTATGTATAATATGACTATTTGGTGAACATTGTTTTGTCCTACTAATTTCGGCGGTTCTTGAACTCGCCAGTGTGGACTGTGACACAACTGTTTGTTTACATGGAAAATCTTCCACTCCTTTGTCTCTTTTTGTCCACCAAACTTTTTATGCTGTGTAACATTCTATTTAGGCTAGCTGTATGTACATATTGCATCATTATGCCTCATTTGTAGGTATATTTGAGCTAGTTTTAATATCCTTTACTTTTATCCTTTGTGTATAATTTTGTTTTGCATGTCTCATGACACATTATATGTATGTAATATTCACTGTATTTCTGATAGATGTGTCATGTTGTTCCAGACCACAGCAAACATTACCTAGCATGCCAAAAATTGTAATAAATCTATGAAAAGAAGACAGCCTGCCATTTCCTTTGACTTGGACACACATATCTATACATTTAGCCATTAAAGGCCATTCATTTCCAGGAGTTATCCCACCTCTTGAGTAGCCTCTGATTTACTAATGGTTTCTACTGTTGTAAAAGTGTAAAATAAATAATACATTTAAACAATTCTGTCAATGAAGATTTGCTTCAGCCTGTGATGCATAGTAATTTTGATAATAGGCTATTATAGCTAATATAGACACTTACGTCATGGGTTCCCTTCATTAGATTAGATTAGATAGTACTTTATTTATTCCGTCAGGAGAGTTTCTTCAGGAAAATTACAATTTTCAGCACAATCCCATTCAAGATCAGACACACATTACAGGGAGACAGAACAGGATCGCTGACGGGTCTGCCGGCTTCCAGCGCCCCTTACAAAAAAGATGACATACAGGTAAACGGGGGGTATGGGAGAAAAGAATAGAAGATTCAAATAAAATAAAAATAAAAATAAAAATAAAAAAAAATTATAAGACTTACTTACGATTTGTAAAGTCATTTTGATAGTAGGCAAATGTATCTACTAGAGACAATTACACCACGGGTTGTCTTGATTATAACACTTATATAAGACTTTTAAAGTCATTTTGATAGTAGGCTATTATAGCTAATATAGACACTTATGTTATGTGTGGCTGTGGAGAGGGGCGTGTTCCACGCGTCCCCTGGAACGAGTTATCTAATCACCTGTTCCCTTTATTAGCAGCGCTGGAGACCATGAAGGGGAGAGACATGAGGACGCAGGAGGACCCAGGACAGAGGCACAGAGACGAACAAGAGACAGCTGAAAAGCTGGACAGACGGACAATTGTGTACAGTAAAAGATGTACTAAAGACTGTGTCAAACCTGAGAAGCTGAACTGACGGATAAGTGTGTAAAGTAAAAGATGTATTAAATACTGTGTCAAACCTGTATCCTGAGCTGTGTGATACTGTGACCAGAAGAAGCCGGGCGAGACGCAGGAAACCTCCACAGTGGCCTTCATTATAAGACTTATTTAAGACTTGTAAAGTAATTTTGATAGTAGGCTAATGTATCTAATATAGACAATTACACCATGGGTTGTCTTCATAATAACACTTATATAAGACTTTTAAAGTAATTTTGATAGTAGGCTATTATAGCTAATATAGACACGTTATGTGTGGCCTTCATTATAAGACTTATTTAAGACTTGTAAAGTCATTTTGATAGTAGGCTAATGTATCTAATATAGACAAATACACCACGGGTTGTCTTCATTATAACAGTTATATAAGACTTTTAATGTCGTTTTGATAGGAGGCTATTCAAGCTAATACAGACACTTACGTCATGGATTCCCTTCATTATAAGACTGTTTTTCGATTTGTAAAGTCATTTTGATAGTAGGCTAATGTATATAATATGGACAATTACACCACGGTTTGTCTTCATTATAACACTTATATAAGACTTTTAAAGTCATTTTGATAGTAGGCTATTATAACTAATATAGACACTTACGTTATGTGTGGCCTTCATTATAAGACTTATGAAGTCATTTTGATAGTAGGCTAATGTATCTAATATAGACAAATACACCACGGGTTGTCTTCATTATAACACTTATATAAGACTTTTAAAGTCATTTTGATAGTAGGCTATTCAAGCTAAGACAGACACTTACGTTATGTGTGGCCTTCATTATAAGACTTATTTAAGACTTGTAAAGTCATTTTGATAGTAGGCTAATGTATCTAATATAGACAATTACACCACGGGTTGTCTTCATTATAACACTTATATAAGACTTTTAAAGTCATTTTGATAGTAGGCTATTCAAGCTAAGACAGACACTTACGTTATGTGTGGCCTTCATTATAAGACTTATTTACGATTTGTAAAGTAATTTTTATAGTAAGCTATTATAGCTAATATAGACACTTACGTCATGGGTTCCCTTCATTATAAGACTTATTTACGATTTGTAAAGTCATTTTGATAGTAGGCTAATGTATCTAACATAGACAATTACACCATGGGTTGTCTTCATTATAACACTTATATAAGACTTTTAAAGTCATTTTGATAGTAGGCTATTATAACTAATATAGACACTTACGTTATGTGTGGCCTTCATTATAAGACTTATGAAGTCATTTTGATAGTAGGCTAATGTATCTAATATAGACAATTACACCACGGGTTGTCTTCATTATAACACTTATATAAGACTTTTAAAGTCATTTTGACAGTAGGCGATTCAAGCTAAGACAGACACTTACGTTATGTGTGGCCTTCATTATAAGACTTATTTACGATTTGTAAAGTAATTTTGATAGTAAGCTATTATAGCTAATATAGACACTTACGTCATGGGTTCCCTTTATTATAAGACTTATTTACGATTTGTAAAGTCATTTTGATAGTAGGCTAATGTATCTAATATAGACAATTACACCATGGGTTGTCTTCATTATAACACTTATATAAGACTTTTAAAGTCATTTTGATAGTAGGCTATTGAAGCTAAGACAGACACTTACGTTATGTGTGGCCTTCATTATAAGACTTATTTCAGACTTGTAAAGTCATTTTGATAGTAGGCCAATGTATCTAATATTGACAATTACACCACGGGTTGTCTTCATTATAACACTTATATAAGACTTTTAAAGTCATTTTGATAGTAGGCTATTATAACTAATATAGACACTTACGTTATGTGTGGCCTTCATTATAAGACTTATGAAGTCATTTTGATAGTAGGCTAATGTATCTAATATAGACAATTACACCACGGGTTGTCTTCATTATAACACTTATATAAGACTTTTAAAGTCATTTTGACAGTAGGCGATTCAAGCTAAGACAGACACTTACGTTATGTGTGGCCTTCATTATAAGACTTATTTAAGACTTGTAAAGTCATTTTGATAGTAGGCTAATGTATCTAATATAGACAATTACACCACGGGTTGTCTTCATTATAACACTTATATAAGACTTTTAAAGTCATTTTGATAGTAGGCTATTCAAGCTAAGACAGACACTTACGTTATGTGTGGCCTTCATTATAAGACTTATTTACGATTTGTAAAGTAATTTTTATAGTAAGCTATTATAGCTAATATAGACACTTACGTCATGGGTTCCCTTCATTATAAGACTTATTTACGATTTGTAAAGTCATTTTGATAGTAAGCTAATGTATCTAACATAGACAATTACACCATGGGTTGTCTTCATTATAACACTTATATAAGACTTTTAAAGTCATTTTGATAGTAGGCTATTATAACTAATATAGACACTTACGTTATGTGTGGCCTTCATTATAAGACTTATGAAGTCATTTTGATAGTAGGCTAATGTATCTAATATAGACAATTACACCACGGGTTGTCTTCATTATAACACTTATATAAGACTTTTAAAGTCATTTTGACAGTAGGCGATTCAAGCTAAGACAGACACTTACGTTATGTGTGGCCTTCATTATAAGACTTATTTACGATTTGTAAAGTAATTTTGATAGTAAGCTATTATAGCTAATATAGACACTTACGTCATGGGTTCCCTTTATTATAAGACTTATTTACGATTTGTAAAGTCATTTTGATAGTAGGCTAATGTATCTAATATAGACAATTACACCATGGGTTGTCTTCATTATAACACTTATATAAGACTTTTAAAGTCATTTTGATAGTAGGCTATTGAAGCTAAGACAGACACTTACGTTATGTGTGGCCTTCATTATAAGACTTATGAAGTCATTTTGATAGTAGGCTAATGTATCTAATATAGACAAATACACCACGAGTTGTCTTCATTATAACACTTATATAAGACTTTTAAAGTCATTTTGATAGTAGGCTATTCAAGCTAAGACAGACACTTACGTTATGTGTGGCCTTCATTATAAGACTTATTTACGATTTTTAAAGTAATTTTGATAGTAAGCTATTATAGGTAATATAGACACTTACGTCATGGGTTCCCTTCATTATAAGACTTATTTACGATTTGTAAAGTCATTTTGATAGTAGGCTAATGTATCTAATATAGACAATTACACCACGGGTTGTCTTCATTATAACACTTATATAAGACTTTTAAAGTCATTTTGACAGTAGGCGATTCAAGCTAAGACAGACACTTACGTCATGGGTTCCCTTTATTATAAGACTTATTTACGATTTGTAAAGTCATTTTGATAGTAGGCTAATGTATCTAATATAGACAATTACACCATGGGTTGTCTTCATTATAACACTTATATAAGACTTTTAAAGTCATTTTGATAGTAGGCTATTGGACACTTACGTTATGTGTGGCCTTCATTATAAGACTTATGAAGTCATTTTGATAGTAGGCTAATGTATCTAATATAGACAAATACACCACGAGTTGTCTTCATTATAACACTTATATAAGACTTTTAAAGTCATTTTGATAGTAGGCTATTCAAGCTAAGACAGACACTTACGTTATGTGTGGCCTTCATTATAAGACTTATTTACGATTTTTAAAGTAATTTTGATAGTAAGCTATTATAGGTAATATAGACACTTACGTCATGGGTTCCCTTCATTATAAGACTTATTTACGATTTGTAAAGTCATTTTGATAGTAGGCTAATGTATCTAATATAGACAATTACACCACGGGTTGTCTTCATTATAACACTTATATGATACTTTTAAAGTCATTTTGATAGTAGGCTATTATAGCTAATATAGACACTTATGTTATGTGTGGCCTTCATTATAAGACTTATTTAAGACTTGTAAAGTAATTTTGATAGTAGGCTAATGTATCCATCCATCCATCCATTTTCTACCGCTTATTCCCTTTCGGGGTCGCGGGGGGCGCTGGCGCCTATCTCAGCTACAATCGGGCGGAAGGCGGGGTACACCCTGGACAAGTCTAATATAGACAATTACATCATGGGTTGTCTTCATAATAACACTTATACAAGACTTTTAAAGTCATTCTGATAGTAGGCTATTATAGCTAATATAGGCACTTACGTCATGGGTTGACTTCATTATAAGACTTACTTAAGATGTGTAAAGTAATTTTAATAGTAGGCTAATGTGTCTAATATAGACAAATACATCATGGGTTGGTCTTCATTATAACACTTATTGAAGACTTTTAATGTCGTTTTGATAGGAGGCTATTGTAGCTAATATAGACACATCGTGTGTTGCTGTCATAAGATTTATATACAGCTTTTCATTCATTGCGGCTTCAGACAGATTTGTTTTTTGCATTTCTGGTCCAATATTCAACGTTTTTGGTTGCCGACTCCTGGTATAGCGGTTAAGGAATCTATTATAAATTTTTAATTAGAAATGTCAGAATAATTGAATCTACGTTATCACAAAACTTTGTGTTTCCATGAGTTCCCGGCGAGAGGACAAAAGCTGTCTTTGATCTCACCAAGCAAAAGGCGTGTAAAACTCCACTATGTACGGTGGGAAGCAACATGAAGGTGTCGGTTTCTTTGATCTATTGTAATCCAAAGGAAGATCTTGTCTTGACCCGAGATCTACAAAGCAGAGGAAGCAGGACCTGACGCACGTTTCAGGCATCTTTTCTTTGAACTGTTTTGTGACCAAGGGCGATGGGAGTTTATGACCCCCTCGCCCCTTAAAAACAGCTGTTGCCATGTAATCAGGGAAAGTCCAAATAAAAGAGGTGTGCAATCCTTTTGTCAGAGCGTGGTGGAAGACTGTACAAAGAATACAGCCCAGACGTTTCCCCTTATTGAGCTAAATTGAATTTTGTCTCTATTTAATTCCTTGCTTCTTGTCTGTTTAATAGATGTCATCGGTGCTTGAACGTGACAATATAATTTCAAAATAAAATTGCATGATTGATATAAATGTTTCCATAATTAATGTGATTTTTTTTTGTGATTAATCACATGAATTACCTTGTTAATTTTGACAGCCCCAGTAAAAATACTTATTTTTCTTTTTAGAAAGTTAATCCAAATCTGCTCAATTTCCTTTAACCTCTATAGCCCTTAGTGGCCACATGCGTGGACAACACCTTTTAGCTCTTATTTCCAAAATTGTGTACACTACTGAATTGGGGTCATACGGCCACATATGTGGACACTTATACTGCCATCTGGTGGTGTCAGAAGAGTATAACATACAATGGAATTTGGAAAAAAAAAAGCGCAACAATAAAAATTAGCATGTCACTAGACATATATAGCTCGGTTGGTAGAGTGGCCGTGCCAGCAACTTGAGGGTTCCAGGTTCGATCCCCGCTTCCGCCATCCTAGTCACTGCCGTTGTGTCCTTGGGCAAGACACCTTACCCACCTGCTCCCAGTGCCACCCACACTGGCTTAAATGTAACTTAGATATTGGGTTTCACTATGTAAAGCACTTTGAGTCACTAGAGAAAAGCGCTGTATAAATATAATTCACTTCATTTGCAGTACACATATGGACTAAGTCAGGGGTCACCAACCTTTTTGAAACCAAGAGCTACTTCTTGGGTACTGATTAATGCGAAGGGCTACCAGTTTGATACACACTTAAATAAATTGCCAGAAATAGCCAATTTGCTCAATTTACCTTTGGTAAGTGCCGGAGTGAGAAGAGGATTTAAAATAATTAGCGCATGCTTACTTTTACCGCATGCCTTTGGTAAGCGCAGGAGTGAGAAGAGGTTTTAAATTAATTAGCGCCCCGGCGGCAATTCCAGGAAATACGGTATATATATATATATATATATATATGTATACATACATACAGTGCCCTCCATAATTATTGGCACCCCTGGTTGAGATGTGTTAAAAGCCTTAAAATAAATTCAGTGTTTATTGCAGAAGAATACTGTCACACTGAAAATTGTAGGAAAATGTAGCCTTCAACTCAAATGAATTGTAAGAAAATAAAAAAATCCCTGACTAAAAAATAATTATTTTTCATTAAATCACCTGTTCCACAATTATTGGCACCCTTAACAATTCCCAGGAAATAAATATAATTGAAGCATTTCTGTCATTTCTACAGTAGTTTACAAAGTTTACCAGAGTACGTAGGAACATTTAATTAGTAATTCATCACTTCCTGTTTCCCTGGGGTATAAATATGACGTGACACCGAGGCCATTTCTCTTATCCACTCTTAAACATGGGAAAGACAAAGGAACACAGCATACAAGTGAGGCAGATGTGCGTCGACCTTCACAGGTCAGGCAGAGGCTACAAGAAGATTGCCACTCAACTGCAGCTGCCCATATCCACTGTGAGAGGAATAATTAAGAAGTTCAAAACAACTGGAACAGTGGTAAATAAGCCTGGACGAGGACCCAAGTTTATTTTGCCACCACGCACAGTGAGGAGGATGGTAAGAGAAATCAAAAGATCTCCAAAGCTCACTGTTACAGAATTACAACAAATGGTAGCATCCTGGGGTCACAAAGTCTCCAAATCAACCATCAGGCGCTGTCTACACGCCAACAAGCTGTTTGGGAGGCATGCACGGAGAAAACCTTTCCTCACTCACAATCATAAACGCAAGCGTCTGGAGTTCGCCAAACGGTATTGGGGCTTCAACTGGGACCGTGTGCTTTGGTCAGATGAGACCAAGATTGAGCTTTTTGGCAACAAACACTCTAAGTGGGTCTGGCGTACCACGAAAGATGCGCATGCTGAAAAGCACCTCATACCCACTGTGAAGTATGGGGGTGGGTCAGTGATGCTGTGGGGCTGTTTCACTTCCAAAGGCCCTGGGAACCTTGTTAGGGTGCATGGCATCATGAATGCTTTGAAATACCAGGACATTTTAAATCAAAATCTGTTGCCCTCTGCCCGAAAGCTGAAGCTGGGTCGTCACTGGGTCTTTCAGCAAGACAATGACCCTAAACATATGGCCAAATCTACACAGAAATGGTTCACCAGACACAAAATCAAGCTCCTCCCATGGCCATCTCAGTCCCCTGACCTCAACCCCATTGAGAACCTGTGGGGTGAGCTGAAAAGGAGAGTACAGAGGAGAGGACCCAGGTCTCTGGATGATTTAGAGAGATTCTGCAAAGAGGAATGGCTGAAAATCCCTCTTTCTGTCTTTGCCCATCTTGTGAAACATTATAGGAGAAGATTAGGTGCTGTTTTGTTGGCAAAAGGGGGTTGTACAAAATATTAACACCAGGGGTGCTAATAATTGTGACACACATTATTTGATGTCAAATAATTATTTCTTTATGTGGGATTTTTTCCCCACTGAATAAATGCACTTGTATTGAAGGTTGGATTTTTCTCTTTTTTTCCATTAAGGTCCCATATTATTTAGAAAAAAAATAAAATAATTGGAAGCTAAAAAACACATCTCAACCAGGGGTGCCAATAATTATGGAGGGCACTGTATATACATATTTCAAAAATGGGTATTTCTGTCCGTCATTCCGTCGTCCATTTTTTTTCCTTTTACGGAAGGTTTTTTGGAGAGAATAAATGATGAAAAAAACCACTTAATTGAACGGTTTAAAAGAAGAGAAAACACGAAAAAAATGATAATTAAATTTTGAAACATAGTTTATCTTCAATTTCGACTCTTTAAAATTCAAAATTTAAGAGAAAAAAATGAAGAGAAAAACTAGCTAATTCGAATCTTTTTAAAAAAAATGAAAAAAATAATTTATGGAACATCATTAGTAATTTTTCCTGATCAAGATTAATTTTAGGATTTTGATGACATGTTTTAAATAGGTTAAAATCCACTTTGAAATAAGATTTAAATTTGATTCTACAGATTTTCTAGATTTGCCAGAATACTTTTTTTGAATTTTAATCATAATAAGTTTGAAGAAATATTTCACAAATATTATTTGTGGAAAAAACAGAAGCTAAAATTAAGAATTAAATTTAAATGTATTTATTATTCTTTGCAATAAAAAAAAAAAAAAAATTTACTTGAACATTGATTTAAATTGTCAGGAAAGAAGAGGAAGGAATTTAGGTAAAAAGGTATATGTGTTTAAAAATCCTATAATCATTTTTAAGGTTGTATTTTTTCTCTAAAATTGTCTTTCTGAAAGTTATAAGAAGCAAAGTGAAAAAATAAATGAATTTATTCAAACAAGTGAAGACCAAGTCTTTAAAATATTTTGTTGGATTTTCAAATCATATTTGAGTTTTGTCTCAGAATTAAAAATGTCGAGCAAAGCGAGACCAGCTTGCTAGTAAATAAATACAATTGAAAAAATAGAGGCAGCTCACTGGTAAGTGCTGCTCTTTGAGCTATTTTTAGAACAGGCCAGCGGGCGACTGATCTGGTCCTTACGGGCAACCTGGTGCCCGCGGGCACCGCGTTGGTGACCCCTGGACTAAATACATCATATTAAAAGATTACTTTTAGTTTTTATTCTAATTCTGGTCCAATAAGACTCAGGATACGTTGAGAAGACCATGTCTCCCGGCTGGCCTGGAAACACCTCGGGATCCCTCAAAAAGAGACAGGGAGAGGAAAGTCTGGGCTTCCCTGCTTAGGCTGCTGCCCCCGCGACCCGACCTCGGATAAGCGGAAGAAGATGGATGGATGGATGGATTGGGTCCAATAAGTCCAAATAGCAAAGAGAAATAAAAAAAATAATGTAAACAAACTGCTTAGGACTTAAGAGGTTAAGGCGGACTCATTTTCCACACAAGTGCATAAAAAACAACAGCGTCACGTCCCAAGTTCCCACAGATCTAGTCAACACCACCTTTATTTGCCTTTTTGTAAACAGCAGAATTGGATTCAGCAGCATTGAAACATCCACACTGAGCCATTATGTACACACACGTCGTCAATGAACGCAGCCAAAGAAGAAAGAGAAAACAAAACGAGGCAAAAGGTGGCGATAATTCCGGCTTGTATTTAAATTACAATATATGGTGTGTGACAACATTCATAATCATTAGATAAGAACGAGAGGAAGGGACGCTCAGCAACTTAAGCGAAGGTTCACAATTATAACAAGAGGATGGGAAAGCTGCCCCTAAGGAAAAAAAAACACCATGCTTATTAAAATGGAGATCTATTAAGGACCACAACTTAAATAATCAATGTTATGACTATTCTTGTCGTATAATGTATCTCAGTTCAGTGTGGTCCTAATATTTACAGTACATGTTGTGCATTGACGTATTCCACCTCAAACATGATATATATATATATATATATATATATATAAAAAAAGCCAATACGGTAACACCAATATTTTTTTCAACCCAAAACCAAAGCCATTCTTTGTAACCAAACACCTGAATATAAGCGCTGAATAAGCAACCGTACTGTTTTTGAACCGAGAAAACAACCTTTTTAGTGTGCCAATCGTTATTGCATAGTCAAGTACACTTAAGAGAGCGGGGAGATGCACGTGCGGATGTCGACGGCAACTCAGGAAAACGTTAAATATCTCTTGTGCCTTCAATTCAGAGAGCAGGCAAACATTCATCTTTTTGGGAGGCGAGGGGAGGAAAAGAAGGGACAAGCAGGGTCTATGCAGAGTCCACATTCAGGCATGAGGACTGTTCAAAGTGCTGGATGGTTCAACTCAAAATCGCGGAGCTCACAGTAAAAACTGTACATGCGTCGATGCTTTAATGGTAAAGTACATGTCGACGACGCACGCTCGCACATTGCACAACAGATGTTTGTCCTGTTATTGTGTTTTCGCTCACGTTTGCTTCCTGCTGCCAAAAATACACACCTGGTGCGGTAAAGTGTGTGCGTGAGTTCGTGCTTCGTTGGCTCCATCTGTGCAGAACGCAGCTACTTCTCCAAAGCCTGTTACTTTACATCCGCCTTGACGCGTCAGGCAACATTCGTTTCACGAGGACACGGCCCAGCAAATTTGCTACAAAAAAACAAAACAACAACAATGTGCGTCTGTTAAAAGGGAACTGCAATTTTTTGTTCATTCACAATATCTATGTAAGACATGACCACATGTTTGTTTGTTTTATTCACACTAAATACAAACTAAAGCCGCTATTTTCTGCCTATAAACCATGGGTGCCCAAACTTTTTGACCTGGGGGCTGCATTGGGTTAAAACAATTTGCCAGGGGCCGGGTTGCGTATATATATATGTATATATATATATCGTAATTCCTTGAATTGCCGCAGTTGCCTTGAATTACTGCCGGGTCAAACTCGCTTCCCAAAATAATTAGCGCATGCTTAGTATTACCGCCTGGTCAACTTGTGACGTCACGAGTGACACTTCCCGTGTCATCATTTTCAAAATGGAGGAGGCCGATTTCAATACCAGTATTTTGAAATCGCATAAAGGGAAGAATATTAAGAGCTATTCAGTAGGATTTAAGGTCCACGCTTACATCACACTCAAATTTTTACTGCATACCTTTGGTAAGTGCCGGAGTGAGAAGAGGTTTTAAATTAATTAGCGCCCCGGCGGCAATTCAAAGAAATATGGTATATCTATATATATATATATATATATATAATATATATAATATATATATATATATAATATATATAATATATATATTATATATATATATGTATTATATATATATATAATATATTATATATATATATAATATAATATATATATATATATATACAGTGGGGCAAAAAAGTATTTAGTCAGCCACCGATTGTGCAAGTTCTCCCACTTAAAATGATAACAGAGGTCTGTAATTTTCATCATAGGTACACTTCAACTGTGAGAGACAGAATGTGAAAAAAAATCCAGGAATTCACATTGTAGGAATTTTAAAGAATTTATTTGTAAATTATGGTGGAAAATAAGTATTTGGTCAACCGTTCGAAGCTCTCACTGATGGAAGGAGGTTTTGGCTCAAAATCTCACGATATATGGCCCCATTCATTCTTTCCTTAACACGGATCAATCGTCCTGTCCCCTTAGCAAAAAAACAGACCCAAAGCATGATGTTTCCACCCCCATGCTTCACAGTAGATATGGTGTTCTTGGGATGCACCTCAGTATTCTTCTTCCTGCAAACACGACCAGTTGAGTGTATACCAAAAAGTTCTATTTTGGTTTCATCTGACCACATGACATTCTCCCAATCCTCTGCTGTATCATTCATGTATCCATTTTGGTATAAACTCAACTGGTCGTGTTTGGAGGAAGAAGAATACTGAGTTGCATCTCAAGAACACCACACCTACTGTGAAGTATGGGGGTGGAAACATCATGCTTTGGGGCTGTTTTTCTGCTAAGGGGACAGGACGATTGATCCGTGGTAAGGAAAGAATGAATGGGGCCATGTATCGTGAGATTTTGAGCCAAAACTTCCTTCCATCAGTGAGAGCTTTGAATGGTTGACCCAATACTTATTTTCCACCATAATTTACAAAAAAATTATTTAAAATTCTTACAATGTGAATTCCTGGATTTTTTTTTCACATTCTGTCTCACAGTTGAAGTGTACCTATGATGAAAATTACAGACCTCTGTCATCATTTTAAGTGGGAGAACTTGCACAATCGGTGGCTGACTAAATACTTTTTTGCCCCACTGCATATATGGACCCCAGGAAGACTATTGGGTTGTTGTGGAAACCAGCTAATAGGGATCCTTAATAAAAATGAAAAAAAAAAAATATATATATATATATATATATATATATATTCCTCGCGCACTAATTGACTGAAAAAGCGCCCAACACTGCGGCGTGAGCGCAATGATTACACGTTAACGATGGGAACATACATTTTGAGACAATATATGCCTGAGCAACCAGGAGACACCGAAAGTAACAAGGTGGTGGCAAATGGGTTAGAAAGGACAGCTTTAAAAAATAATAATTACAATTAGAATATATATATTTTTTTAACATGGGACTTGAAGCGGTTCGGATTTTGGACGCTGGCGGGCCGCGGGCTGTAGTTTGGAGACCCTATAAACCCTTAAAAAACATCCAAACACCCCTATAAAGTTTTTTTTTTTCATACATGAAATACATATGTAATGTAGTAACCGGCACATTCTGAAAAACATTTAATATTTATATATTTTGACCTTTTTAGGAATATGCGGCACATTAATTAAAACAAACGCATTACGACGTCCTCAGTTTATTTTTTTTCCTACAACAGTACTTTGTGAGAGCCATAAAAACATCACTTACAGTACAAGGTCTGCTGTCATTAGGATGCCGACTGTTACAATCTCGTTATCCTTTCATCCATTTTCTACCGCTTGTCCCGTTCGGGGTGGGGGGGATTGCTGGAGCCTATCTCAGCTGCATTCGGGCGGAAGGCGGGCTACACCCTGGACAAGTCGCCAGCTCATGGCAGGGCCAACTCACATAGAAAAGACAACATTCACACACAAGGGCCAATTTAGTGTTACCAATAAACCTATCCCCAGGTGCATGTATTTGGAAGTAGGAGGAAGTCACCGCAAAACATGCAAACTCCACAGAGAAAGATCCAGAGCCCGGGATCGAACCCAGGACCTTCGTATTGCGAGGCACACGCACTACCCCCTATAAAACCGTGCTGCCCCAATCTCGTTATATTCCCTTAAAATAAATAATCCCCGCGAAGGCAAAGCGTCTTTTGGTGTCGTCGTCCGCCATTTTCAGGTCTAAATTGGCTGTCAAACTGTACCATCTTGTCGGATTACATCGTCATCCTTCAACTATCCAGGGGAGAGGCATTATTTATGATCTACAATAAACTTCCACAAGCAGACCACTGTTTGCGTGCGTTGGCGCTTAGAATCACAATATCATTAATACTTGGTCAGTATTCAAGTGACGAATTGTAAATGGAGTATTGTTGTTGGTTTTTGGAAGTTTTTTTATTGGGTCTTATGGGCGGAATAGAGGACCTCCCATTGGTTCTGTTGTAAGCTTTTATTTACAAGTTACAATGCATTAAAAAAAACAATCACATCTGTCGTCATGTCTTTAATAAGGATTGTTAACGATAGGCTAAAATGTTTTCATTCGTGTAAGACAAGACCACATGTTTTTCTTTTTGTTATGTATTGTAATTCGCAAAATACAGTAAGTACGATGCAGCTAATGGGAGTACAACATTTTGCCCATGAGGCCCTCTAAAAAAACAACATTACAGTTAACCAAGTATTAGCGATATTGTTATTATAAGAGCTAACGCAGACCGTGACCACAGCTTTTAACACAAGCTGAAATGTACATATGTATGGACATTTTAATGTTGTTCTTTTATCCATTAACTATGTTTTATATATAAATGTTGTATACTTGTGATTCCTATTGTTTGGTAATATTTTTTATATTTTAGCTTTTTCCCCCAATGTTTAAATGTATTTTAACTATCTTTTATTATGTATGGACATTTTAATGTCGTTCTTTTATCCATTAACTGTGTTTTATATATAAATGTTCTGTACTTATTGTGATTTTTATTATTTGCTAATATTTATAATATCCCCCCCCAACCCCCACTGTTTTAATGTATTTTAACTATGTTTTATCATGTAAGAACATTTTAATGTTCTTTTATCCATTAACTGTGTTTTATATATAAATGTTCTGTACTTATTGTGATTTTTATTATTTGCTAATATTTTTAATATTTTACCCCCCCCCCCCACTGTTTTAATGTACTTTAACTATGTTTTATCATGTAAGAACATTTTAATGTTGTTCTTTTATCCATTAACTGTGTTTTATACATAAATGTTCTGTACGTATTGTGATTTTTATTATTTGCTGAGATTTTAAATATTTTACTTTTTTCCCCCCACTAATGTATTTTAACTATCAAAGGAATTTCCGTACTTATGTTGATTTCGACTATTATTATTAAATGTTTAGCTTTCTGTTTTAATATGTACAGCACTTTGGGGCAGTAGTCTGTTTTAAAATTGTGCTATATGAATAAATCTTGACCTCACAGAGGGCTAACGCTGCTATATTGACATACAGAGCTGGTAAAGGTTCAGTCTACATTACAAATCATGCCTCTCACCTGGATAGTAGAAGGTTGTTTCCATTAACCAAAAAGTTGGTCAACTTTGACATCTAATTTATACGGGAAAGACAGTAAAATATGCTTGTTTCAATGTTTTTTCTTTTACCAGCGTGAAGATTATGATTATTTCTTCATCCAAACCCCGAAAATATAAACATCTCATCTGTCGGGGAGAACAGACGCTGTACAGTAAGTGATTGTTTTATTATGTTTCTAGTTTGTATTTCTTGTTTAGCAATTAGGAATACTGCTACTTGCTGGATCTACTTATCACTCAGCGTCTAAAACTTGTAGATCGTCTTCCGTATATTCAGGCTCCAAAATATAAGGTTCTGGATCATCATTCGTCTCAAAGTTGTCTTTGTCGTCTCTCACAAAGTCTGCTGTGATTACTCGTAGTTATTGTTAAAGGAAAAGCGAATTTGGAATGCGTCTGTGAAATTAATACATAGCTGTATGCTTAAAATGAGCAAATATTACATATTATTAATGTGTCTCATACTACATTACATACGAACATACTGACAGCGTGTATATAAGTGATTGATGAAGATTTGTGGATGTTTTTTTAGAGCGCTATATAAGCAAAAGAAAGCTAATACCTTTAGTTGCATTGTTATCTGACTTTGGAAAAAAAAACATGTTTTTGTATTACATAAGGATTGTGAAAGATGAACACAATTCCCAAAAAAGTGCAGTTTCCTTTTAAAGTGAAAACTCAGAACCAGTGAACTTACTGAATAAACTAACTACGCTAAAAAAAAATAACAACATCTTTTCTCGTAATAAACAATGAAAAGTACTTTAAGTTCATTCCAGCGGCGAGACAAAGAGGGGCAGGAAGTGGGAACCAAAAACGGGTGTATATTTCACATGTCAATCAAGTCGCGTGGCCGTCGTACAGTTCTCACTGTGTATGCCGGGCCGGAGCGAGCCAGGCCAGGCACTTAGGATGCGGTACTCGCAAGCAGCAAACTACTCGGCTGAATGAAGGAAAAGTCGCTGCTCTTGGAATGGCTTTGAGGCTGGCGTTATATCCCCCCCACCTTAAGAAAAATACTACCTTAACACTCTAATATTGTGGTAATATGAGAGAATGATTCCTATGGGAGAGCAAATGTGAATATGCAACAACTGTCACATAAAGCAAGGTGGAACGTTGCGATAAAACATGTTTTTTTTGTTCATTTGACTCCCTGATAAGATGAAGCCTCCCGGTGCGTTAAACCCATCGCCACGCGTTTTCGGCGTCCCGGGCCTCATTAAAAACATTTCCCCAAATGGAAATATAGTTTATACTGCATACATACAGCCGAAGAGGAAAAGGGGGAGGAGAAGGGGGAGTGTCTGTGCAAAACTAGAAGACCGTTAAAAGGAGGAGGGCGTGGGCGTTTATCTGTCCTTTGTGGTCAGCTTCTCGATCAGGTCCTGAAGCGGCGCCAGCTCTTTCCTGTCGATGAGGTTGAATTCCTGCAAGACAATAAACCAGTTACATTCACAAGTTTTCATTTTGTTACATACACAAGTTTTTAATTTTGTTAAATCAGCTCCATACACAAGTTTTCATTTTGTTGGCTAGAATTGTTCGTCTTCGTTATCGTCAACAACCTATTTTCGAGTGACGGGATTTTCGCGAACGAGTCGAGTCTTTTGAACAGCTCTTCCAAGTGAACCATGAGAACTGACTTGCAGTAGGGCTGGGCGATATATCGAATATACTCGATGAAGAGGCAGGGATTTGTCTCTCACTTGTCACCTGGGATAGTGGGTGTGGCTACATGTGTGTGGGCGGAGTGTGTGTGTGGGACAGTGGTACCGGGCCGCAGAATTTTTTTTATTATTTTTTATTAAAAAAAATAAAAATAAAAATAATATATATATTTTTTTTATTATTAAATCAACATAAAAAACACAATATACACTTACAATTAGTGCACCAACCACAAAAACCTCCCTTTTTCATGACAAAGAAAAAAAAAAATTGATTCAAGCGGAAAGATGTCGAGCAGACAACCGTAAAATGTCAACTATGCGGCAAAAGCGTTGCTACAAAAAGTAGCATTATTGTGTGTGCATATGTGTAAATAAATGAACATTGAAATTCAAGTAGTTTTTTTAATTTATATATATAAAACATATATATATATATGTGTATGTATATATATATATATATATATAGCTAGAATTCATTGAAAGTCAAGTAATATATAAATATATTTAATATATATATTTAATATATATTTATTAAATATTTGACTCTTAACCAAGCCCCACCCCCAACCACGCCCCTCCCCACCTCCCAAAATCGGAGGTCTAAAGGTTGGCAAATATGCCCGCTAGACAATGAAGAGTCCTTGAAACTGTGCATGTCAACATCTCGGCCGTTGCCACACCCACAAAATGCTGAAGCAACCATTTCCAGAACAACACCGTATGAAAAAAAATAGTCAACAACAGAAGGAGATAACGTCCACATAGCGAAGGACATACACTATTGGATTTCTTATTATGTAGCTAATTTTTTTTGACAGTTATTTAAATATCTTGTGTGACATCATGCACAAAAGTGCACTTCATTTGTTTTAAACTATTGCAGAGGCGTTCTGTACAAAAAGTGCACTTTAATTTAGTGTTATTTTGATATGTCATCTTAGTGACATGATGCACAAAAGTGCACTAATAGCTTGTTTTAAAATGTCTCTGACAATCTTGCACTTTCTGTTTTGGAAATAAGACGAATGTTTGTGCCACTGCTTAATAACTGTTTAATGAATACAGTTTTGGTAAATTGACTTAGTTGGGATTTCCCTCTCTGCAAGAAAGTTTAAAATTAGCATATATTATTCCAGTATGAACAAGAATATTTTAATGTAGACACATAAAATCATCATACTGCTGTGATTATATGCATCAAGTGTTTATTCAAGGCGAGGGCAAAATATTGCGATATTTATAGTGTATCGTGACATTGGCCAAAAATTTTGAGACATTAATAAAAGCCGATATCGCCCAGCCCTACTTGAAACTGTGCATGTCAACATCTCGGCCGGTGCCACACCCACAAAATGCCGAAGCAACCATTTCCACATCAACACACAAAAGACACGATTGTGCATGTTTTTTTGTGTTTTAGTCTTCATATTTTATCTGTTTTAATGGCTAAGCTTTTATTGTTTTTGAATATTTCTTCGTACTGTAGCATTTTCGGCTATGTTGAAATGAAAAGTGTGCACTGCTTGGCAAATAAAATCTTATTTGCAATTATTAATTTCTACTTTTTGGTTGTCCTACTCTTTTCAGCGATCCTTGAACACACTGCAAAAAACACCTCTGTCTTGTATTTCTCTGATTGATCTTTCTGTGCTATGACGGTACAGTTTTTAGGTTTAATAATCACAATTGAATGTCTTAGTTGCGTGTTGCATTTCAAGTCAACTTCAAAGATGCGTAGACTTCATATTTCAGTTGATAAAATGCACTGTAATTTCAGTCGGCTACAATGTTGAGGAATTTAGTCAACTAAAACTAAATCAATGTAGATGACTGAAATACATTTTCGTCAACCTACTATGACCAAAATTAAATTAAAAACTGCTGTCATTAACTAACACACGCACACAGTAATAGTGTGGCCCCCTACCTGGACGAAGAAGATGAAGTGTTTGAAAGATGTGTTGAGGTGGGCCTCCTCCTGCAGCTGCATGACAGAGTCGAAGTGCTGGTGGTAGATGTGAGCGTAGACGCGGAACAGGCGCTTCAGGATGGTCTTGGCCACCGACATGAAGTTGCGCTTGAAGGGGACACCTTGGACGCAGGAGAGGGTGAAAGTGAGTTGCGATCATTCCAAACCATCTACATAGTTTTGATTTTCACTGGCCTCTCCCCAAAAGTAAGTCAGTTTTGTAGCATATTTTGTTTGTACAGACAATACTACCATGTAAAAATTAAACTGGACTGTACTTTACAGCAGTGGTTCCCAACCTTTTTTCCGTGATGTACCCCCTGTGAACATTTTTTAGATTCAAGTACGCCCTAATCAGACCAAAGCATTTTTGGTTGAAAAAAAGAGATAAAGAAGTAAAATACAGCACTATGTCATCAGTTTATGATTTATTAAATTGTATAGCAGTGCAAAATATTGCTCATTTGTAGTGGTCTTTCTTGAACTATTTGGAAAAAAAGATATAAACTTGTTGAAAAATAAACAAGTGATTCAATTATAAATGTGAAGTGAATTATATTTATATAGCGCTTTTCTCTAGTGACTCAAAGCGCTTTACATAATGAAACCCAATATCTAAGTTACATTTAAACCAGTGTGGGTGGCACTGGGAGCACGTGGGTAAAGTGTCTTGCCCAAGGACACAACGGCAGTGACTACAATGGCGGAAGCGGGAATCGAACCTGCAACCCTCAAGTTGCTGGCACGGCCACTCTACCAACCGAGCTATACCACCCCATAAAGATTTCTACACATAGAAGTGATCATCAACTTAAAGGGCCCTCTTTGGGGATTGAAATAGAGATCCATCTGGATTCATCAACTTAATTCTAAACATTTCTTTACAAAAAAATAAATCTTTAACATCAATATTTATGGAACATGTCCACAAAAAATCTAGCTGTCAACACTGAAAATTGCATCGTTGCATTTCTTTTCACGGTTTATGAACTTACATTCATATTTTGTTGAAGTATTATTCAATAAATATATTTATAAAGAATTTTTGAATTGTTGCTATTTTTAGAATATTTTTTGAAAAATCTCACGTACCCCTTGGCATACCTTCAAGCACCCCCAGGGGTACGCGTACCCCCATTTGAGAACCACTGCTTCACCGTACAGTTGTCATGATACATGAATTTCAGAGTTAATTTTCAATACTTATTTGATAACACAATAAAAAAAAAAAAAGAACCAAAGTATTTTAAATTGCCTAATTAATGGAAAAGTGTGTCAAGTGTGTAGGATCACTGTGCTTTAACATCTTTTTGCACAGATTTAAAAAGCAGTATAAGCTGCCAAGAGCGACATTGAGAAGTGATGTTTTCGCAAATCGATCAAGTCTTCTGAACGGCTCTTTTAAGTAAACGATGAGAACCGATTCGCAGTTGTTTTTTTTATGCACATGCAGGTAGAGCGTCTGCAATTACCCATCAGACTGGCACCTGCATTAGAAAATTAGTCAAAGCAAACATAACAGCATTTGGGTGTACTTTTTTAATAATAATTGAAAAAAAAACTTTTTTTCCCCGTTCGTTTTTATTATTATTTTGTAGGGGTGTAACAGTACGTGTATTCATATTGAACCGTTTCGATACGGGGGTTTCGGTTCGGTTCGGAGGTGTACCGAACGAGTTTCCACAAGGACATATTAAGTAGCGTACCGCACGTTGGGTAAACCAGTGGTCCCCAACCACCAGGCCCAGAATAATTTTTTCTTAATCTTTTTTATTTTTTAATAAAATAAAATAAAATAAAAAAATTGACTGACTATACCTCCTCTTTTCACCGGATATGTCCTCTTTTGCGGGGCTGTCCGGGCGGAGTTTCTTAAATGCCTCAAATGTCCGGCATTTTAAGTTAGGGTTGCGTGTATTTTCAATGTACGTTCGGGGTTAAGAAGGGGCTAAAAACAAAACAAATTGTGCACGCAGCAGGATTTGTGAGGGACGGACAGAGACAGAGAGCGAGAGAGTTATGATAAACGCGCATGCGTCTCCAGGCTCTGCTTTATATCCAGAGTTTTATCAGATTTTATTTTTTATTATCTATAGCAGGGGTGTCAAAAGTGTGCCCTGGAGGCCATTTGCGGCCAATATTTTAAAGGCCCACGGCACATTCTAAAAATACTATTAAAATAAGCAAAAACATAACAAAAGTGAAATAAAAAGGCTTAAAAGTTAAATGTAATTTAGAAAAAGTTGCAATGTTGACTAATAAAACAAAGCTGTTTTTTTTTCATTCTAACTGTCACTGCTCAAAACATAATATTGAATCAAAATCAATGTTATTATGAATTATTGACCTATCCAAGGTTCTCATTACGTCACATCAAATTTTCCACTAAGAAAAATATTTTTGGTGGAAGATTTTGCAAATCTGGTAAATAAATAACCAAAACCTGTATATTTTGTTGTTTTCTTACTGTACCGAAAATTAACCGAACCGTGACACCTAAACTGAGGTACGTACCAAACCGAAATATTTGTGTACCGTTACACCCCTATTATTTTGATTCACTTTTCTGGTTATTTTTTCTGATGTGTAAAGTAGTTCAAGTCGTACTATTTATTATTTTCTCATTAATATTCCAGTTGTATTTAAACTTGTTATACAGTTTTTAAATTCAACTAACACACATACTGCATTTTTCGGACTATAAGTCGCAGTTTTTTTTTCATAGTTTGGTGTGACTTATACTCAGGAGCGACTTATGTGTGAAATTATTAACACATTACCGTAAAATATCAAATAATATTATTTAGCTCATTCACGTAAAAGACTAGACGTATAAGATTTCATGGGATTTAGCAATTAGGAGTGACAGATTGTTTGGTAAACGTAACTATGTTATATTTGAATGACTCTTACCATAATGAGTTACGTTAACATACCAGACACCTTCTCAGTTGGTTATTTATGCGTCATATAACGTACACTTATTCAGCCTGTTGTTCACTATTCTTTATTTATTTTAAATTGCCTTTCAAATGTCTATTCTTGGGTTTTATCAAATGAATGTCCCCCAAAAATGCGACATATATTTTTTTTCCGCCTTTATTATGCATTTTCGGCAGGTGCGACTTATACTCCGAAAAATACGGTACTTTGGAATAGGGGTGCCTCCCGCTGCCGATACGACCGTCCATGAGTGAGATCAACTGATACTAATCACATGTATTAATTAGAGATGTCCGATAATGGCTTTTTGGCCAATATCCGATATTGTCCAACTCTTAATTACCTATATAAACCGATACCGATATATACAGTCGTGGAATTAACACATTATGCCTAATTTTGTTGTGATGCCCCGCTGGATGCATTAAGCAATGTAACAAGGTTTTCCAAAATAAATCAACTCAAGTTATGGAGAAAAAAACTGTTTTTTTTCCTTCTTTATTATGCATTTTTGTCAGGTGCGACTTATACTCCGAAAAATACGGTAGTCATGACACTAGGAATGCCGGAAATGGCTATTTGGCCATTCCTGCTCCTAGGACCAATCTCCTCAAACATACAGTCATGTATAGATGTATATCATTCTGGAATGGGTTGCCATCTCACATTAATCTTTCACAAAGTAAATTGTCATAAAGACAGCTTTGAAGATACACCTATTACAGCTACCCGCATAACGTGAATTTTTAATACTGGGTTTAACTAGCTTTTTTATCTTATGTTGTATTTTTCCTTTGTATAAAGTCTGGTAATGCATGTATTCTTTGTATCTTTTTTTTGTATGCTCCTATATGGACCCCAGGAAGCTTAGCAGTTACCTTGGCGTCAGCTAATGGGGATCCATTCAATAAACAATAACCAATGTGTGTATTTCTTTCTATACTGTTAAAATGCTATTGTTTTGGGTGAGGGAAAATTCAAAATAATGACGTCACTGTCAAAGCACGGGGATATAGCACCACCTTATGGAATGTTTACAATAACAACAACAAAATTATAGCCAATATATCAGAATACAGTAATTCCCACCAACAGTGTAATATTAGAGTACACTGAAATTATTCTGATCCACATCTTGTCTTATAACTGCTACCATTGATTTATTTGCTTGACCAAAAAAATATAAAAACTATAATAAAGAGGCAGTTTGTTGAAAGGCTCTTTCAAAAGAAACGCCTCCTCTTTTCAAAGAGCCATAAAAACCATCTCGAGAGGTACAGTATATTGGAAAAAGAACAGCAGTGTTCTATAACCTCGCGGTACATAAAAAAAACCAATACTCTGCTTATAAATAGGTCCTTAAATGCAATAGTCAACTATTTTGTCATCCTAAAAGAACAGTCACATATATAAAAACAGACAATATTGTTATTAGTATTCTTTCAATATGGTGGTAGTGTGACACTAATGAAAAGGCTAAAACCTACTGTATATTTATATTTAAAAACCATATTTTCAGCCTTTTTCATCACAACATTTTGGCTCTATTTTTTTTTTATTTCTACAATGTGCCATTAAAAAGAGGTGCCTTTAGCAAGGCCCACACTTTGCCTTCCTGGTAAAATAAGTAAAACAGAGGTGTTCAAAGTGCTGCCAAACAACAAAAAGGGGCTCTGAGCTGTGTTTTCTTATCTCTTATGAAGGTGATTAAGGGTGGCTTGTACGCTTCTGGAGTTTTTCTGCGCGCTGTGGTAATGCACAAAAATGGGACCCATTACCTCCCTGCTTGGCACTCAGCATCAAAGGTTGCAATTGGGGGTTAAATCACCACAAATGATTCCTGGGCACGGCACCGCTGCTGCCCACTGCTCCCCTCACCTCCCAGGGGGCGAACAAGGGGATGGGTCAAATGCAGAGGACAAATTTCGCCACACCTAGTGTGTGTGTGACAATCATTGGTACTTTAACTTTAACTCCCTGTGCCTGTAATGGATGGGATCTCTGCTCACGCAGCGAATACTTTTGTGAACGCTTGTACAGTTGTGATCAAAATTATTCAACCCCCACACAATTTTGGTGTTTTAGCAAGTTGGACATTTATTCCGTATTTTGTGTATAGTCATATCAAATAAAGATGTGTCAAATAGACAAATGCAACTTGAATTACAACATTATATTTTTTAACATACCAAACAGTGTCATTTCTCTTAATATCTCATTGACAAAATTATTCAACCCCATGAGGATCATAACTCTTAAGAACAGAATTTGAATAAGGTATTTTCAATCAGGTGTTGAAAACACCTGCAGATGTGATTAGAACCATAACGAGCAACAATTAAACTGATTGAAAAAGACTGACGCTCAGCTTCTTGTGGATGGTCAATGGTGTATTTGCAACATGGTGAAGTCCAGGGAGTGGTCAAAGAAGTCAAGAGAGGAGGTAATTTCTCTTCATAAGTAAGGATATGGATATAACAAAATAGCAAAGACATTACACATTCCAAGAGACACAGTTGGGAGCATAATTTCGCAAGTTCAAACCTAAAGGCACAGTGTAAACACTACCTGGACGTGGTAGAAAGAGGATGCTCTGTGCAACTGCTGTCCGGTATTTGAAGTGTACAGTGGTGAAAAACCCCCGGGTAACAGCTGAGGAACTACAACAGGACATTGCAGAGGGGGGAACGCAGGTTTCGTCCCAGACAATAAGGCGCGCACTACGAGATGAAGGCCTCCATGCCAGAACTCCCAGGCGCACCCCACTTCTGACTACCAGGCACAAGAAAAATAGACTCCAGTATGCCAAAAATCTTCTGGACAAACCCCAAAGGTTTTGGGAAACTGTTCTATGGAGTGATGAGACAAAAGTGGAACTCTTTGGGCCAATGAATCAACGTTATGTCTGGAGGAGAAAACATGAAGCTTACAAAGAGAAGAACCCCTTGCCTACTGTTAAGCATGGTGGGGGGTCAATCATGCTCTGGGGCTGTTTCTCTGCCTCAGGTACCGGGAATCTCCAGCGCGTTCAAGGCATTATGAATTCTATTTCCTACCAGGATATAATAGCTGCAAATGTCATGAAGTCAGTGACAAAGCTGATGCTTGGGAGACGTTGGACCTTCCAACAGGACAACGATCCCAAGCATACCTCCAAATCAACATCAGAGTGGTTGCAGAAGAAGGGTTGGAAGACTCTGGAGTGGCCTTCACAGTCGCCAGACCTAAATCCTATAGAAAATCTGTGGTAGGACTTGAAGAAGGCAGTTGCAGCACGCAAGCCCAAGAATATGAATGAACTGGAGGCCTTTACCCAAGAGGAATGGGCTAAAATACCTGTAGATGGTTGCAAGAAGCTTGTGTCCGGCTATGTATCACGTTTGAAGGATGTAATTACTGCCAAAGGGTGTTCTACAAAGTACTAAAGATGCATGTAACTAGGGGGTTGAATCATTTTGTCAATGAGATATTAAGAAAAATGTCCTTTTTTGATATTTTGTAAAATACTGTGTTACAATTTAAGTTGTGTTCGTCTATTTGACACATCTTTATTTGATATGACTATAAACAAAACACGGAATAAATGTCCAACTTGCTAAAACACCAAAATTGTGTGGGGGTTGAATACTTTTCATCACAAATGTAGGTCGAAAAGGATTAGCAAATCATTGTATTCTGTTTTTATTTACAAATTACACAACGTGCCAACTTCACTGGTTTGGGGTATGCCGCTTTTAGTGGAAAAGGTTTGGACACCCGTGTGCTGTCTCTTGACAAGATAGAATAAAATGCTCGAAACGTGGGCTGTGCCTTCTCGTTTCGAAAATGTCACATTGAAAAGAGCTAATCAAACATCGTGAGCAGAAGTGGATGCCAGCAGACAGGCTGCTGCACGATTTCAGGGAAGTGCAAGCGGCCGCTCACTAAAACACCTCGTCTCACGCGCTCATGCAAAATGATGTGTCACACGGACAGCGGGGTTACGAAATTCTGATGTTGTCACAACGGATGTGGCGCACGTCGTTTTTGGCGACTAAGAGAAAACTCCACAGCAGCTTTCCGGTCTTTAGCCTCTGCAGGGGCTCTTTCCTGACCATCAGTTTCAAGGTACTGCTGGCCACAAAGTGAACAGTAGAGGGGAACACCTTCACGCATTGAGGAACACATTTGTTTGAGCTGGCTGCCGCCCAGAGCTTTGCTGGGCCTCCACCCGACTTCACAGGCCTCGGCTAGTTGGGACTGGAGGTTGTGTAAGCATTCAGTGGCAAGTTGGCAGAGCTTGCAAAAAAAATAAATAAAGTGATTATATAAAAGTTATTCTCCCACCTCACACTAGCGTCAAAATATACATGTGTGTTTTGTGAGGCTGTACTTTGGCATTCAAATTAGACCTGGACTTCCTTTTTATTGTCATTTAAATTTGAACTTTACAGTACAGATAAGAATGTAATTTCATTGCATTAGCTCATGGTAGTGCAGGATAAAAGAGCCATAAGGTGCAGATACAAATAAATAGATTACTGTACAGATAAACATATTGCATTTTTTCACATGCAGACAAATGTGTTTATTTTGTATTTTTGGTCCAGTATGGCTCTTTCAATGTTTTGACTTGCCTGACCCCTGGTCTAATCTAACCTAACCTAAGGGATGACGTCGCCAGTGAGGGTGTATTTTAAGGCAGCGTACGGCGAACAAGTACAGCAACATACCGATCTTGGAGGGGAAGAGCGTCTCGTCATCGAGCTGGTCTTGCACCCAGGTCATCAGGTAATCAATGTACTTGGGGGCGGAGCATTTGATCGGCTTCTTGATGTTGGTCCCGTCGGCCCAGTGATACTCGTACCTGCAGAGGCGTAGTCGACAAATAATTAAGGCATTTTCAAGAACTGAAGTTTGTTTTGGACTTTAAGCGAATCATTGGGAGTCGGTGGATGCGTTGGAGGAAATAAGACAAATTAAAGGGGATCTGCACTTTTTTATTTTGACTATCATTCACAATCCTTTAGTAAGACTAACACATTTTCTTTTTTATGCATTCTAACTTGTAAAAAAATGCTAGCAATAGTCAGCTAACAACAGAGGTGATGGGAGTCATTAAATCATTGCATCTATTCTGCCTATATAGCGCTCTGAAAAACATAAAACCTCCATCAAGGTTTTATATACATGCTGTAAGTATATATGTAATGTATTAACATGCATAACAACATGGAATACTTGCATATTTTGATAATTTTAAGCAAAAAACGGCGTATTAATATTACAGACACATGAAAACGTTTGCTATTTCCTTAAACAAAAAACAACAACACTAATCACAGCAGACTTCTTGAGAGACAACGACGACTATTTTGGGACTAATAATCATCCAGAACCTTATACTTTTGAACCTGAATATGAGGAGGATGAGCTTCACGTTTTAGAAGGTGAGTGATGAGCAGATCCAGCAATTAGTAGTATTGCTAAGTGCTAAACAAGAAATTCAAATTACAAGCAAAATAAAACAATCACCTACTGTACAATTTCTGCTTTCACCGGGATGCAGATAGGTGGGATGTTTATATCTTCCGGTTTGTATGAAGAATTGATCACAATCTTGCAACATCCTTAAAACGGGTGTCTTTTGGGGTTTTCTCGTCATATCCGGATCTAAGTTAAATGTCAAATTTGATCAACTTCTCAATTCATGGCTACATCATTCTACTATACAGGTGAGAGGCATTTTTTTTATAATCGAGAATAAACTGTTAATAAGTTAGAGATGATCCCCGATTCAGTCTGTCAATAACTTCACAAGCTTGTTCTCGCTCTTTGATTGATTAAAACTTTTATTAGTAGATTGAACAGTACAGTATATATTTCGTACAATTGACCACTAAATGGTAACACCCGAATAAGTTTTTCAACTTGTTTAAGTCGGGGTCCACGTTAATCAATTCACGGTACATGATCATGGCGCTGTTAAAAGTAGTTCCTCGGCACTAGAGCTTGTCATAACGATATCGCTAATACCTGATTAGTATTCATGAGATGTAAATGGAGTTCGTATTTGCTGTTTTTTATGAGTTGAAATGCATAAAAAAAAGAAAGTCTTAGATAGGGATTTTGAATGATAGGCAAAATTCCTCAAAAAAAGGCGCAATTCCTTTTTAGGTCAAACTGCTTTGAAGGACTTACTTTGGACCGGCAGACATGACGGGGCAGCTCTCTTCCGTGCAGAAGTCTGTGATGGTCCCGTACAGCATGTTGATCTGGTTGAAGAAGTCCACAGCTGCAAATGCAAACAAGAAAAACCTTCAGTCTTGGTCAGAAACAAGGAAAATTCTAGAGGCACTGCTTCATTCAGTTCATGAAAAGGAGGAGAGATTTGCAGGTTTAGTGCCAGTACATCAAAATGACGTGAGGCAAAACTAACGGATGACAGAGTGAGTTAGCAGGTTGAAATAAACGGTCAAAAAAGGTGGTGACTTGTGATCTAGATTTTAGAGTAGCGCTTTAAAAACATTTCAACTAGGGCTGGGCGATATATCGCAGGTTTGTCTCTGTGCGATACAGAAAATGACTATATCGTGATATTTGGGTATACGCTCTCATGCAGTTGCTTTTAGTTGCGGGCATTAAACTACAGGCTTTTCTCATTCTTTCTTGTCTCTCCTTCTCACAGATACTTAACGTTAGCTGTGATGCTAACGAGTGTTAATACGAGAGAGAGAAGGTGCGAATCTGGTAACAAATGAAGGAAAAATTAATTCCCGAGAAAAACAGCACGGCGTCCATCGTCTGGCGGCGGTTTGGCTTCAAGCGGGAAGATGTTGAACAATTGTGTGGCAAAAGCGTTACTACAAAAAGTAGCACCACTGCTAAAGTAGCATCATTTGAAAAGTCACCCGCTAGAGCATGGGTGTCAAACTCTGGCCCGCGGGCCAAATTTGGCCCACTGTGTAATTTCATTTGGCCCT
Organism: Nerophis ophidion; assembly: GCF_033978795.1. Lineage (NCBI taxonomy): Eukaryota > Metazoa > Chordata > Actinopteri > Syngnathiformes > Syngnathidae > Nerophis > Nerophis ophidion. Next base: position 24,867,600 of record NC_084618.1, on the reverse strand, counting down.
TGAGGCAATATCAAATTAAACATTAGAGCTGGCCTGCCGGTATTATACAGCGGCGATGCCGCTCTAACACCGCTAATCCTCATACTTGCCAACCCTACAGAGACTCCCGGAGTTCAGTGCCCCTCCCGAAAATCTCCCGGGGGAACCATTCTCCCAAATTTCTACCGATTTCCACCCGAACAACAATATTGTTTTAATGGCACTTCCATTAGCCTTCTCTACAACCTTGCATCACGTCCGCTTTTCCTAAATACAAACATTGTGCCGTCCTAGTCACACAATATAAGCAGATTTTACACACACAAGTTAATGCAAGGCATGCTTGATCAGGTCACACTCAGGGTGGCTGAATAAACAACTTTAACGCTTTTACAAATATGCGCCACACCGTGAACCCACACCAAACAAGAATGACAAACACATTTCGGGAGAACATCCGCACCGTAACACAACATAAACACAACAGAAGAAATACTCAGATCCCCTTGCAGCACTAACACCTCTGGGACGCTACAATATATAATTCTATATGCCATTGATATTTTTTGATTATTATTATTGTTTATTTGAATATGGGTCCCTATTAAAAAGTTAATTTGTTCAACCTTGGCCCGCAGCTTTGTTCTGTTTAACATTTTGGCCCACTCTGTATTTGAGTTTGACACCCCTGCGCTAGAGAATAAGGAGTGCTTGAAACTCTGCATGTCAATATCTCTCTCAACAAAATGCCAAAGCAACTATTTCCACAACACCGTACGAAAAAAAGTCAACAACAGAGGGAGATAACGTCCGCAGGAAGCGACCACATAGCGAAGGACGTACACTATTTGATTTCCTATTATGCAGCTCATTTTTAGTTGACACTTATTGAAATATCTTGTGTGACATCATGCACAAAAGTGCACTTTATTTGTTTTAAACTATTGTTGTGGCGTTCTGTACAAAAAGTGCACTTCAATTTAGTATTGTTTTGATATGTCATCTTAGTGACATCATGCACAAAAGTGCACTAATAGCTTGTTTTAATATGTCTGACAATCTTGCACGTTGTTTTCAAAATGACATGAATGTTTGTGCCACTGCTTAATAACTGTATAATAAATACAGTTTTGCTAAATTGACTTAGTTGTGATTTCACTCTCTGCATGAAAGTTTAAAATAAGCATATATTAATGAAGTATGAACAAGAATGTTTTAATGTAGACACATAGAATCATCATACTGCTGTGATTATATGCATTTAAGGCTAAGGCAAAATATCAAAATATATATCGTGTATCGTGACATGGCCTAAAAATATTGAGATATTAATAAAAGGCCATATCGCCCAGCCCTGATTGTGATACAGCTTTCAGCGATAAGACACGTATTTTCATCAGGCTAACAGGTGCCATGTGCAGTTCCTCATTGACAGCACTCTTTTAAAAATAAACACACTTCCTGATTCTTTCAGATGAACTCTGGCACAAAAAAACCTGAACAACTGCAGCCAGGACAATTATGTTTTTTTTTTTTTAAAAGGAACATTATTGAGTTCTTTTCATCTTTCCAGTAGCTCTGGTGACACTCCTATAGAGCTTCAAAATGAAATGTCTCAAGAAGAGACAAGCTGCCACAACTCAGACATAACTGGGCCTCTAGCGCGAGAGGAAAGTGTCTGCTTTAGAGACAAGTAAACAAAACTCCCCCGGCTCACACAATTGTATCTGTTTAATATTCACTCTGTCCTTTCCTAGCTGGAACGCTGGGGGTCTTTGAGGGACTGCCAAGATCTTTCAACCCTGAAGGATCAGCATCCGCTCGCAGTCATGTTGGGGAGTAAATTACACTGGAGATACTTTGGACACAAAAACCCTCTTTGCACCGCGCGAGCATCACCGTTTATGTTGCTCCATTGTCAAAATAGGAGTGTCCCGATACAAACTTTTCACTGATACTGATCCGATATATCTGCACAAATCATACATACTTTATATACAATGTAGTGTGGAATGTTAGAAAAGGTTTGATCAAATAAAAATACTCATATATGTACTGCGGTAGGTATGAAAACACTAAATTATTGTTAACCATAATGGGCGATATGGCCTTTTTTAATATCTCAATATTTTTAGGCCATGTCACGATACACAACATATATCTCCGTATTTTGCCTTAGCCTTGAATAAACACTTGATGCATATAATCACAGCAGTATGATGATTCTATGTGTCTACATTAAAACATTCTTGTTCATACTGCATTAATATATGCTCATTTTAAACTTTCATGCAGAGAGTGAAATCACAACTAAGTTAATTGACCAAAACTGTATTTATTAAAGTTATTAAGCAGTGGCACAAACATTCATGTCATTTCCAAAACAGAAAGTGCAAGATTGTCAGAGACATTTTAAAACAAGCCCTTTTGTGCATGATGTCACTGAGATGACATATCAAAACAACACTGAATTAAAGTGCAATTTTTGTACAGAACACCACTACAATAGTTTAAACCACATAAAGGGCACTTTTGTGCATGATGTCACAAAAGATATTTCTATAAATGTCAAATAAAAATGAGCTGCATAATAGGAAATCAAATAGTGTATGTCCTTCGCTATGTGGTAGGTTCCTGCGAACGTTATCTGCTTCTGTTGTTGACAATTTTTTTCATACGGTGTTGATGTGGAAATGGTTGCTTGGGCATTTTGTGGGTGTAGCACCGGCCGAGATGTTGACATGCAAAGTTTCAAGCACTCCTCATTTTCTAGCTCATTCTCTAACGCTTTTGCCGCATACTTAACATATTACGGTTTTCTGTTCAACATCCTCCCGCTTGGAGCCAAACCCCCGCCAGAGGATGGACCTCCTTGCTGTTTTTCTTGGCAATTAATTCTTCTTCTTTCATTTGTTACCATATTCGCACCTTCTCTCTCTCTCGTATTACCACTCGCACCACTCCGCTAGCATCACATCTAACGTTACCCATGCCACTACCTCTGTGCTCCGCGAGGGCGTATGACATTTTATATCTCTGTGAGAAGGAGAGATAAGAAAGAGTGAGAATAGCCTGTAGCGAAATGCCCGCAGCTAAAAGCAACTGCGTGAGAACTTATATTCAAAGATCACGATTTAGTCATTTTCTATATCGCACAGAGACAAACCCGCGATATATCGATTAAATCGATATACCGCCCATCCCTATATGGAATGGACATATGCTGTCTTTAAAAGTGTAATAATAATTCATAAAGGTAAGCTCTTGACAATTACCGGTAAGTAGAATTATGTGGACACATTTTTTTTCTCGAAACTGTGTATTCTGCTTTTATACTAGACTTTGTATGTGTAAGTAACGATTTGTTTTTGTTGTCAAATGTGCTGTTTTAGGCCGCAAATTATTCGGAATGTAGAGCTTGCACGCTATTTTGTGCTTAGCTGTTGCGTAGCTGCAAGCTCCGAGTAGTACCATGTTTACCTTTTTTTTTTTTTTTTTTTTTTCCCAAGATGGCGCTGCTGTAGTGGCTGCTGTAGGCAGGAGCTCTGTGCTCTTGTGTCATCCTTTTGTGTTTCCCTCTTGTTTTCATGTCTTATTATATTTTTTTGCCTTTTGGTCCGGGACCCTTTGGGACTGTGTGACAAGGGGTGGCACTTTCGTGACCTCTGTGGTGCTTTTTTTGTGGACCTCTGGATCTGCCTCCCGGGAGCCTTTTGGCTATGGAGACCAGCTTCTGGGTGTCTGCTACACCAGAGTATGTTTGGATGTACTGGAGGAGATGCGGATTAAGGGACAGGGCTGCGGAGCTAGCACTGAGCGCTGGGACGGAGAGGCTTCGCGGTGTCTTGACTGGGTGAGCAGGTGTCACCTTGGACGTATCCTCGCTCATCCATTCGGACTGGACGCTGGCCGAGAGTGGAGTCGGCTGTCTTGGTTGCTTTGTTGGGTCTGCTTCTGTCTCTGACCATGCTCCCTCCTCCCCAGCAGACGATGGCGTGGAACACCGCAGAGGCCACCACAGTGGATATGTTTCTTTTACTTTTTATTCATAGCTGTATGTAGAAGTGTCTGGTTGTATCTGCTGCTTTAATGTCTTTAATGTCCTCTGTGTTCTTTGATGTTTGATGTTTCTCTCTTACACACACGGAAGAGGGATGTGTACCATGGTTATGAGTTGTTTTTTTATTTTTTTTATTTATTTGTTTTTTTCCCTTGGCCTCAGTCTGCACCTCCTCTCCAGGGCCCAGGCAAAGACCGATTTTTTAAATTTTATTTTAATCTTCTATTTCCCCCCCCCTTTGTTTACCTTTATCTCATCTTTTTTGTAAGGGGCGCTGGAAGCCGGCAGACCCGTCAGCAATCCTGTTCTGTCTCCCTGTAATGTTTGTCTAAACTTGAATGGGATTGTGCTGAAAATTTTAATTTTCCTGAAGGAACTCTCCTGACGGAATAAATAAAGTACTATCTATCTAATCTAAATGGTTTTCACTTCCCAGGTGTCATGGTTTGGATGCCTTCAGTGACAATCTACAAAGTCCGTTTCCATATGAGTTGGGAAATTGTGTTAGATGTAAATATAAACGGAATACAATGATTTGCAAATCCTTTTCAACCCATAGTCAGTTGAATATGCTACAAAGACAACATATTTGATGTTCAAACTGATAAACTATTTTTTTTTGTACAAATAATCATTAACTTTAGAATTGGATGCCAGCAACACGTAACAAAGAAATTTGGAAAGGTGGCAATAAATACTGATAAAGTTGAGGAATGCTCATCAAACACTTATTTGGAATATCCCACAGGTGTGCAGGCTGATTGTGAACAGGTGGATGCCATGATTGGGTATAAAAACAGCTTCTTAAAAAATGCTCAGTCTTTCACAAGAAAGGATGGGGCGAGGTACACCCCTTTGTCCACAACTGCATGAGCAAATAGTCAAAGAGTTTAACAACAACGTTTCTCAAAGTGCAATTGCAAGAAATTTAGGGTTTTTTACAATCTACGGTCCATAATATCATCAAAAGGTTCAGAGAATCTGGAGAAACCAACATTGAATGACCGTGACCTTTGATCCCACAGACGGCACTGTATCAAAAACCGACATCAATCTCTAAAGGATATCACCACATGGGCTCAGGAACACTTCAGAAAACCACTGTCACTAAATACAGTCCGTCGCTACATTTGTAAGTGCATGTTAAAGCTCTACTATGCAAGGTGAAAGTCATTCATCAACAACATCCAGAAACGCCGCCGACTTCTCTGGGCCCGTGATCATCTAAAATGGACTGATGCAAAGTGGAAAAGTGTTCTGACGAGTCCATATTTCAAATTGTTTTTGAAAATATTCCACATCGTGTCATCCGGACCAAAGGGGAAGTGAAACATCCAGACTGTTATCGATGCAAAGTTCAAAAGCCAGCATCTGTGATGGTATGGGGGTGCCCAAGGCATGGGTAACTTACACATCTGTGAAGGCACCTTTAATGCTGAAAGGTACATACAGGTTTTGGAACAACATATGCTGCCATCTAAGCACCGTCTTTTTCATGGACGCTCCTGCTTATTTCAGCAAGACAATGCCAAGCCACATTCAGCACATGTTACAACAGCGTGGCTTCGTAAAAAAAGAGTGCAGGTACTTTCCTGGCCCGCCTGCAGTCCAGACCTGTCTCCCATTGAAAATGTGTGGCGCATTATGAAGCGTAGAATACGACAGCTGAGACCCCGGACTGTTGAACGACTGAAGCTCTACATAAAACAAGAATGGGAAAGAATTCCACTTTCAAAGCTTCAACAATTAGTTTCCGCAGTTCCCAAACGTTTATTGAGTATTGTTAATAGAAATGGTGATGTAACACAGTGGTGCACATGCCTTTTCCCAACTACTTTGGCACATGTTGCAGCCATGAAATTCTAAGTTAATTATTATTTGCAAAAAAGAAATAAAGTTTATCAGTTTGAACATCAAATATCTTGTGTTTGTAGTGCATTCAAATGAATATGGGTTGAAAAGGATTTGCAAATCATTGTATTCCGTTTGTATTTACATCTAACACAATTTCCCAACTCATGGAAACTGGGTTTGTACAATGGTCATGAAAATAAAGAAAATGTATTGAAAACTTTTGGCCTGTAGTGTATATATATCGTTATCGCAGGAGGTTGCATATACCGCGAGATAGATTTTAAGCCACATCGCCCATCCTTGGTAACGAACGAGTGCAGTTTGTTGTGATTTGTCAAACCGTCTCGTACTGAATGATGCAATAAAGCTGGCGTGGTTTTCACAGAAATTAAGCTGAGCCAAGCGAAACGGCGCAATTGGATTTCCCCCGCAATCAACTCCACGAGGGGCTTTAAAGACAGCACAAAGGGGTGAAAAAGTGAAGTTTGGGGCTTACTGTTGACTGCCACCCACTCGTTGAGGTCCTCGCCGTCGGGCAGCATGACGGCCATGCGCAGGTTGCCGCTCCCCAGCGTGGCCTCGGCATGTTTCAACAGCTCGTACTGATGTGAGCCCTCAGGGATGTTCTTCTTGGGCTTGAACGTCTTGGAGGCGCGATTTCCGCTGCAATCCAGAGAAGAAAAGTGTGAGATCGACCAACATGTTTTTTTCAAGGCCAATACAGGTTACCGGTAGTAGTAGTCAGGGAGGCTGATACTCTATTGATTGATTGAAACTTTTATTAGTAGATTGGACAGTACAGTACATATTCCGTACAATTGACCACTAAATAGTAACACCCGAATAAGTTTTTCCACTTGTTTAAGTCGGGGTCCACGTTAATCAATTCATGGTATAGGAGGGAAAAGTCTGTAAACATAGCGGTGAAAGTGAATGGAATGATTATGTAAAAGTCAAAAATCGGGAATAAATCCGTGTCAAAAGCTGCTGAAACACCACAAACATTTGCACAACTATACAAGAATCAATTCAACCCCCCAAAGGAGTTTTATGTGGGTAAAGTGCTGCCAATTGCCTAAGAAGATTGATGGATTGATTGAAACTTTTATTAGTAGATTGCACAGTTCAGTACATATTCCGTACAATCGACCACTGAATGGTAACACCCGAATAAGGTTTTCAACTTAATCAATTCATGGTAAATGGTATTCATGGTATATTTGTAGAAGATATTAATTTGCAGTAAAAGTTTTTAAACACAAACAATATACATCAGTAAACAGCTGAACAAGGCTTAAGTTGTATTTTTAGCATGATTTTTTTAGGAAACATGGGACCAGTAGCAAGATAATGTTTTATGCGGCTAAATTGATAAGGTTAATTCAGCAGCAAAAACATCAAACACATTTATTACGTGTGTCTAAGAGGAGCATCAACATTTGCATTCCAAAATCTGGGAAAATTGCTGAATATGGCATTTCTCTAAATCGGTGTTTTTCAACCACTGTGCCGCGGCACACTAGTGTGCTGTGAAATAGTCTGGTGTGTCGTGGGAGATTAAGTAATTTCACCTAACTGGGTTAAAAATATTTTTTGCACATAAATAATTATAATCCGTAAAAACCGTAATTGTCTGTACTGTCTAGAGCTCGGCAGAGTAACCATGTAATACTCTTCCATATCAGTAGGTAGCAGCCGGTAGCTAATTGTTTTGTAGATGTCGGGAACAGAATATGTAGACGACAGCGGGAGGCAGCGTGCAGGTGATAAGATATCTTATGCTTAAACCAAAAATAAAATGCATTGAAGCTTAGGCATGGCCATGCCAAACGAAACTTAAACTGAACCGACTGCAAAAGCAAACAAAACACAAAATGCTGGACGACAGCAAAGACTTACAGCGTGTAGAGCAGAGATGGCGTCCACAAAGTACATCCGTGCATGACATGACTATCAACAATGTCCCCACAAAGAAGGAAAGCGTCCGCACAACTTAAAATAGTCGGGATTACGAAAACAAAGCAGGTGTGGAGAATGGCGCTCAAAGGAAGACATGAAACTGCAACAGGAAAATACCCCAAAAAAACAGGGAAAAACACCAAAATAGGAGCGCAAGAGAAGGACTTAAACACCACCCACAGGAAAACACAAAAAAACTCAAAATAAGTCACAGCGTGATGTGACAGCTGGTGACAGCCCATCTACTTTGAGACAAGAGCTTTTAACGATTCATATCCAACAATTGCGAGAACAACTTTTTATTGTCAATAACGGCTACTGAGTTTCGTCTTTTAATGATTTCTGCCTGTGGTGTGCCTCAGGATTTTTTCAATAGAAAATAAATGTTCCTTAGCTCAAAAAAGGTTGAAAAACACTGCTCTACATCACAATAACTCTCACCATATACTCAATATTATACAATTTTATCGCTGTTTATGGATTTATTACATTTACATTTAGTCTCATTTGTCCACAGGACATTCTCCCAGAAGGATTTTGGGTAAGTTTTTGCAAACTCCAGTCTTGCTTTTTTTTATGTCTTCCTGGGTCTCCTACCATAGCGTCTCTTTTCATTGAGATGGCGACAGATAGTGCAAGCTTGAATTTGTGTAGAAGTGGATCGAGGTTCTTTATTCACAATTCTACCAATCCTTTGCAGTTTTTCATCAATTTTTCTCTTCCGTCCACGTCCAGGGAGGTTAGCTACAGTGCCATGGGCTTTAAACTTCATGGTGACATCGCGCACAGTAGACACAGGAACATTTATATCTCTGGAGATGGATTTGTAGCCCTGAGATTGTCCAGGCTTTTCCACAATCTTGGTTCTCAAACCTCTGAAAAATATTTTCTCTTCTGTCTTTTCTCCGTGCTAAGTGTGGTACACACAACAAAAAGATTGAGTCAACTTTTGTCAATTTTAACTGGCTGCAGCGGCGGCGGCGATGACCAAGAAGAACGCGGAGTTGGAATGTAATTACAACACTTTATGTACATATTTATATAATATTTACATATTTATATAATATGTAACTACAAGCTCCATTCACAGACAGAGTCCCATTGCTTTTATGAGCGGTCGAGCGAGTCAAAAGCCGTAAAAAAAAAAAAAAAAAAAAAGAGAAATTAAAAAATGTTTTTTTTTTTGTTTTTTTGTGGCGGCCGTAATTCTTTCGTGGCGGGCCGCCACAAATAAATGAATGTGTGGGAAACCCTGGAAGTACAGGTCGACCACTTTGCTAACAATACATCTTCATAGCATACTTTCTTTTTTTTTTTAAAGAATATGCTGACAAAAGAGTTGAGCAGGACGGGTTTGGCAGAGCGGAACAAGGGGGTGGAGAACAGAGTGTCTCTGTGTCTCTAATGAGGCCACTCGGGGAGGCCCGGTGTTCAATCTCTGTCAGGGCCCCGGTTTAACAACTAATGTGAGTCACGGCAGGGAGGAACACGAACGTGGAAAAGCTCTGAAGTTTCACAGACTGTGCAGTTTGTCCACACGGGTTTATTGCATGTCGACAGGAAGAGTTTGCATAAACATAATTAGGTCACTTCCGTGTAAACACAACAATATTTATGCTCGGGCGGTAACATCTTCCTGTGATGAACAAGGTTTTGGTTAACGTTACATATGGGTCTTATATGACTTCCAAAACCAACCCCAGCATCCAGGCTACTGTCGTGAGCTTGTTTCACCTAAGGGGTGCGTGTGCATGTCTATATTGATTGTGATTTGCTGTTATGTGAACAAAACAATCATCCGCCTTGGAATTTTGCCCATCGTTCACACAGAACACACGTTTTTTTCTCTTTTAGCAAGAGGCGCCGAACCACACACGTAATGTGGAGCAGGGCTGGGCGATATGGTTAAAAAAATGATCACAATTTATTAGAGATGTCCGATAATATCGGACTGCTGATATTATCGGCCGATAAATGCTTTAAAATGTAATATCGGAAATTATCGGTATCGGTTACAAAAAGTAAAATGTATGACTTTTTAAAACGCCGCTGTACGGAGTGGTACATGGACGAAGGGAGAAGTACAGAGTGCCAACAAATCTTAAAGGCCTACTGAAATAAGATTTTCTTATTTAAACGGGGATAGCAGGTCCATTCTATGTGTCATACTTGATCATTTTGCGATATTGCCATATTTTTGCTGAAAGGATTTAGTAGAGAACATCGACGATAAAGTTCGCAACTTTTGGTCGCTAATATAAAAGCCTTGACTTTAACGGAAGTAGCAGATGATGTGCGCGTGATGTCACGGGTTGTAGGGATCCTCACATCCTCACATTGTTTATAATCATAGCCTCCAGCAGAAAGAGATATTCGGACCGAGAAAGCGACGATTTCCCCATTAATTTGAGCGAGGATGAAACATTTATGGATGAGGAAAGTTAGAGTGAAGCACTAAAAAAAAAAAAAAAAAAAGGCAACGGCTCCAGGCGGTGGCAGTGGGAGTGTTTCAGGTGTAATTAGACACAATTACTAAGATCATTCTGGAAAACCCCTTATCTGCTTATTGTGTTAATAGTATTTTAGTGAGATTATAAAGTCATACCTGAAATCCAGATAGCAGAGAAGCCGAGGAGCCAAGATCACAGCTGCCTCTTTGAGCTGCAGGTTGAGGTCGCATAATCCACTCAAGTCTCCGGTAAGAGCAGACTTAATATCCCATTTTTCCCATCCAAAAACTTGCTATGTGACGTAGAGAAACATGTTCGCTTGACCGCTCTGTGTTAAAGCTTTACAACAAACAAAGAAACACCGGCTGTGTTTCGGTTGCTAAAGGCAGCTGCAATCCACCACTTTCCACGAACAGCATTCTTATTTGACATCTCCATTATTAATTGAACAATTTGCAAAATATTCAGCAACACAGATGTCCAAAATACTGTGTAATTATGCCATGAAAGGAGACAACTTTTAGCCGTGTGTGGTGCTGGGAGAACATGGCCGCTCCAACCAATAACGTCACAAGCACGCGTCAACATAAGCGTCATCATTCCGCGACGTTTTCAACAGGATACCTCACGGGAAATTTAAAATTGCAATTTAGTAAACTAAAAAGGCTGTATTGGCATGTGTTGCAATGTTAAGATTTCATCATTGATATATAAACTATCAAACTGCGTGGTCGGTAGTAGTGGGTTTCAGTAGGCCTTTAAAGGCACTGCCTTTGCGTGCCGGCCCAGTCTCTTAATATCTACGTGTTTTCACACATGAATGAATGCAAAGCATACTTGGTCAACAGCCATAGAGGTCACACTGAGGATGGCTGTATAAACAACATTAACACTGTTACAAATATGCACCACACTGTGAACCCACACCAAACAAGAATGACAAACACATTATGCAGAGGTGAGATGTGTCAGCATCAAAATATTACTTGAAATACATTTCTGGAAGCAGCAAAGTGGATTTTAGGGAAGACTTTAGCTTTTTAAAAGGGTATTTCAACAACACTACATTGGGTATTTGATTTTGATATACACTATGCTCATAAGAGTATTCTAGTAAAATATGCAGAAATTACATGTGTCAAGATCAAAATATTACTTAAAATCAATTTTTCGAAGCAGCAAAGGGGTCGTTTGGGTAGATTTTAGCTTTGTAAAGGGTATTTAAACAACTAAACAGTACAGTAGATACATGAATTTGGTACATCTAATGCCCATAAGGCTATGCCAGTACATTATGCTGAGATAAGATGTGTCAGTGTCAAGGTATCATCTGGAATACATTTTTGTCAGCAGCAAAACCGATGTTTGGGTAGATTTTAGCTTTTTAAAAGGGTATTTCAACAAGTAAACACTACAGTGGGTACTTGATTTTGATAAACGCTATACTTTTAAGAGTAATTTAGTAAAATATGCAGAGATGAGATGTGTCAAGATCAAAATATTAGCAGCAGGTACAGTATAAAATCAGAAACGGTTCTTGTTTAGGAAAATGACCATATCCACCTTCTCAGGCAGGATGCGTGAGCGTTCTGGACAAATAGTGTCTCCTGTTGAAGACGGGACACGCATTTATTTGTACTCCATGAACTCGGAGGTGCTTCATCATGTTCGATGTGCACCCTCCTAAGCACGAAACAGTCCTGTCGCACGTGTTACATTTCGCCGATATCTCATTTTTTTTAGTAAAATAAAGCCACACTTTCGACCGTCGACGCCCGCTATCCATGCTTGACTGACTCGCTCGGCTACATAGGCTCGGCTAGGCTAACACTTACGGCGGTGGGCGCTTCTTCGTTGGTGTTCCGCAGACTGGGTATCTAAACTAGGAATCGAAATTTAAAATTTTGAACGATTCCGGGAGAATCGGAAAGTTAGTCCCGGTTCCAATCGACACTCGATACCCAACCCTACCCGTGAGAGAATGAAGAGTATTTAATGAATACAGTTTCGGTCAATTGACTTAGTTGTGATTTCCCTTTCTGCATGAAAGTTTAAAAGTAACATATATGAATGCAGTATAAAGAAGGATGTTTTAATGTAGACACATAGAATCATCATGCTGCTGTCATTATATGTATCAAGTGTTCATTCAAGGCCAAGGCAAAATATCGTAATATATATCGTATATCGCAATATGGCATAAAAATATCACGATATTAAAAAAAGCCAATATCACCCAGCCCTAGTTGGAATTGGGCGTTGAATCACCAAAATGATTTCCCAAGCGACCAGCTAGCTCAGTAACAATTAAGAAGGAAGCTGCGAGGGTGGGGCCATTGGGGTCAAATGCAGTGAGTAATTTCACCACACCTAGTGTGTGTGTGTGTCACTATCAGTGATATTTAGTTTAAAAAAAAGTCCACTCTGAAGAAAAATACAACATTTAAAGACCCTCTAACTCATGGGTGTCAAACTCTGGCCAAATTTGGCCTGCCATGTCATTTATTTTGGCCCTTGAGACAATATTAAATTAACATTAGAGCTGGCCCGTCGGTATTATACAGCGGCGGTGCATTCACCGCTAATTCTAATACTTGCCAACCCTCACGATTTTCCCAGGAGACTCCCGAATTTCAGTGCCCCCCCGACCCCCGAAAATCTACCGGGGCAACCATTCTCCCGAATTTCTCCCGATTTCCACTCGGACAACAAAATCGGCGGCGTGCCTTAAAGGTACTGCTTTTAGCGTCCTCTACAACCTGTTGTCATGTCCGCTTTTCCGCCATACAATAAAGCGTGCCGGCCCAGTCACATAATATATGCGGATTCTACACACACACACACACACAAGTAAATGCAAGCATACTTGGTCAACAGCCATACAGGTCACACCGAGGGTGGCCTTATAAACAACTTTAACACTGTTACAAATTTGCACCACACTGTGAACCCACACGAAACAAGAATGATAAACACATTGCCTCCGCTTGGGATGTTTTCCTGCTGGCTCCGCTGTGAACGGGACTCTCGCTGCTGTGTTGGATCCGCTTTGGACTGGACTCTCGCGACTGTGTTGGATCCATTATGGATTTAACTTTCACAGTATCATGTTAGACACGCTCGACATCCATTGCTTTCGTCCTCTACGAGGTTCTCATAGTCATTCTCATAGTCATCATTGTCACTGACGTACCACTGGGTGTGAGTTTGCCTTGCCCTTATGTGGGCCTACCGAGGATGTCGTAGTGGTTTGTGTTGTGGTTTGTGCAGCCCTTTGAGACACTAGTGATGCATGGCTATATAAGTAAACATTGATTGATTGACATTTCGGGTGAACATCCGCACTGTAACACAACATGAACACTACAGAACAAATACCCAGGATCCATTGCAGCACTAACTCTTCCGGGACACTACAATATACACCCCCGCTACCAACAAACCTCGATTTTGCATGTCACTATAAAGTTATATAAGCCTTGCTTGTTCAATATTCAATGCAAAACTTATTTGGGTCCCTATTAAAAGGTTAAGTTGTTCAACTTTGGCCCGCAGCTTTGTTCAGTTTAGAATGCTGGCCCACTCTGTATTTGAGTTTGACACCCCTGCTCTAACTGCAACATTGTACACACCAGCAACTATCCTGGACACGTCACCAATTCTTCCGTTAAACGTGAAAGCTGCGTGTATGTAACAAGTACGAGTCTCCGACATGTCTTGACGGCTGCTACGTGACTGTTATTAGACCTGAAGGCCAGAAATGTATAGATTTATAACAGAAATAACGCAACACGTAAACGTCACATCAGCATAGACTCCGGGAAGTAGTCTTAGCCCGTCCCCATGCTATGGCTAACACGGCTATGCTCTTCGATGGCCACAATAATAAACACTCAACAATATAATTACAATAGAATTCAAAACTTACAAAAGAAAGCTCATGTTTCTTCAGGCGGTGGGAAATGTTCTTCTCTCCCCCAGCAGACAAGAAGAAGGTAGAAGAGGAGGAAGAGGGATATTGTTTGTCCAAGTCTCACAAGTCCTCGTCGTCACTTCTCGCCCTTTCTCGCGGTTCTCTCGGGGCGAACAATACCCCCCCCCCAACCCCCACAAGTAACACGACGAATTAAAAATAAATAAAGACGTTGTACGTTTGCACAAAAGGAGGACAAAAGTGCGACGTGTTGGTTTGACAAACAGCTGCTGGTCGTCTAATGTCTGCTCCACTGTTGACGCCGACGGCTTGACTTCTTCACGGGACGTCCAAAAGCCGGACTGGCGGCATCGCCCCTCTGTGCTGCCACCTGCTGGACGACAGAGGTATTGAATTACAAGTATCAATCAATCATCCATCCATCCATTTCCTACCGCTTATTCCCTTTTGGGATCGCGGGGGGCGCTGGTGCCTATCTCAGCTACAATCGGGCAGAAGGCGGTTTACACCCTGCACAAGTCGCCACCTCATCGCAGGGCCAACACAGATAGACAGACAAACATTCACACTCACATTCACACACTATGGCCAATTTAGTGTTGCCAATCAACCTATCCCATGTTGCAAACCCCACACAGAAAGATCCCGAGCCTGGGATTGAACCCAGGACTGTCGGACCTTCGTATTGTGAGGCAGACACACTAACCCCTCTGCCACAGTGAAGCCCATCATCAATTAATCGATCAATGTTTATTCATATCTTAGCCCTAAATCACCAGTGTCTCAGAGGGCTGCACAAACCACAACGACATCCTCAAAGGGCAAGGAAAACTCACCCCAGTGGGACGTCGGTGACAGTGACAATGATGACTATGAGAAACCTAGGAGAGGACTGCATATCAATCAATCAATCAATGTTTAGTTATATAGCCCTAAATCACTAGTGTCTCAAAGGGCTGCACAAACCACAACACAAACCACTACAACATCCTCGGTAGGCCCACATAAGGGCAAGGAAAACTCACACCTAGTGGGACGTCGGTGACAATGATGACTATGAGAACCTTGGAGAGGACGAAATCAATGGATGTCGAGCGGGTCTAACATGATACTGGGAAAGTTCAATCCATAGTGGATCCAACACAGCCGCGAGAGTCCCGTTCACATCGGAGCCAGCAAGAAAACATCCCAAGCGGAGGCGGATCAGCAGCGCAGAGATGTCCCCAGCCGATACACACGCGAGCAGTACATGGCCATCGGATCGGACCGGACCCCCTCCACAAGGGAGAGTGGGACATGGGAGAAAAAGAAAAGAAACGGCAGATCAGCTGGTCTAAAAAGGGAGTCTATTTAAAGGCTAGAGTATACAAATGAGTTTTAAGGTGAGACTTAAATGCTTCTACTGAGGTGACATCTCGGACTGTTACCGGGAGGGCATTCCAGAGTACTGGAGTGTATATATATATATATATATATATATATATATATATATATATATATATATATATATATATATATATATATATATATATATATATATATATATATATAAATATATATATATATATATATATATATATATATATATATATATATATATATATATATATATATGTATATATATATATATATATATATATATACACACGCAGTTTTGGAATTAACACATTAGTATTCCTAATTTTGTTGTGATGCTCTGCTGGATGCATTAAACCAGTGGTTCTCAAATGGGGGTACGCGTACCCCTGGGGGTGTTTGAAGGTATGCCAAGGGGTACGTGATATTTTTTTTAAATATTCTAAAAATAGCAACAATTCAAAAATCATTAATAAATATATTAATGGAGTAATACTTTAACAAAATATGAATTTATGTTCATAAACTGGGGGAAAAAAATGCATCCATTCATCCATCCATTTTCTACCGCTTATCTCAGCTACAATCGGGCGGAAGGCGGAGTACACCCTGGACAAGTCGGCACCTCATCGCAGGGCCAACACAGATAGACATATATATATATATATATATATATATATATATATATACACACACATATACATACATATACACACATACATATAACAACTATGCAATATTCAGTCTTGACAGCTAGATTTTTTGTGGACATGTTCCATTGTTCCATAAATACTGATGTTAAAGATTAATTTTTTTGTGAAGAAATGTTTAGAATTAAGTTCATGAATCCATATGGATCTCTATTACAATCCCCAAAGAGGGCACTTTAAGTTGAGGATTACTTCTATGTGTAGAAATCTTTATTTATAATTAAATCACTTATTTATTTTTCAACAAGTTTTTAGTTATTTTTATATCTTTTTTCTCCAACAGTTCAAGAAAGACCACTACAAATGAGCAATATTTTGCACTGTTATACAATTTAATAAATGAGAAACTGATGACATGATGTTGTATTTTACTTTATCTCTTTTTTTCAACCAAAAATGCTTTGCTCTGATTAGGGGATACTTGAATTAAAAAATGTTCATAAGGGGTACATCACTGAAAAAAGTTTGAGAACCACTGCCCTAGGGGACCGAAAGCAATGGATGTCGAGCGGGTCTAACATGACACTGTAAAAGTTCAATTCATAGTATATCCAACACAACCGTGAGAGTCCAGTCCAAAGTGGATCCAACACAGTAGCGAGAGTCCCGTCCATAGTGGAGCCAACAGGAAACCATCCCAAGCGGAGGCGGATCAGCAGCGCAGAGATGTCCCCAGCTGATACACAGGCGAGCGGTCCATCCTGGGTCCCGACTCTGGACGAGCGGTCCATCCTGGGTCCCGACTCTGGACAGCCAGTACTTCATCCATGGCCACCGGACCAGAACCCCTCCACAAGGGAGAGTGGGACAGAGGATAAAAAGAGAATAAACGGCAGATAACTCTTGTTTAGGAGCTTTCATTTAATATTTAACAACTTGGTTTCTAAGCCTATAGGGTAAAGCTGGGTTTCTTTTTTATAACTCAGTTTGGTACAAAATGCGGCTGCTAGACTTTTGACAAGAACAAGAAAGTTTGATCATAATTCGCCGATACTGATGTGACTTACTACAAACCCCGTTCACATGAGTTGGGAAATTGTGTTAGATGTAAATATAAACTGAATACAATGATTTGCAAATCATTTTCAACCCATATTCAATTGAATGCACTACAAAGACAAGATACTTGATGTTTAAACTCATGAACTTAATTTTTTTTTTTTGGGGCAAATAATAACTTAGAATTTCATGGCTGCAACACGTGCCAAAGTAGTTGGGAAAGGGCATGTTCACCACTGTGTTACATCATCTTTTCTTTTAACAACACTCAATAAACGTTTGGGAACTGAGGAAACTAATTGTTCAAGCTTTGAAAGTGGAATTCTTGTGACAATCTGTCACTTTATTTCTGTTAGTTTTTCGTGTTTTTGTATTTACTTCCTGTTCAGTGCTCTTACTTTGTTGTATTTCCTGTTTTATTCACGAGCACTGTTGTTTTTCTCTTTTCGTTGATCGGCAGCGCTTCACACCTGCTGTCAATCAAACTACTGCCTATTTATGTTTCACTCGAGCACTCCTCAGTGCTCGAAGATAAATCTATGTTGAGAACGTTTATCTGCACGACTGCTTTATGTTTGCTTTGGTTATTTTCTTATGAGTATTAAATATTCTTACCTTCACTCAACTCTCCTGGATTCTTGCATACTCTGGGACACACAACTGCAGCCATGCGGGTTCCCAACAATTTTTTCCCATTCTTGTTTTATGTAGAGCTTCAGTCGTTCAACAGTCCGGGGTCTCCGCTGTCGTATTTTACGCTTCATAATGCGCCACACATTTTCCATGGGAGACAGGTCTGGACTGCAGGCGGGCCAGGAAAGTACCCGCACTCTTTTTTTTACGAAGCCACGCTGTTGTAACACGTGCTGAATGTGGCTTGGCATTGTTTTGCTGAAATAAGCAGGGGCGTCCATGAAAAAGACGGTGCTTGGATGGCAGCATATTTTGTTCCAAAACCTGTATGTACCTTTCAGCATTAACGGTGCTTTCACAGATGTGTACAGTTTTTACTTACGTATAAAATAATACACGGTGGAGCTCCATCCTATCTTGCCGATTGTATTGTCCCATATGTCCCGGCAAGAAATCTGTTTCCCAGAGCCCAAAAAAAGTCTGCGGGCTATAGAGCGTTTTCTATTTGTCATGATCCACGTCTTGGATCATGGCATATTCTTGGTTTTTGTTCTGTTATCACATTCTGTCTAGTATTCGTTTTTCTCAGTTCTTTGTGGCACTTCCTGGTTTATTTCTGTTGTCCTAGCAACGCACTTGTGTCACCTGCCTTCCGTGTGATCACGCACACCTGCCTCCTGATTTATCTCCCTATATATGCCCACTTTTGTTTGACATTCAGTCTTGGACTTTTGTTTGCTCCCACGCAACAGATGACGTCACATTCCAGCATTGTGGTAACTATTAGCGCTCGATTAGCTTCCACGCTATTTTGTTTGTTCTTTTCCCTAGTTCTCACGCTAGCGCTTTCTTTTCTTTCTAGTTCTGTTGTTTTGTTTGTTAGTGCCTTCGTGCAAAGTGTTTTGTTTCCTAGTCTGTTTTATAGTGTTCTTTAGTGTGTAAATAAATCATTATCCCTACACTCACTCTGTGTTTCATCTTCGCTGCACCCACGAGAGAACAACTCGTCACCACAATGCCACCGACACGTCAGACTATTCGGGCTCCAGTACTCTGGAATGCCCTCCCGGTAACAGTAGAAGCATTCAAGTCCCATCTTAAAACTAATTTCTAGCCTTTAATGAGACCCCCGACTTTTAGACCCGTTGATCTGCCGTTTGTTTTCTTTTCTGTTCTGCCCCTTCTCCGTTGTGGAGGGGAGGGCACTGGTCCAGTGGCCATGGATGAAGTGCTAGCTGACCAGAGTCAGGACCCTGGGTGGACCGCTCGCCTGTGCATCGGTTGGGGACGTCTCTGTGCTGCTGACCTGTCTCCGCGCGGGATGGTCTCCTGCTGGCCCCACTGTGGACTGGACTCTCACTATTGTGTTAGATCCACTATGGACTGGACTCTCACTATTATGTTAGATCAACTATGGACTGGACTCTCACTATTATGTAAGATCCACTATGGACTGGACTCTCACTATTATGTTAGATCCACTATGGACTGGACTGTCACTATTATGTTAGATCCACTATGGACTGGACTCTCACTATTGTGTTAGATCCACTATGGACTGGACTCTCACTATTATGTAAGATCCACTATGGACTGGACTCTCACTATTATGTCAGATCCACTATGGACTGGACTGTCACTATTATGTTAGATCCACTATGGACTGGACTCTCACACTATTATGTTAGATCCACTATGAACTGGACTCTCACTATTATGTAATATCCACTATGGACTGGACTCTCACTATTATGTTGGATCCACTATGGACTGGACTCTCACTATTATGTTAGATCCACTATGGACTGGACTCTCACACTATTATGTCAGATCCACTATGGACTGGACTGTCACTATTATGTTAGATCCACTATGGACTAGAATTTCAGTGCAGTCCAGCTAAATGTGTTGGTTTTCTGACATGGACTTGTTTCTTCAGTATTGTCCACACGTTTTATTCAGGACTTTGGGAAGGCCTTTTTTAAAATCTTAGTTCTAGCCTGATTTAGCCCTTCCTTCACTACTTTTGACGTGTGTTTGGGGTCATTGTCTTGTTGGAACACCCAACTGTTGTTTAAATCGTAAAAAACCCCAGAATCAATCCATTTGCTACCGCTTATCCATTTTGGGATCGCGGGGGGTGCTGGAGCCTATCTTAGCTACAATCGGGCGGAAGGCGGCGTACACCCTGGACAAGTCGCCACCTCATCACAAGGCCAACACAGATAGAGAGACAACATTCACACTCACATTCATACACTAGGGCCAATTTAGTGTTGCCAATCAACCTATCCCCAGGTGCAGGTTTTTGGAGGTAGTAGGAAGCCGGAGTACCCAGAAGGAACCCACGCAGTCACGGGGAGAACATGCAAACTCCACACAGAAAGAGCCCGAGCGCAGGATCGAACCCAAAACCTTTGTACTGTGAGGAAGACACACTAACCCCTCTTGCACTGTGCTGATTTGAAAATCCTTTTCAAACTATATTCAATTGAATAGACTGCAAGGACAAGATATTTAACGTTCAAACTGGAAAACATAATTTTTTTTTACAAATATTAGCTCATGTGGAATTTGATGCCTGCGACATGTTTCGAAAAAAGCTGAAACAAGTGGCAAAAAAGACTGAGAAAGTTAAGGAATGTTCATCAAACACTCATTTGGACCATCCCACAGGTGAACAGGCTAATTGGGAACAAGAAGGTGCCATGATTGGGTATAAAAGCAGCTTCCATTTGTGAACAAATGCGTGAGCAAATTGTCCAACAGTTTAAGAACATTTCTCAACTGTTGCAAAGAACTTTGGAATTTCTCCATCTAAGGTCCATAATATCATCAAAAGGTTCAGAGAATCTGGAAAAATCACTCCACGTAAGCGGCATGGCCGGAAACCAACATTGAATGCCCGTGACCTTCGATCCCTCAGGCGGTAATGTATCCAAAAGAGACATCAGTGTGTAAAGGATATCACCCCATGGGCTTAGGATCACTTCAGAAAACCACTGTCAGTAACTACAGTTGGCTATATCTGCAAGTGCAAGTTAAAACCCTACTATGCACCGCGAAAGCCACTTATCAACAACACCCAGAAACCCCAACAGCTTCGCACATCTAAGATGGACTGATGCAAAGTGGAAAAGTGTTCCGTGGTCTGACGAGTCCACATTTAAAATTGTTTTCTAGAAACTGTGGACATTGTGTCCTCTGTACCAAAGAGGAAAAGAACCACCCAGGCTGTTATAGGCGCAAAGTTGAAAAGCCAGCATCTGTGATGGTATGGGGGTGTATAAGTGCCCAAGACATGAGTAACTTACACATCTGTGAAGGCACCATTAATGCTGAAAGGTACATACAGGTTTTGGAACAACATATGCTACCATCTGAACGCCGTCTTTTTCATGGACGTCCGTGCTTATTTCAGCAAGACAATGTCAAGCCACGTGTTACAACAGCATGGCTTCATAGTAAAGGAGTGCAGGTACTAGACCGGCCTACCTGTAGTCCACACCTGTCTCCCATTGAACATGTGTGGTGCATTATGAAGCCTAAAAAGTTGAACAACTTAAGATGTACATCAAGCAAGAACGGGAAAGAATTCCACCTGAAAAGCTTCAAAAATTGCTCTCCTCAGTTCCCAAACGTTTACTGAGTGTTGTTAAAAGGAAAGGCCATGTAACACAGTGGTAAAAATGCCCCGGTGCCAACTGTTTTGCAATCTGTTTTTCCCATTAAAAGTTAATGATTATTTGTAAGAAAAAAAAATGTGTTTCTCAGTTCAAACATTAAAATATCTTGTCTTTGCAGTCTATACAATTGAATATAAGTTGAAAAGGATTTGCAAATATCTGTATTCTGTTTTTATTTACCATTTACACAACATGCCAACTTCACTGGTTTTGGGTTTTGTATTTATGTAAAATATATACAGTACTTCTACTATTACATTTATTCATCCCTTTTATTTATTATCAATAAAAGTAAAATGCAGACTGGTACGTATTGCACAAATTATTAGTAACACACAGAGAAAGGGTACGTTTATTAAGCTCTGTGTCAGGCTTGCCACTGACAGTTTTTAGTTTCTCCTCTGTGTTTAGTATTTCCTGTCCTTAGTTCCTGTCAAGAGCTCTTATTTTGTCAGCTTCCTGTCTTGTTCCCTGAGTGCTGTGTTTCCCGTCAGCTACGGCTGATTGGCACCTGGCCACACCTGTTGCCAATCAGCCCGCTCCTATTTGTACCTGCTTTGTCTCGTGTCAGTGGCTGGATCATTGTATTGTCTTGTCGATGTCACGTCTCGTCGCTCTTGTGATGTGTTATCGCTCCCGTCGTGTCGTACCTTGTCTTTGCAGCGTAGTGGTAAGCTAAATTCAGTTGATGTTTGTAGCTTACTGTTTTTTGTTCCTTGTTTCCGTTTTATTTTTCATTATACAAGTACGACTTCTGTTTGCCTGTTCGCTACCCGCTAGCTTCCACGCTAAGCTCCTTTTCATTATTTTCTAGCTCCCAGGCTAACTCCTTTTGTGTGATTATCCGCCTTGTGCGCGCTTTGTGTTTGTACCCTTTTGGTTTTGTTTTTGTCTTAGTATTTAATTAAATCATGTTTTCTCATTCCATGCCTGCCTCCATCTCTGCATTTTGGGGTTCGTCACCAAATAACTCTGCCTCTTCCTACTCCTTTTTGGACATGTATTAAACTGTATATTCCAACATAACCGTTATCCTTACTGTGTTTGATACCATTTATCCTTAAATTATTTTTATTCAGAAAGATTATTTATAATATATTCTACACTTATTTATTATACAGTGTTTCTATTACTATTAAAGGCCTACTGAAACCCACTACTACCGACCACACAGTCTGATAGTTTATACATCAATGATGAAATATTAACATTGCAACACATGCCAATACGGCCGGTTTAGTTGACTAAATTGCAATTTTAAATTTCCTGTGAGTTTCTTGTTGAAAACGTTGCGGAATGATGACGTGCACGCGTGATGTTACGTACTGTAAGGAAATAGCGCTGTACCAAACACGGCTAAAATTCGTCTCTGTTCATGGCGTAATTACACAGTATTTTGGACATTTGTGTTGCTGAATCTTTTGCAATTTGTTCATTTAATGGGGTGATCACCGCCCCTCTGGGGGGAGACCAGATGCAATGGACATCGAGTGGGTCTAACATAATATTGTGAAAGTCCAGTCCATAGTGGATCTAACATAATAGTGAGAGTCCAGTCCATAGTGGATCTAACATAATAGTGAGAGTCTAGTCCATAGTGGATCTAACATAATAGTGTGAGAGTCTAGTCCATAGTGGATCTAACATAATAGTGTGAGAGTCCAGTCCATAGTGGATCTAACATAATAGTGAGAGTCCAGTCCATAGTGGATCTAACATAATAGTGAGAGTCCAGTCCATAGTGGATCTAACATAATAGTGAGAGTCCAGTCCATAGTGGATCTAACATAATAGTGAGAGTCCAGTCCATAGTGGATCTAACATAATTGTCAGAGTCCAGTCCATAGCGGATCTAACATAATAGTGAAAGTCCAGTCCATAGTGGATCTAACATAATAGCAAGAGTCCAGTCCATAGTGGATCCAACATAATAGTGAGAGTCCAGTCCATAGTGGATCCAACATAATTGTGAGAGTCCAGTCCATAGGGGATCTAACATAATAGTGAGAGTCCAGTCCATAGTGGATCTAGCATAATAGTGAGAGTCCAGTCCATAGTGGATCAAACATAATAGTGAGAGTCCAGTCCATAGTGGATCCAACATAATAGTGAGAGTCCAGTCCATAGTGGATCTAACATAATAGTAAGAGTCCAGTCCATAGTGGATCTAACATAATTGTGAGAGTCCAGTCCATAGTGGATCTAACATAATAGTGAGAGTCCAGTCCATAGTGGATCCAACATAATAGTGAGAGTCCAGTCCATAGTGGATCTAACATAATAGTGAGAGTCCAGTCCATAGTGGATCCAACATAATAGTGAGAGTCCAGTCCATAGTGGATCCAACATAATAGTGAGAGTCCAGTCCATAGTGGATCTAACATAATAGTGAGAGTCCAGTCCATAGTGGATCTAACATAATAGTGAGAGTCCAGTCCATAGTGGATCTAACATAATAGTGTGAGAGTCTAGTCCATAGTGGATCTAACATAATAGTGTGAGAGTCCAGTCCATAGTGGATCTAACATAATAGTGAGAGTCCAGTCCATAGTGGATCTAACATAAATGTGAGAGTCCAGTCCATAGTGGATCCAACATAATAGTGAGAGTCCAGTCCATAGTGGATCTAACATAATAGTGAGAGTCCAGTCCATAGTGGATCTAACATAATAGTGAGAGTCCAGTCCATAGTGGATCTAACATAATAGTGTGAGAGTCTAGTCCATAGTGGATCTAACATAATAGTGTGAGAGTCCAGTCCATAGTGGATCTAACATAATAGTGAGAGTCCAGTCCATAGTGGATCTAACATAAATGTGAGAGTCCAGTCCATAGTGGGACCAGCAGGAGACCATCCCGAGCGGAGACGGGTCAGCAGCGCATAGACATCCCCAACCGATGCACAGGCAAGCGGTCCACCCCGGGTCCCGACTCTGGACAGCCAGCACTTCATTCATGGCCACCGGACCTGCCCCCCCCCGCCCCCCCCACCCACACACACACACACCACAGGGGAGACGGGGGCAGAGGAGAAAAGAAAAGAAACGGCAGATCAACTGGTCTAAAAAGAGGGGTCTATTTAATGGCTTAATGAGTTGTAAGAGGCCCTGTGATGAGATGGCGACTTGTCCAGGGTGTACCCCGCCTCCCGCCCGATTGTAGCTGAGATAGGCGCCAGCGCCCCCCGCCACCCCAAAAAGTGAATAAGCGGTAGAAAATGGATGGATGGATGTAGTTGTAAGATGGGTCTTAAATGCTTCTACTGAAGTAGCATCTCTAACTGTTATTTATTAATATTTAATACTCTACCCGTGTTTGCTTTTGTTTTCTTTCCTTGACATGTTTTGTTGATTTTGTGATTTAAAGTTAAAAGTTAAAGTGCCAATGATTGTCACACACACACTAGATGTGGCGAAATTATTCTCTGCATTTGACCCATCACCCTTGATCACCCCCTGGGAGGTGAGGGGAGCAGTGAGCAGCAGCGGTGGCCGGGCCCGAGGAACATTTTCAGTGATTTAATTCCCAATCCTAACCCTTGATCCCTTGATCACCCCATGGAGGGTGAGGAGAGCAGTGAGCAGCAGCGGTGGCCTCGCCCGGGATTAATTTTCGGTGATTTAACCCCCAATTCCAACCCTTGATGCTGAGTGCCAAGCATGGAGGTAATTGGTCCCATTTTTATAGTCTTTGTATGACTCGGCCGGGGTTTGAACTCACAACCTACCGATCTCAGGGCGGACACTCTAACCCAGGCCTGAGCAATTATTTTGTCCCGGGGGCCAAATCTAGAGAAAAAATGTGTCTGGGGGCCGGGATATCTATTTTTAGGAACACTAATACAAAACTTCATAATAATGTCTGATTAAATGCTAAAACTTTGAAATACCTCCTTAAAAAACGGAATGCAATTTTACATTTTTATACTGAATGAGACACCCAGAATGTACATGAAAATAAAAAATGTGTGATTTACAATATTAACTATGAACGATAAAACACTGAATATTGACAACAAGTGAACATCACACTCCTTCTCGATCGACATATTTTATAATAAAGCGAAACACAAAAAAATGCAACAAAAAACAGCGAGAAATGAACGCGAAGGGTAGAAAAAAAAAACCTACAATGTGATATATCTGATACATTACTCAGCTTTACAACTTTGTTATAAAAATCTCCTTCTGCGTCGGTCCCTGACACCCACATTTCAGGCTCTGGAAACACTCTGTGGAAACGCTCCCCACCCACACTGCTTGGTGCCTCGTCTGAGCTGCTGTGACTTACATTACCATAGTAACTAATTAGATGACCATAGTAACTAGTTAGATGACCATAATAACTAGTATATCATACAAAAGCGCAGATTTCAACCATTGAAATACTTTGTATAGTTGAAGACTTGCGGTCATTAGAAAACATGACTGCACATCATAATGGCAGCTACACTTTCCGTCTTAAAGATCGAAAAAAATTATTTGGGAATGTCTGGCGGGCCAGATTGAAAAGTTTAACGGGGCGCATGTGGCCCCCGGGTCTTAATTTGCCCAGGTCTGTTCTAACCACTAGGCCACTTTGCTCAACTTGATGTGTAGATTGTGAATTATGTTGAAAGTGCCTTGACTTCTGTGTGCATTGAAAATGTGTTTGTTGTTCAATTAAAAAAAAAAAAAAAAAAACACCAAAAAAAAAAAACACACAAAAAACAAAAAATGAAACCACCGATTCTGTTCATAACTTTTATGGACAGAATTTCTAGGCGCAGTCAGGGCTTTGAGGGGTTCCGGTTTGGTGGCTGCAGGATTAGGTCTCTGCTTTTAGCAGATGATGTGGTCCTGATGACTTCATCTGGCCAGGATCTTCAGCTCTCGCTGGATCGGTTCGCAGCCGAGTGTGAAGCGACTGGGATGGGAATCAGCACCTCCAAGTCCGAGTCCATGGTTCTCGCCTGGAAAAGGGTGGAGTCCCATCTCCGGCTTGGGGATGAGACCCTGCCCCAAGTGGAGGAGTTCAAGTACCTAGGAGTCTTGTTCACAAGTGAGGGAAGAGTGGATCGTGAGATCGACAGGCGGATCAGTGCGGCGTCTTCAGTAATGCGGACGCTGTACCGATCCGTTGTGGTGAAGAAGGAGCTGAGCCGGAAGGCAAAGCTCTCACTTTACCGGTCGATCTACATTCCCATCCTCACATATGGTCATGAGCTTTGGGTCATGACCGAAAGGACAAGATCACGGCCGAAATGAGTTTCCTCCGCCGGGTGGTGAGGCTCTCCCTTAGAGATAGGGTGAGAAGCTCTGTCATCCAGGAGGAACTCAAAGTAAAGCCGCTGCTCCTCCACATCGAGAAGAGCCAGATGAGGTGGTTCGGGCATCTGGCCACCTGAACGCCTCCCTAGGGAGGTGTTTAGGGCACGTCCAACCGGTAAGAGGCCACGGGGAAGACCCAGGACACGTTGGGAAGGATATGTCTCCCCGGCTGGCCTGGAAACGCCTCAGGATCCTCCGGGAAGAGCTGGACAAAGTGGCTGGTGAAAGGATAGTCTGGGCTTCCCTGCTTAGGCTGCTGCCCCCGCAACCCGACCTCAGATAAGCAGAAGAAGATGGATGGATGGTTAAACCATGATTTGATTTATGTGGACCCCGACTTAATGTTGAAAAACCTATTCGGGTGTTACCATTTATTGGTCAATTGTACGGAATATTTACTGTACTTGTCAGGGTTATTTGTTGTTGAACCCCAAGATGCAGAGACGGAGGCAGGCATAGAATATGAAAACATGATTTAATTAAAACTAAACAAGAACAAACAAAAAGCACGCACATGGGCGGAATAACAAACCGAGGGAGCTAGCACTGGAAGCTAGAGAATAGCAAACAGAATAACTGAAAACAACTAATGGCTAACAAGAACAGCTTACCGCTACGACGACCAGGACAAAATGTAGCACGACAGGTAATAGCTGAAAAGAATCACAGACACGACAAGAGCAACATATGACAACGACAAGTCCGAATGACAACACACTACAATGATCCAGCAACTGACACAAGACAAAGCAGGTACAAATAGGAGCGGGCTGATTGGCAACAGGTGTGGCCAGGTGCCAATCAGCTGCAGCTGAGGAGGAACACAGCACTCAGGGAACAAGACAGGAAGCTGACAAAATAAGAGCACTAGACAGGAGATTGTAAACACAGAGGAAACAGACAAATGCAGAGGAAAAAACTAAAACATAGACAAACTGTCAGGGGAAAGCCTGACAGTACTGTGCAATCTATTTAAGGTTTCATCCATCCAACCATCCATTTTCCTACCGCTTTTGCCTATTACAGCTACAATCGGGCGGAAGGCGGGGTACACCCTGGACAAGTCGCCACCTCATCGCAGGGCCAACACAAATAGACAGACAATATTCACACCTTAAAGCAGGGGTCGGGAACCTTTTTGGCTGAGAGAGCCAAGAAAGCCAAATATTTTAAAATGTATTTCTGTAAGAGACATATAATACTTTTTTTTTTAACACTGAACACAACTAAACGCGTGCATTTTTAAGTAAGTCCAACATTTCTAGAGTATAAGTCTCTTATTCTTTGGAATAACATTGTTATTCTGATGCTAACTGTGGTTGGGGCGTGGCCTGCGGGCCTGCAGCGAAGCAGGGTGTGCCAGGACCGGCCTCGAAATTAGCTACAGGTGCGTAGATGGCCCACCTGGGCCTTGTTATCTAATCACCTGTCGCTCTGTTATAAGCTGCAGCCAGGAGGAGAGACGGGGTTGGAACTGGAGCCAGAGCGCGAGCGAGAACGAAAGAGAAAAAGACAATTGCTGGAAAGCAACTGAGAGACTTATTGAAAAATAAAACAATATTGTAACCCTGAAACAGGCTCTCATATTGGTGCTTGGTGGTCTGAAGAACCCCTAGGAGGGCAAGCCCCACACTAACCAATAATAAATCAATTACTTCTTACCATTAATGCAACTTCTTGAACATAAAAAAGCATGAGAATGTTTTATATTTTGAACGTTATTTTTAACAAGTGGAATTATTCATTACTTATCGTGTCAAGCGATGTCAGCTCAGATTTATCCGAGAGCCAGATGCAGTCATCAAAAGAGCCACATCTGGCTCGCAAGCCATAGGTTCCCTACCCCTGCCTTAAAGTTTCAATCATTCAAAAACAACATTTACCATGAATTGATTAACGTGGACCCCGACTTAAACAAGTTGAAAAACTTATTCGGGTGTTACCATTTAGTGGTCAATTGTACGGAATATGTACAATCAATTAATCAATCAATTAATCAATCAATTAGTGGCCAAGGGATGGGTAACTTACACATCTATGAAGGCACCATTAATGCTGAAAGGTACATACAGGTTTTGGAACAACATATGCTGCCATCTAAGCGCTGTCTTTTTCATGGACGCCCCTGCTTATTTCAGCAAGACAATGCCAAGCCACATTCAGCATGTGTTACAACAACGTGGCTTCGTAAAAAAAGACTGCGGGTACTTTCCTGGCCCGCCTGCAGTCCAGACCTGTCTCCCATGGAAAATGTGTGGCGCATTATGAAGCGTAAAATACGACAGTGGAGACCCCGGACTGTTGAACGACTGAAGCTCGACATAAAACAAGAATGGGAAATAATTCCACTTTCAAAGCTTCAACAATTACTTTCCTTAGTTCCCAAACGTTTATTTAGTGTTGTTAAAAGAAAAGGTGATGTAACACAGTGGTGAACATGCCCTTTCCCAACTACTTTGGCACGTGTTGCAGCCATGAAATTCTAAGTGAATTATCAATGATGAAATCTTAACATTGCAACACATGCCAATACAGCCTTTTTAGTTTACTAAATTGCAATTTTAAATTTCGCACAAAGTATCCTGTTGAAAACGTCGGTATGATGTCTCGGATTGTAGCGGACATTTTTTTCCAGCCCGTTCCCAGCTATAAGTAGTCTGCTTTAATCGCATAATTAAACAGTTTTCTGGACCTCTGTGTTGCTCAATCTTTTGCAATTTGTTCAATTAATAATGGAGACTACAAAGAAGAAAGATGTAGGTGCGAAGCGGTTTTAATAGCGGCTACCTTTAGCCACACAAACACACTGTGTTTCCGTGTTTACATTTCCGAAGGTGAAGCTTTACTATGGAACAGAGCGGTCAAGCGAATATGGTTCTCTACCACATGTCAACTGGCAGGTTTCGGTGAGAAAATTGTGGTAATAAGTCGGCTCTTACCGTAGACATGAGCGGAGCTTGCGTCGTTCATCGTGCACATGTCAAAGATGCAGCTGCGGACTGTCTTGCCTCCTCCGACCGGCCGCCCCTGAACGTGGAAATCTTCCACTGTGGAGGAGGGGGGAAAAAAGGCTGCCTTCGCTTTGCTTCACCTCGTCGAGAAACGTGGCTTCCCTCAGAGACACTGGCGGTCACCACACCCGTGGCCACACACCTCCGACTTTCAGGTACGGCAGTATAATCTCACTAAAACACTAGTAACACAATAAGCAGATAAGGGATTTTCCAGAATTATCCTAGTAAATGTGTCTAATAACATCTGAATCGCTCTCACTGCCCTCGCCTTTTTATTTATTTTTTTTCTTCTTCTAGTCCTTCACTCTCACTATCCTCATCCACGAATCTTTCATCCTCGCTCAAATTAATAGGGAAATCGTCGCTTTCTCGGTCCGAATCGCTCTTGCTGCTGGTGGCTATGATTGTAAACAATGTGAGGACGTGAGGAGCTCTACAACCCGTGACGTTACGCGCACATCGTCTGCTTCTTCCGGTTCAGGCAAGGCTTTTTTTATTAGCGACCAAAAGTTGCGAACTTTATTGTCGATGTTCTCTACTAAATCCATCCATCCATCCATCTACTTCCGCTTATCCGACGTCGGGTCGCAGGGGCAGCAGCCTAAGCAGGGAAGCCCAAACTTCCCTCTCCCTAGCCACTTCGTCTAGCTCTTCCCGGGGGATCCCGAGGCGTTCCCAGGCCAGCCGGGAGACATAGTCTTCCCAACGTGTTTTGGGTCTTCCCCTTGGCCTCCTACCGGTTGGACGTGGCCTAAACACCTCCCTAGGGAGGAGTTCGGGTGGCCTCCTGACCAGATGTCCGAACCACCTCATCTGGCTCCTCTCGATGTGGAGGAGCAGCGGCTTTACTTATAGTTCCTCCCGGATGGCAGAGCTTCTCACCCTACCTCTAAGGGAGAGCCCCGCCACACGGTGGAGGAAACTCATTTCGGCCGCTCGTACCCGTGATCTTATCCTTTCGGTCATGACCCAAAGCTCATGACCATAGGTGAGGATGGGAACGTAGATCGACCGGTAAATTGAGAGCTTTGCCTTCCGGCTCAGCTCCTTCTTCACCACAACGGATCGGTACAACGTCCGCATTACTTAGGACGCCGCACCGATCCGCCTGTCGATCTCACGATCCACTCTTCCCTCACTCGTGAACAAGACTCCTAGGTACTTGAACTCCTCCACTTGGGGCAGGGTGTACTAAATCCTTTCAGCAAAAATATAGCAATATCGCAAAATGATCAAGTAGGACACATAGAATGGACCTGCTATCCGTTTGAATAAGAAAATCTAATTTCAGAAGGCATTTAAACCATGAATTGATTTACGTGGACCCCGACTTAAAGGCCTACTGAAATGAGATTTTCTTATTTAAACGGGGATAGCAGGTCCATTCTATGTGTCATACTTGATCATTTCGCGATATTGCCATATTTTTGCTTGAAGGATTTAGTAGAGAACATCCATGATAAAGTTTGCAACTTTCGGTGCTAAGAGAAAAGCCTTGCCTCTACCGGAAGTCGCAGACGATGACGTCACATGTTGATGGCTCCTCACATATTCACATTGTTTTTAATGGGAGCCTCCAACAAAAAGTGCTATTCGGACCGGGAAAACGACAATTTTCCCATTAATTTGAGCGAGGATGAAAGATTCGTGTTTGAGGATATTGATAGCGACGGACTAGAAAAAAAATTTAAAAAAGTAAAAAAAAACCCGCAATGAAGCAATGGATGGAAACCACAATAGACATATATAAAATGGAGAAGATAACTGCCTTTATTAATTATAAATTGGAGAAATTTGTCTCATACTGGGAAAACTGTCAATTATGTCACGCCCCATAGGCCTGACTTAAATCTCTGGAATTAGTGTACTGTTTAAAAAAAAATAAAAAATAAATAAAGATTACTCCCTATCTATTTTTTGCTGATTTAATTGATGTATGTGTAGATACTACATTGTTTTTGTTATCTCTGTTTCTTTTTCTTTTATTGGGGGGGTGGGTGGTAAACAAAAATACTTTTGACATTTAGGGCAGACAACGGCTGTGTGATGTATGTGAATATAATTTAAAGGATGGAAATGTCTGATGCTGGATGTCAATAAAAATAAAATTAAAGAAAAAAAAACGCGATTGCATTGGGACAGATTCCGATGTTTTTGGAAACATTTACTAGGATAATTCTGGGCTTCACGGTGGCAGAGGGGTTAGTGCATCTGCCTCACAATACAAAGTTCCTGCAGTCCTGGGTTCAAATCCAGGCTTGGGATCTTTCTGTGTGGAGTTTGCATGTTCTCCCCGTGAATGCGTGGGTTCCCTCCGGGTACTCCGGCTTCCTCCCACTTCCAAAGACATGCACCTGGGGATAGGTTGATTGGCAACACAAAAAATTGGCCCTAGTGTGTGAATGTGAGTGTGAATGTTGTCTGTCTATCTGTGTTGGCCCTGCGATGAGGTGGCGACTTGTCCAGGGTGTACCCCGCCTTCCGCCCAATTGTAGCTGAGATAGGCGCCAGCGCCCCCCGCGACCCCGAAAGGGAATAAGCGGTAGAAAATGGATGGATGGATGGAATTCTGGGAAATCCCTTATCTTTCTATTGTGTTGCTAGTGTTTTAGTGAGTTTAACAGTACCTGATAGTCGGAAGGGTGTCTCCACGGGTGTCTTGACGCCAATGTCTCAGGGGAGTCGACGGAAGCTATGGACGACACAAGCTCAGCTTTTCCCCGGTAAGAACTGACTTTTTAACCACAATTTTCACACTGAAACCTGCTGGTTGACATTTGGTAGGGGTCCATGTTGGCTTGACCGCGCTGTGGTCCATAGGAAAGTTTAATCTCCAGGAATTTTAAACAAGGAATCACCGTGTGTTTGTGTGGCTGAAGGCTAAAGCTTCCCAACTCCATCTTTCTACTGTGACTTCTCCAATATTAATCGAACAAATTGCAAAGGATTCAGCAACACAGATCTCCAAAATACTGTGTAATTATGCGCTTAAAGCAGACGACTTTTAGCTGTGTGTGTGTGCAGCGCTCATATTTCCCAGCAGCCCGCGACGTTTTCAAGAAAAAACTCCAGGGAAATTTTAAATTGCAATTTAGTACACTAAAAAGGCCGTATTGGCATGTGTTGCAATGTTATTATTTCATCATTGATATATAAACTATCAGACTGTGTGGTGGGTAGTAGTGGGTTTCAGTAGGCCTTTAAACCATGAATTGATTTACATGGACTTAAACAAGTTGAAAAACTTATTGACGTGTTAACATTTAGTGGTCAATTGTACGTAATATTTACTGTACTGTGCAATCTACTAATAAAAGTTTCAATCAATCAATCAATCAATCAATCAATCAATCAAACAAAAGAAACATGGTTGGTTACATACGTAACGAGCACTAGGACCCTGCGGCAACCTACCAGCTGACCTACCAGCCATTTAAATAGGCTTGTCTTGCTCACGCCCAGCGTCTCTCTCTCTCTCTCTCTCTGCTTGTATCGAGCAGCATGTCCCCCCAGTGACTGACAGGCCCATGTCTGACAGTCCCGGCACGCCACCCAGTACCCAGCCAGCCCCGCTCCAGTAACCCGACAGGTGAGAGACTCCCCGGCGTGTCCCTGCCTCCGGGGAGGCCCCATTGATGGGTGTTTTTATTTATTTATTTATTTTTTATTATTATTTTTTTGCTAGCTCGTGTCCTCATCCGCAGTCAAGATGGAGTGCGTGTGGAAGCCAGACGAGCAAGGACTCCAGCAGATTTTACAGCTGCTGAAGGAGTCCCAGTCGCCGGACACGTCCACGCAGAGATCCGTGCAGCAAGTATCCTTTTCTCCAATAAAAGTCATGTTGACCAACGCGAGGCTAGCTTTTAGCCGACGCTAGCTGAAAGGGTTACGGTCAATGCAGCCTACGCAGGTGCCGACCTGTTGTTGTTGTTATTTCTTCTTGTTGTTATTGTTGCAACATTGGCCCTGCCATGAGGTGGCGACTTGTCCAGGGTGTACGCCGCCTTCCGTGCGAATGCAGCTGAGATAGGCTCCAGCGACCCCGAAAGGGACAAGCAGTAGGAAATGGATGGATGGATGGTTTACAGCAGGGGTTTCTAAAACACGCGGCCCGCGAGACGTTATTTTGCCGCCCGCACCTTAATAGGAAAAGTTAATGTTGGTGCGGCCCGCGAGGTTAATACGAATGACGCTTTACAACGTATACCTTCGATTTTCCCAGGAGACTCCCAATTTTCAGTGCCCCTCCAGGGGTAATCATTCCCCTGAATTTCACCCATACAATATTATAATGGTGGTACCGTGAAGGCACTGCCTTGAAAGCCCTCTACAACCTGTACAAACTGCGTGCCAGCCCAGCCCAGCCAGTAGACACAATAAGCGACTGCAAGACATAGTTGATCAACAGCCACACAGGTCACACTGAGGGTGGCAGTATAAACAACTTCGACACTGTTACAAATATGCGTTACACTGTGAACCCACACCAAACAAGAACGCCAAACACATTTTGGGAGAACATCCGCACCGTAACACAAAATAAACACAACAGAACAAATGCCCAGAATCCCATGCAGCCCTAACTCTTCCGAGCTACAATATACACCCCGCCCACCAGTGTCGAAAATGTGACTGGGCCGACACGCTGGAGAGGCGGACAGACGGCAGGTTATAGAGGACTCTAAAGGCAGTGCCATCTCAGCATGCCCCAATTGTTATTGTCCGGGTGAAAACCGGGAGAATGATTGCCCCGGGAAATTATCGGGAAGGGCACTGATATTCCGGTGTTTCCCGGAAAGACCGCGAGAGTTGGCAAGTATGTTGCTAGGGCGGGAAAGCCATTCAAAGAAGGTGAAGTAATTAAAAAGTGCACGTTAGATTTTTTTTAAGAAATCTTTTATCGCGGCCCAGCCTCACCCAGTTTCTGCATCCAGTGGCCCACAGGTAAATTGAGTTTGAGACCCCGGGTTTACAGGGATCAATCAAATCTTGGAAAATGATTAAAAGCCCATTGAAGCCAAATCAGACCTTGTTTCCTTTTGCAAGTTATGATTCAGGCCACGCTGAAATTGCATTCAATGGCTGCAACAGTGATCATGTTATTTAAAAGGCCTACTGTAATGAGATGTTCTTATTCAAACGGGGACAGGAGGTCCATTCTATGTGTCATACTTGATCCATCCATCCATCCATTTCCTACCGCTTATTTCCTTTTGGGGTCGCGGAGGGCTTGATCATTTCGCGGTATATTGCCATATTTTAGCTGGAAGGATTTAGTAGAGAACATCGACGATAAAGTTCGCAACTTTTGGTCACTGATAGAAAAGCCCTGCCTTTACCGGAAGTATGTGCGCGTGATGTCACGAGTTGCAGGGCTCCACACATATTCACATTGTTTTTATGGGAGCCACCAGCAGTAAGAGCAATTTGGCCGAGAAAGCAACAATTTCCCCATTAATTTGAGCGAGGATGAAAGATTTGTGAATTAGGATATTGATATTGAAGGACTAGAAAAAAAAAAAGAAAAAAATGCGACGGGTCCGGGCGGCGGCAGTGTGAGCGTTTCAGATGTAATTAGACACATTTACTAGGATAATTCAGGAGGATCCCTTGTCTGCTTATTGTTTTAATAGTGTTTAAGTGAGATTTTAAAGATTGTAAAGAAATACCTTGAGGTCGGATGGTTGCGGTGAACACCCAGTGTCTCAGAGAGAAGCCGAGGAGCCAAGCTCACAGCTGCCTTTTAAACAGCTGCTGCAGGACAACGAATAATCCAATTAGTTTCTCCGGTAAGATATATATATATATATATATATATATATATCTCTATCACAATTTCCCCTTCCAAAAATATGCTGGTTGACGTAGAGAAACATGTTCGCTTGACCTCTCTGTGTTAAAAATTTCGGTTCGGTTCGTACCTCGGTTTAGAGGTCACGGTTTGGTTCATTTTCGGTACAGTAAGAAAACAACAAAATATACATTTTTTGGTTATTTTATTTACCGAATTTGTAAAAAATGGCTAAATCCTTTTAACATTGGGAACACTATAATAATTCTGCCCATATTAATCAACATTAAACTGCCTCAAATTGTTGCTCAAATAAAATAAAATGGCAAAACTTTTCTTTTACATATAATAAGTGCAGCAACAAACAGTTTCAAGTCAACTCATCATGCTTAATTTATCACAGCATTTGGGAAGCCCGTAGTTGATTTTCATTATGGAAGGGTTATATTTTTATCAACATGCGATAGCAGGGACCCTGCCATTCAAAGCCTTTCTGTCCGTAACACACACACACCGCAAAATGAGCTAACGTTACGCTAAACGGTAATTAGCCTTCACCTCAAGCCAGAACTGCGAGCGAGCTGAGCTGCAGTTTTAAGTTTCTAAAAGGTCAACAGGCTCATAGTGATGTTTGTAGTACATGCGCTCTGAATACGCACTGCTGATTGGCTGTTACCGCTACATATGTTACCAATCAGATGGTTGTGTGGGTGGGACAATGCTGCGTGCTGAGACAGAGGCAGAAGAAGCAAAGCAGCTTGTTAAGACTTTAGCTTAGAAACTTGTTCGGTACACCCCCGTACCGAAACGGTTCAATACAAATACACGTACCGTTACACCCCTACTTTTAGTGCATACTAATGAACTAACAAGTCCAAAGCCTAAAGTTATTATAGAGATGGAATTAATGTCTCTTTTAAAAAGGAAATGGATCTTTAGAAACTGGCTTATTACAGTTGTATTATCATGGAACAATCAATGGTAGTAGTTATAACATAAGATGTGGCTCAGAATGATTACAATTTACATAAATATTACACTATTTGTGCACTACTATGAATTATTGGCTATAATTTGGGCAGCACGGTGGAAGAGGGGTTAGTGCGTCTGCCCCACAATACGAAGGTCCTGAGTCGTCCTGGGTTCAATCCCGGGCTCGGAATCTTTCTGTGTGGAGTTTGCATGTCCTCACAGTGACATGCACCTGGGGATAGGTTGATTGGCAACACTAAATTGGCCCTAGTGTGTGAATGTGAGTGTGAATGTTGTCTGTCTATCGGTGTTGGCCCTGCAATGAGGTGGCGACTTGTCCAGGGTGTACACCGCCCTCCGCCCGATTGTAGCTGAGATAGGCTCCAGCGACTCCAAAAATTGGGAATAAGCGGTAAAACATGGATGGATGGGTGGATGAAATTGCATTCAATGGCTGCAACAGTGATCATGTTATTTAAAGTTGAATTAGTCTTATGAATATGCATAATAATATTGCATTATTTGCCTACTTTTTAGTGCATACTAATGGACTAACTAGTCCAAAGCCTAATGTCCTTATAGAGATGGAATTAATGGCTCTTTTAAAATGAGATGGATCTTTAGAAACTGGCTTATTATAGTTTTATTATCATGGAACAATCAATGGTAGTAGTTATAAGAAGTGGCTCAGAATAATTAGAATTTACATCAACATTACACTATTTGTGGACTGTATTCTGAATTATTGGCTATACTTTTGTTTTTGTTTTTTTGACTATCAACATTCCATTAGTTGGTGCCATCTCCCCATTTGACAGTGACATCATTGTTTTGAATTCACCCTCACCTATAAAAATTTCAAGATCAGTGGCCCGGATCATGTTTTGGTATTTTCGGTTGGTTTTTGGACTCCCTCGGTTCCTGTTTTGTGTACCCCTGACTCTAGCAACGTTCCCTCTAAAGTACGCGCCTGTGCAATTGCACACTGCTCACGCATCCTCTGCGCACGGCAAATTTAGGCCGCGCACAAAATCGAATAAAAAGATAAGCGCATAACAGTGTGCACGTCTGCCGTCACTCACATGTGCGCCACTGAATGCTCAAGGAGTTTTGGCATTTGCTCACACATTTGAAAAATTGGAGGGAAAATTGCCCCGCAGTTTGTTTCGGTTACCATGGTTACTTATTATTTTCACCTGCCTCTGATTGGCGTTCGGGATGCTCACCTGTTCCCCGAGCACTAATCAGAGGCATTATTTAAGCCTGCCTTTGCCAGTCAGTTGGGCTGGCTTCTTTGTTTGCTACACGCAACCTGCTACGTGAGTATTGCTTGTATCATAGTCCGTGCTTTAACATGATTTGATTCACGTGGACCCCTACTTAAACAAGTTGAAAAACTTATTCGGGTGTTACCATTTAGTGGTCAATTGTACGGAATATGTACTGTACTGTGCAATCTACTAATAAAAGCCTCAATCAAGCAATCAATCAACGCTAAGTTGTAGCATTAGCTTCCAGTGCGACTGGCACGTTGTTCCTTCGTCTTGTTTTTCTGTTTTTGGTGCTTCTTTGATTTTCGAAGAATAAATCATGTTCCTACCTGAACGTCCTGTCCGGAGTGGTCTGTTTGCATTCCGGGGAAACGAACCTCGCGGCAAGCTGCAACCCACACCCCGCATGTAACGGAAAGAAGCCAGGCCAACAGACCGGCAAAGGCCGGCTTAAATAATGCCTCTGATTAGTGCCCGGGGAACAGGTGAGCGTCCCGAACACCAATCAGAAGCAGGTGAAAATAATAAGCAACCATTGCAACCAAAACAAACTGAGGGGTACACAAAACAGGAACTGAGGGAGTCCAAAACTAACCGAAAATACCAAAACATGATCCGGGCCATGGATCGTGACATAAAACGTTGCACAAAATGTATTTTAGCAATAGAGGAAAAAATACACAAATAGTAAGTAAGTGAAGTGAATTTATATAGCACTTTTCTCCAGTGTCTCGAAACGCGATAGCCAAGTTACATTTAAACCAGTGTGGGTGGTTCTGGGAGCAGGTGGGTAAAATGTCTTGCCCAAGAACACAACGGCAGTGACGAAGATGGCGGAAGCGGGGATCGAACCTGAAACCCTGAAGTTGAGTAAGAATGAAATAGACTTATGGATGGAAAAGTATAGGACTTAAGAAAAATGTGAATACACAATTTTAGGTGTGTACATTTGAACTGCTTTCCAAACAAAAAAAAATAACCCAAAAATGTAAAACACAATAAAAATTTGAATGAAAAATGTCAAAATTATATCCAACTATCCATTTTTTTACCGCTTGGGGTCACGGGGGGGTCGCTGGAGCCTATCTCAGCTGCATTCGGGCGGAAAGCGGTGTACACCTTGGACAAGTCGCCATCTTATCCAATTATAATTTTTTTTTTAATATAATAAAAACAAGTAATTTCAAATGCTGCTATGTTGACTAATTTTCTAGTCCTGTTGCCAATTGGTTAGGCAAATGAACAGCTCACACCTCCGAATCAATTCTTAAAGTGGAACTGCACTTTTTTCGTAATGTTGTCTATTGTTCACAACCATTATGAGAGACAAGAAGACAACAATTTTTTTTTTGCTTTCTAACACAAAAATTATCCCGTTATTGGTGGCTAGCAAAGCAGCTAAAGGGAGCAATCAATTCTACATCTAAATCACTGTCAACAATACTTAATTTACGTTCGTAACCTGTATAATAACCAAGCTGTAGCGACATTGTTATTGTAAGAGCAAACACTGAGAAACAATTTTTCTAGGGTGGCAACACGTGTGTGCTTTGGTATTAGCTGTAAAAGCTAGCTACGACAAGAGATAAGCTTTGGCATAAGGTAAGCTAGCTTTTGTGTCCGCACGAAAAACATTTGAGTTTGTAATACACAATCCAAGACGATAGTACACCAATTTGTAATAAATAAAAAAAACATGAACAATCATATTATCCCACATTTCCTGTTGTTTGTACACCGCTGAGCTAGCCAGCTACAGTACGTACTTTAGTTGTAATAACACACATGTAGTGCTGTGTGTACCATAATCGATATTAAAGTGACTCACTCGAATGTCCGTTGTTTGTCTACTCCAGCTGGCCGGGAAAGTTTTTTTTCGGTTTCTTTGGTGTAGGCACGCCATTTATGTCGAAACACCTTGTCTCCAAATTCCACATTTTGCAGCTTCGATTCGCTTTCATCTCAGTCTCCAGGCTGCTGTCAGCTCCAACCTTCTCTGCCTTCCTTCGTGCTCGCCCTCTCAAAGCAGTAGTTCATCCTCTGTATGTTCACCTTCATGAAAGATAAGGTTGTGAATCCTCTTTGGTCTTTGTTGTCCGTTACCAAGTCTGCCATGATTAGAACACAAACACGACTTTGTATTTGGAAGTAGGAACACATTTGATGCCGGAAGTCAGACGTGCATTGCAATGGAAACGGAAATCAATGCGCCGAGGAATTAGTTCGGGCTGTGCCTAAAATTTTCAAAATATGGTAAAATATTGAACATATTTATTGTTATGAACGTGTCTGTTTCTACATTATGTGTGTGTGTGTGTGTGTGTGTGTGTGTGTGTGTGTGTGTGTGTGTGTGTGTGTGTGTGTGTGTGTGTGTGTGTGTGTGTGTGTATGTATATATATATATATATATATATATATATATATATATATGTATGTATATATATATATGTTTATGTGTGTGTGTGTGTGTATATATATATATTAGAGATGT
Source organism: Nerophis ophidion (assembly GCF_033978795.1). Taxonomy (NCBI): domain Eukaryota; kingdom Metazoa; phylum Chordata; class Actinopteri; order Syngnathiformes; family Syngnathidae; genus Nerophis; species Nerophis ophidion. Next base: position 24,827,132 of record NC_084618.1, on the reverse strand, counting down.
GCGGATAGGCAAATATATCATCCGCAACTGCATCACCAAAGTCGTCATCCACCCGCCGTCCGCCCGAACCAACATTTTATCAGAACCGCAACCGCCCGCCACCCGCCCGTTGAAATACGTCAGAGGTCGGCCACCTTTACCACTCAAAGAGCTATTTAAACCCGTTTCACAGAGTAAAGAAGACAATAGGAGACGCAAACATTCTCTAGAATGACTGCCGGTAGTCACCCAGTTAAGAAGTATGAGGGCGTGCTATGAAGCCATTGGCTTTGTCGCCTTCTACAGCATGTACGATCTGCTTGTCAGTCCAGCAATATGTTGTGTGTGGCTTCCGCAGACACACGCACATGACTGCAAGGGATACTGTATGTGTGTATATATATACACGTATGTATGTGTGTATATATATATATATATATATATATATATATATATATATATATATATATATACTATGTATATGTATATATATAATGTGTATATATATATAAATAAAAAAAAAAGAAAGTAATCATTAATACTGTGTAAACTTGCAACCGATATAGTAATGACGAACGCTGCACTTAGAATGCACGTATTGGCTGCCTCTAAGTCAAGATGTCAGATGAGTACTCCAATAGTAATCACGCCTTAGTGTCGTGTTGATTAAGGTTTGATTTGGTTCATGACTGTGGATCTTTGTGCACCATGTTTTGTAGTGGCAGCTCATACACATGCAAAAACAAGGGAAAGAAAATAAAGTTAAAGTACCAATAATTGTCACACACACACACACGAGGTAATTTCTGCATTTGACCCATCAGCATTGATCACCCCCTGGGAGGTGAGGGGAGCAGCGAGCAGCATTTTGGTGTTTTAACCCAAATTTCAACCCTTGATGCCTAGTGTCAAGCCTATCAGGAGCCTATCTCAGCTGCATTCGGGAAAGAAGTGCATGAATTCTAATAGGAAGGGGTAAAAAAAAAAAAGGATACTCTATGATGGATCGATTATGGTTTGCATATTTGCAAATTTCTGTGGCGATGGGGAGCTTAATAATCAAATGGATGGTGGCATGGTCAGTACGACGCTATGACATAACTTGTATAATCTATGCTAATGTATGTATTTTCTTTAAAAAAGCTTATCGTATTTTTCGGACTATAAATCGCAGTTTTTTTCATAGTTTGGCCGGGGGTGCGACCTATTCTCAGGAGCGACTTATGTGTGAAATTATTAACACATTACCGGAAAATATCAAATAATATTATTTAGCTCATTCGTAAGAGACTATATTTTATGGGATTTATCGATTAGGAGTGACAGATTGTTTGGTAAACGTATAGCATGTTCTATATCAGGGGTAGGGAACCTATGACTCGCGACCCAGATGTGGCTCTTTTGATGACTGCATCCGGCTCTCGGATAAATCTGAGCTGACATTGCTCAACACGATAAGTAATGAATAATTCCACTTGTAATCACAGTGTTAAAAATAACGTTCAAAATATAAAACATTCTCATGCATTTTTAATCCATCCATCCGTTTTCTACCGCAGCTGTTCAAGAAGTTGCGTCAAAGGTAAGAAGTTATTTATTTATTATTGGTTAGTGTGGGGCTTGCCCTCCTGGGGGTTCTTCAGACCACCAAGCACCGACATGAGAGCCTGTTTCAGGGTTACAATATCATTTTATTTTTCAATTAGTCTCTCAGTTGCTTTCCAGCGATTTGTCTTTTTCTCTTTGGTTCTCGCTCGCGCTCTGGCTCCAGCCCCAGCCCCAACCCCGTCTCTCCTGCTGGCTGCTGCTTATAACAGAGCGACAGATGATTAGATAACAAGGCCCAGGTGGGCCTTCTACACACCTGTCGCTGATTTCAAGGCCGATCCTGGCAACACCCCGCATCGCTGCAGGCCCGCAGGCTACGACCCCTCCACATTTAGCTTCAGAATAACAATGTTATTACAAAGAATAAGAGACCTATTATACTCTAGAAATGTTGGTCTTGAAAATGCACACGTTTAGTTGTGTTCAGTGTTAAAAAAATATTATAAGGGCTCTTAAGTAAATACATTTCAAAATATTTGGCTTCTTGGCTCTTTCATTCAAAAAGGTTCCCGACCCCTGTTCTATATGTTAGTTATTTCAATGACTCTTACCATTTAACATACCAGGCACCTTCTCAGTTGGTTATTTATGCGTCATATAACGTACACTTATTCAGCCTGTTGTTCAAGATTCTTTATTTATTTTAAATTGCCTTTAAAGTGTCTATTCTTGGTGTTGGATTTTATCAAATATGTTTCCCCCAAAAATGTGGCTTACACTCCAGTGCAACTTATATATGTTTTTTCCTTCTTTATTATGCATTTTCGGCAGGTGCGACTTATACCCCGGAACGACTTATACTACGTAAAATACAGCACTTTTTTTTTCATTTAAAAACAAATCTGTTATTAGTAATTAAAAAGTGCCAATGATAGTCACACACACACACACTACGTGTGGCAAAATTATTCTCTGCATTTGACCCATCACCCTTGATCCATAACATTAACAAATATTTTTTCCTCATCGTTTTGCTCTATTTTTCAATTGTTGCCGCTTATTGTACTTCATTGAGAATTTTTCAACTTTCTAGGGACTTCTCCGATCCTTTTAGTGACTTTTTCTTTATTGAATACTAGCTATAAATCTAACATCTTTTTCTGGTGTTAGTGTTTTCTGTTGCTCGATGTCCGTGACGAACTGCGAGAGCGGCAGCGAGCCTCACCGAGGTCACTTCAGCCTTGCACTGTTGCTCGAATTGGACTTTCTCTCCTTTAAAAGTCCTCAGATTTGTTTTAACATTTACACATCACACATTTTGTACATCCACATCTCCAGACAATCGCGTGGGTCTTGTCTACACCATCACAAAATCCTGTTTTTGTGATCAAAGTGAGTTTTTGGTGCAACAGCAGACAATACTGCACAGATAATTGGCTACACACTGTATATGTACATTTATACTTTATATTCCCTAAATTTGTTTGTATATTAAAAAAACAACACATTTTTAAACTGACTGCTTTTATTTTGCCATGGCTTAGTTGGAATTTTGCCATATTTACTCACAGGGCATGATGTCGATAGATAAAAAAGGATGGATTAAAGATGTGCGCTCTCGATTAATTAAGAGTAATGTCAGTGTCTACGTCTGTCTGTCAGTTTTTGCGAATCTATGCTTTTCGCTTGTGGGAATTTGATACCTCTCAACTAATGTCCGCTGAGATTGGAGGATGAACAGTTATTAAATTTGTCCATGTGATCAAGGTCATTGCTATAGTCTTCGGATAAAAATGTTTTCAAATCTGATCTGTGCTTTTATGTCCCGTCTATCAAAGGTTGCAGTATTTCAGGACTTGTGACACGGTGCTTTAAGCTGGTGATCAATAACAGCAGCAGTCATTTATGACACAAGTACACATCTAAGGGCAGCATGTACACATGCTATATTTATAGTTTTTTTTTCCTCAACCGCTTCTCCCCACAGAGACTGGAGCAGCTTAACCAGTTTCCAGACTTCAACAACTACCTGATATTTGTTCTGACCAAGCTCAAATCCGAAGGTAACAAGCCGATCTCTCGCGGCTTTTTTTTGTTCCTCGATGCACCACTAACGGACGAGGTTCCGTCGGCCAATGGCTCCGCTGACCCGATGAGGGCGCTCGGAATATGGGTCGCTCTAATTATAAACCTGATTCCTGGCAGCGCTGAGCTCTCGACTCCGGCGTCTGCACTGCAATGACCTACATGTCTTTGGCGTCAAGACAGTGCTGTCAGACACGCGCTGGCTGTGACTATTCCCCAAAGTTATAATCACAGCATTATTTAATATTGTCGGCGCTGTGCTGTGTATATGTTATATTAGTTTAATCATTATTGTGTCTGTGTGTGCGTGTGTGTGTGTTATATTTATATATGTATTATATATAGTTGTGTGTGTGTATGTATGTATATATATATATATATATATATATATATATATATATATATATATATATACACACAGTTTGTATGTGTATGTGAATATACATTTATTTATATATGTGTATGTCTGTATGTGTGTGTCTATGTATATATAAAAATGTGTACATATGTGTATGTGAATATACATTTATTTATATATGTGTATGTGTGTGTGTATGTATGTATAAAAATGTGTATTGTGTATATATATATAAATATATAATATATACTGTATATGTATGTATGTGTATATATATGTTTAAAAATTTTGGTTCGGTACGTACCTCGGTTTAGAGGTCACGGTTTGGTTCATTTTTGGTACAGTAAGAAAACAACAAAATATACATATTTTGGTTATTTATTTACCAAATTTGTAAACAATGGCTTGATCCTTTTAACATTGGGAACACTATAATAATTCTGCCCACGTTAATCCACATTAAACTGCCTCAAGTTGTTGCTTTGATTAAATAAAATGACACAACTTTTCTTCTACATATAAAAAGTGCAACATTAAACAGTTTCAAGTCAACTCATCATGCTTAATTTGTTACAGCATTGGGGAAGCCTGTAGTTGACTTTTAATATGTAAATGTTATATTTGTATTAACGTGATTGCAGGGACTACATTACATTACATTACTAATGATTAATGTAACTATAGCTGAAAAATAGTACAATAGCAATATGAGTTCATGTAGGCTTTATGATGCACTTACATTATTATATACACTATCAGAGACAGAAACTCTTCATTTAACATAATGTCCTTTTTTGCTGCCTCAACACATCTCAATCAACACTGTCCGTAACACGCGCACACACACACACACACACACACACACACACACGCACACACCGCAAAATGAGCTAACGTTACGTTAAAAGCTAACTAGCCTTCACCTAAAGCCAGGACTGCGAGTGAGCTGAGCTGCAGTTTGTTTCTAGAAGGTCAACGTGCTCATAGTGATGTTTAGAAAGTAGTTTACTTGGAAGTGTTTAGTATAATTTTGGAAGAGTCCGGTGCTCCCCTGCTAAACGCCTATCTGCTCGACGCTGAAGCGCTGACTAGATGCGCTCTGAATACGCACTGCTGATTGGCTGTTACCGCTATGGTTGTAACCAATCAGATGGTTGAGTGGGAGGGACAATGCTGGGTGCTGTGTAGGAGACGGAGGCATAACGGAGCGGAGCAGCTTGTTAAGACTTTAGCTTAGGCGACAACTTCATATGTTCGTGTGGAACTCGTTCGGTACTCCGCCGCACCGAACCGGAACCCCCGTACCGAAACGGTTCAATACAAATACACGTACCGTTACACCCCTAATATACTCACCGTATATACATATATGTTTTTTTTATTTTTTATGTTTTGATCCAACTGAAGCACTAATGATTATGCGACAAAATCCTCTGTTCTTTTCTATGCAAAGTAATTAAATGAAATCATTTAAATATTACAATTTGATAAACAATAATTAATTGTTATTTTTATTGTTTTATAAAAGTCGTAATAATTCATCAATATAGTCTATCATGTCCTAATTAGGGTTGTACGGTTTACTGGTACCAGCATAGCACCGCGATACAAATGAATCATATTTGGTACTAAACCGCCTCTATAAAGTATCAGTCCCATGGTACAAGTTGTCTAGTATGTTCACTATTCTATTTAAGGACAAACTCGCAATAAGAAACATATATTATATGTACCTTAAGATTTTCTGTTAAAAAAAGGCCAATAATGCAATTTTTTATGGTCCCCTCTATTTAGAAAAGTATCGAAATACATTTTTGCTATTGGTACCAAAATATTGGTAATGGGACAACACTAGTCCTAATTGCCACTTGATGCACACCCATAAATACATAATTGTGACATACACGGTGGTCATTTGATGGTGACTTTCTCAAACAGTGCCTCATCTCTCTTTCTTGCTGCATAAAAGCAGTTTATAATCAAAAAAACAATCAAAGTTTATTTATATAGCCATAAATCACAAGTGTCTCAGAGGGCTGCACAAGCCACAACGACATCCTCGACTCAGGGCAAGAAAAAAAGTGAACCCAATGGGATGGTATGAGAAACCTTGGAGGGGACCGCAGATGTGGGGTGTGAGAGTCCTGTCCAGTTTATGATTCATGAATGAGTCACTGAAGAGTCACCTTTGTGTTTGCAGATGAGCCGACACGCTCCCTGAGTGGCCTGATACTGAAAAATAATGTGAAAGCCCACTATCAGAACTTCCCCAACGGCGTTTCTGATTTCATAAAGAGAGAGTGCCTGGAAAACATTGGAGACTCTTCGGCTCTCATCCGCGCCACAGTGGGTAAGGATGACTCACTAGCCTGCACAGTTAAACGCACTACTTGAGGTATTTATCAGAGCGTGCCCGTTTTAAACAGGTATTCTCATCACCACCATCGCGTCAAAGGGAGAGCTACAAAATTGGCCTGACCTTTTGCCCAAGCTTTGCCTGCTGCTGGATTCTGAAGACTACAACACTTGCGAGGTGAGCGTGCTCGATAGCATAAACACGGTGGAAACGTTGTTGGCGGCTTTCAGAATCACCATGTTGTAGCTCCACGTTGTTGTAGTGTTGGCGCCTCTGGAAGAAAAAGGCGGTGTTGCAAGATTCCTTCTATTTTGATTGATTGATTGAGACTTTTATTAGTAGATTGCACAGGACAGTACATATTCCGTACAATTAACCACTAAATGGTAACACCCGAATAAGTTTCTCAACTTGTTTAAGTCGGGGTCCACGTTAATCAATTCACGGTACAAATATATACTATCCGCATAATACAGTCATCACACAAGTTAATCATCAGAGTATTGTCATGACGTGGACTCTGGTGAGGTTTGTTTTCCCGTGGTGCAAAGCGATTGGACCGGACACGACGTGAAGATAATGACATTTTAATTTTATCCCAAAAAAAAGGAACAAACGAAAACCGCTCACAGAGGAGGTATAGAAACTTGACTATGAAAACAAAACTTGCACTAAGGCAAAACTATGGTCATAAAACAAAAATTAGCACTATGGCATGAATAACAAAAACCTTCCTTTGAATGAGATATGGGCTTGGATCAGAGCAAGGGTGCGTAGAGGGTGATCGAGGGTGACGTCGCCAGGCTGACTACCTGGCAACTGTGGCTTAAATAATACTGTGGTTATTGGACAGGTGCGTGAGTCAAAACAAATCAGGTGCGTGATATGACAGGTGAAACTAATGGGTAACCATGGAAACAAGACAAGGGAGTGAAAAATCAGGAACTAAAAAGAGTCAAAAAAACAAACAGTACATAACTTCAACCAAACATGATCCCAGACATGACAAGTATATACAGTGAATTATTTACATTATTTGCAATCGGGAGGAAGAAGAAAACACGGAAGAGGCCGTGTTTACGTCAGTAGCACTTACCCATAACAAATATTTAACGCAAAAAAACTATTTTTTTAGGTTTTTAGGGAAATACGGCATAAATCTGGTCAGTATTTCTTATGAAAGTCAAATCTTAATTAGTATAGTTAACGAAAATAAAGAAAAATGACAAAAATAGGGGTGCAAAATATACTCAGGCTCATATTAGTAATAATATATGGCAGAGCAGCTGTCATTTCATCCTGGACAATATTCATGACAAACTTGTGCTTTGTTTTATGGATGTTCAATTTGGATTGATTGATTGATTGTTTGAAACTTTTGTTAGTAGATTTCACAATACAGTACTGTGACAGACTCAAGCCGTCGTTGTGCGGGTTCCAAGGACCATCAAGGAATGACATAATGGCGAGCAGGTTTAGACTTCTTTGTTGCAAAGAATGTGTCTCTTGCCGGGTTTCTTTTCAACCTTTCCGTCTGCTGCTTGCTCTTCCGCTCCAACTTTTTAGCTTCTTGGAATTTCGTCTTCTTCGCGCTCTCCGTCTCTCTTGTTCGGCGTCCGCTTCTCTCTTGCTCAGACTCTTCTCTCCGTCTCTCTCCACCATGTTCACGGCTGCCGCTCTTTTTATACAGTGCGAGATGATTATTGTATTGTGCCCGATTGCGGCATTGCTCCCTGCGCGCCCTGCCTCGCCACGCGCTCGCCGTCCACGCCTCCTCGCCGCCATCTTGGGCCGGGCTCCGGCGTGCCCTGCCTCGCTGTCGGACTGCCGGCTCCGCCTCTTCACAAGTACATATTTCGTACAAAAACTAAATGGTAACACCCGAATACGTTTTTCAACTTGTTTATGTCGGGGTCCACGTTAATCAATTCATGGTACAAATATGTACTATCAGCATAATACAGTCATCACACAAGTTAATCATCAGAGTATATACATTGAATTATTTACATTATTTACAAGCCAAGAGAAGAAGAAAACACAGAAGATGCTGTGTTGACGTCAGTAGCACTTACCCATAAAAAATATTTAATCCAAAAAAACTATTTATTTTTGTAGGTTTTTAGCGAAATACGCCAAAAATGTGGTCAGTATTTCTTATGAAAGTCAAATCTCAATAAGTACAGTTAACAAAAATAAAGAAAAATGATAAAAATAGGGGTGGAAAATACACTCAGGCTCTAATTAGTAATAATATATGGCAATGCTTCTGTCATTTCATCCTGGACAATATTCATGACAAATTTATGCTTTGTTTTATGGATGTTCAATTTGGATTGATTGATTGATTGAAACTTTTATTAGTAGCTTGTACAGTACGTATTCCGTACAATTGACCACTGCATGGAAACACCTGAATTAGTTTTACAACTTGTTTAAGTCGTGGTCCACGTTAATCAATTCATGGTACCAATATATACTATCAGCATAATACAGTCATCACGCAAGTTAATCATCAGAGTATATTAGGGGTGTAACGGTACACAAAAATTTCGGTTCGGTACGTACCTCGGTTTGGAGGTCATGGTTCTGTTAATTTTCGGTAGATTAAGAAAACAACAAGATATACATTTTTTGGTTATTTATTTACCAAATTTGCAAACAATGACATAACATACATATACACACAGGGTCCATTGCGATGGTTAATGTGGGCAACATGTATAACATAAAAACTAAATATGATAAGGCTCAGAATGGTTTCTTAACAAAATCTTTCTACATATAAAGTGCTTTTTTTGATTAATTGATTGATTGAGACTTTTATTAGCATGGCTAACGTGGCAGTAAGAGGATGTATGGGCTCATTGTTCTTCCCCCATAAAAGTGGGTCAAGATCTAGTTTCAATGCAATATGAACTTAAATCTGCTGCTATAAAAACATTTGTTATTGCTTTAGCCCTGCCTGACTCGCCGAGGAGAGGCTGCTTGAATGCGGTGGTGACGCTTCAAATGGATTTGCATGTGTTATGAGAGTAGCATATGTGTGTGCTTGTGGCCCTTTTAATATGTGACAGCATGTGAGGTGAGTGTGTGGGCGAGCGAGGTGAGGGAGAGTAGCGTGAGTGGCTGGTGTTTTGTTGGATTGGCTGTGTGCAAGACCTCAATAAAGCCACGATTTGCAACTAATCGCCGGACTCTTCATTTACCCTGGAGTCCGGAGCTATGGAGACCCACTGCCGGGTAGAGTGAAGGGTGTTGCCCCCGAGAATACATCAGCCCTGGAGGAGTGTCTCCCCTGCGCTCCTCGAGCCGGAAGCAGGAAAGGTGCAACACATGTTTGACGTGTTGTCAAGAGCAGCTGCTGAACAATGTCGGCAAACTTCCGCCAAAGTGTTCCCAAACGGGAGACCTTAACAAGGCAGGAGGGTCTTCCAGCTCTGGCTTTTACGTGTTGTCCTAGCCCGGTCGCTGCTAGCAGGTGTACTCATTCGGTACACCTCCAAACCGAAACCCCCGTACCGAAACGGTTCAATACAAATACACGTACCGTTACACCCCTATAGTATATACATTGAATTGAATTATTTACATTATTTAGAATCCGACGGAAGAAGAAAACACGGAAGACGCCGTGTTGACGTCAGTAGCACTTAGAAAAGCGCTATACAAGTACAACCCATTCACCATTTACCATTACTCATAACAAACATTTAACCAAAAAAACTATTTATTTTTCGAGGTTTTTGGAGAAATACGCCATAAACGTGGTCAGTATTTCTTATGAAAGTCAAATCATAATTAGTACAATTAACAAAAATAAACAAAAATGACAAAAATTGGGGTGGAAAATACACTCAGGCTCATATTAGTAATAATGTATGGCAGGGCTTCTGTCATTTCATCCTGGACAATATTCATGACCATTTGGATTGATTGATTGATTGAAACTTTTATTAGTAGATTGCACAGTATAGTACACATTCCGTACAATTGACCACTATATGGAAACACCCGAATAAGTTTTTGAGTCGGGGTCCACGTAAATCAATCCATAGTACAAATATATACTATCAGCATAATACAGTCATCACACAAGTTAATCATCAGAGTATATACTCGAGTCATTGACATTATTTACAATCCGGGGGTGGGATGTGGAGGTGGTTGCATTGTTTCCCCCAGAATATTTGTTAGTTAAGGTGGTTTCTCTTCGGAGGGAAGTGAGGGGGAAGTAAAAACAAAACAGTCCTAGTGGCCGGATATACTAAGTATGTCATTATTTTGACTTGGTAAATCAAAAGTGGGGCCACATGCTGCCATATGCTCAACTCATCATGCTTAATTTATCACAGCAGTTAAATTTGATTATGTAAATGTTATATGGTTATCAACATGGGATAGCAGGAACCCTGCCATTCTAAACTAAGCTGCTACTAGACTTGACTGGGAGGTGTTTATTATAATTTGGGGAGAGTCTGCTGCATTATTCTCACCTGCTAAACACCTTTCTGCTAACCTGCACCGTCTCTCATCTCTGCCTACCTCTGCCATGAGCACCGACTCCATGTGCTCTGAATACTCACTGCTGATTGGCTGTTACCGCTCTGAATACGCACTGCTGATTGGCTGTAAAATGCGCTCTGAATACGCACTGCTGATTGGCAGTTTCACAAATTCCTCAGTAAATTCAAAACGTCACAGTAGAGTTATAGAGTCTGTTTAGCTGATTGGAGGGCGAGCTTCCGCAGCTAGTGAGTCCATGACGATGACTTCTGTTTTGTTTGATCTGCCGTTTTACTGCCGTTTTGCAGACGCAGTTTGGAAACAATCAAGGTATGTCAATAACATATTTGCAAAAAATGTTTGTGTATATAATTTATTTCTCTACGTATATATCTGCGGCTTACAGCCCGATGCGGCAAATGCATGACAAAACAATTTTTTTTAATTTTTTTTTTTAGTGGGTGCGGCCTATAGTCCAGAAAATACAGTAATAAATTATTGTGGCCATTAGGTTTGTCAAAAAAACAATTACCACTTCACTTCAAGTTAAAGTCCCAATGATAGTCACACACACACACTAGGTGTGGTGAAATTATCTTCTGCATTTAACCCATTCCCATTTCCCCCCCCTGGAAGGTGAGGGGAGCAGTGAGCAGCAGCGGTCACTGCGCTCGGGAATCATTTTGGTGATTTAATCCCCAATTCCAACCCTTGATGCTGAGTGCCATAGAGGGAGGCAATGGGTCCCATTTTATAGTCTTCGGTATGACTCGACTGGGGTTCGAACCCCCTGACCTACTAGGTTTCAGGGCGGACACCCTAACCACAAGGCAACTGAGCAGGTCCATTCCAGATGTTTATGAATAGATAGGTTACTGTTTTTTATAACTGTCTTTATTGTATGAGTAGTTTCTCTTAATGTGAAGTGAAGTGAATTACATTTATATAGCGCTTTTCTCTAGTGACTCAAAGTGCTTTACACAGTGAAAGCCAATATCTAAGTTATATTTAAAGCAGTGTGGGTGGCACTGGGAGCAGGTGGGCAAAGTGCCCTGCCCAAGGACACAACGGCAGTGAATAGGATGGCGAAAGCGGGGATCGAACCCGGAACCCTCAAGTTCCTGGCATGGCCGCTCTACCAACCGAGCTATACCGCTCCAAATCAAACCTTTGCTAATATTCCACATTTCAAAAAAATAAACATATGTTTTGATTCCTGCTGATAAAGTATCTGATCAACCTCAGTATCGGCCAGCACTCAAGGCTTCATTATGGCTATTGTGTCGAAAGTGGGAAAGTTGTACCAGAACGAGGGTGCAACGCCAGTCCGCCAGTAAATTCAGTGACCTGTTGGCTCTTTGGTTAACTTATTTTTACACTTTAGTGCTGCTTAATCATGTTAAAATGTTAGGTGGTTAATGAAGGTTTGACCCTATATCATTTTATTTTTGGTTCCATGATTGAGGTGGCGACTTGTCCAGGGTACAATCTGCCCGATTGTAGCTGAGATTGGCACCAGCGACCCCAAAGGGAATAAGCGGTAGAAAATGGGTGGATGGATTTCATATCTGTATTTGACAAGAGTAAGACCAATGCCATTGACACATTAAATATAGTTGATGGTTTTGTTAATGTTACTTATTATGTCTTTAAAAGGGAATATGTTAGTCTAACCTGAAAGGAGCAGCGTGTGCCTATTTGATTTACGATGCAAAGGGAAGGGCTGGCGCCTGTGTAGCGATCCCGCTGGCCAGATGAGCGAGCGACTCTGTCACAGCTGGAGCGACCGGCGCAAATAACAGATTATTCAACACGGTTTTGTACCCAGTACACCGTGTGACCTCATTTTGCAGACTTTTGTTTACTGAGACACTCGCGTGTACTGTTTGCAAACACTGATTGGGTTGTGTGTAAACAATAAAGCAGACTCTCGTTACACGCCTGATTGATGCCTGCACAAACGTGCCGACCGACCATCCCACCGCTGGCACGATTGACCTTAAAGAAAGAAGACTTTTGACACAGAAAGGCATTCGTCTTTAAAGCGTCCGTGCACTTTTCCCCGTCTGATGAAGCTTATTCCCGAGCAAAGATTTAGGTCACGGCTAAGATTCGCGAAGTGTGCGAGGCTTACGATGCGTAACAGCCAGCAAATGTAGCAACTCCTCATAAGGCTGGCTGTGATTTTGAAAAGCAGCTTGGAAACTTCAAAGCTGCTTAGTTGTTGACGCTTTAAGGTTGTTGAGGGGGGGGGAAATGTCTGCTTGGCCACAGTCAAATAGCTTTTTGTGGACCGGGTTTGTTGTAGTGTTCCCCTGTTGCCTTCAATGAAACCCTAAAGCAGTGTTTTTCAACCATTGTGCTGTGAGATACAGTCTGGTGTGCCTAGTTGGGTAAAAAATATTTTTTGCAAACCAGTAGTTATAGTCTGCAAATGATATGTTGTCGTCTAGTGTCGGTGCTGTCCAGAGCTCGGCAGAGTAACCGTGTAATACTCTTCCATATCAGTAGGTGGCAGCCGGTAGCTAATTGCTTTATAAATGTCGGAACCAGCGGGAGGCAGCATGCAGGTAAAAAGGTGTCTAATGCTTAAACCAAAAATAAACAAAAGGTGGGTGCCCCTAAGAAAAGGCATTGAAGCTTAGGGAAGGCTATGCAGAACCAAACTAAAACAGAACGGGCTACAAAAGTAAACAAGTACAGAATGCTGGACGACAGCAAAGACTTACTGTGGAGCAAAGACGGCGTCCACAATGTACAACCGAACATGACATGACAATCAACAATGTCCCCACAAAAAAGGATGAAAACAACTGAAATATTCTTGATTGCTAAGACAAAGTAGATGCGGGAAATATCGCTTAAAGGACGACATGAAACTGCTACAGGGAAATACCAACAAAAAATGAGAAAAAGCCACCAAAATAAGAATGCAAGACAAGAAGTAAAACACTACACACAGGAAAACAGCAGAAAAGTGAAAATAAGTCATGATGTGATGTGACAGGTGGTGACAGTACACCTACTTTGAGACAAGAGCTATAGTGATGCATGCTTGCTTATGCTTTAAGGTCATATACAACATGATTAACGTGGACCCCGACTTAAACAAGTTAAAAAACTTATTCGGGTGTTACCATTTGGTGGTCAATTGTACGGAATATGTACTGAACTGTGCAATCTACTAATAAAAGTATCAATCAAATCAATCAATCAACATTTTACTGTTAAGTGAGTTTCAATTTGAAACAAGCAGCATTGGTCGGGCCCGCCTTTGGCTGCTGCCCCCGAGAGCCAATCCCGTAATAGGCGTTAGAAGATGCATGGATAGTAGCTACTATTATTATAACGTATTGTGTGTAGAATTTTTGAGGACAAAAAATAATTAATTCCATTTCACATTGTCATTGTCTACTGTTAGTCCTAAGTGTCCCAAAACTTTTGCCTAGTGTTAGTCGTAAGTGTCCCAATACTTTTGCCTAGTGTTAGTCGTAAGTGTCCCAATACTTATGGCCATGTTAGTCCTAAGTGTCCCAATACTTTTGTCCAGTGGTAGTCACAAGTGTCCCAATACTTTTGTCCAGTGGTAGTCCTAAGTGTCCCAATACTTTTGTCTGGTGTACCTACCTTCTCTGCATTATGTGGGCACTCTAGTGCTTCCTGCTTTTAAGCAGCCATGTTGAGACAACAGCAACGCGGCAGCAGCAGCGCAGTGGTTCTTTGAAGGGTCAGAAAATCAAAACCAAAGCAGTAATCAAAACTCTTTCGATAACTTTTAATCAGAAGGGTTCAAACTCTCCTGTGCGAGTTTGAAGCCGAAACGACAAACGCACTCAGAGGAGATAATGTTTGAATAAAGGTGACGGGTTTTTACAAAACTTTTGTTTTGAAGGGGTAATTGCCAACTTCCTGTTGATTTTTGCTGAAGGATGTCAATTATTAAAATATAGGTCTAAATGAGACCTACATAGAAGTTTTTGTTTCATGTCTCTCCGACATTCAGTACACCAACTTTGAGACAAGAGCTATAGTGATGCATGCTTGCTTATGCCTTAAGGTCATATCCAACAATTGTGACAACCACATTTTACTGTTAATTGAGTTTCAATTTGAAATAATTTCTGCTGGTGGTGTGCCTCCGCATTTTTTCAACGCAAAAAATGTGCCTCGGCTCAAAAAAGGTCGAAAAACACTGCCCTGAAGGACCCTAAAGGCTTTTTAAAGGTCTCAATTTAAGATCAGCAGTGGTGTGCCTCTCCTGGCCTAACAATAATCATGTCCATAAATTTATAAAAGTTCATTTTATTTTTACTTTACTTACCATAAATGTACAAAACCAGTGAAGTTGGCACGTTGTGTAATTTGTAAATCAAAACAAAATACAAATATTTGCAAATCCTTTTCAACTTATATTCAATTGAATAGACTGCAAAGACAAAGATATTTAATGTTCAAACTGAGAAAGTAATTTTTTTTTGTTGCAAATAATCACCTGAGTATTCCTGAGTTCAATCCCGGGCTTGGGATCTTTCTGTGTGGAGTTTGCATGTTCTCCCCGTGACTGCGTGGGTTCCCTACGGGTACTCCGGCTTCCTCCCGCCGTCAAAAACATGCACCTGGCGATAGGTTGATTGGCAACACTAAGTTGTTCCTAGTGTGTGAATCTTGTCTGTCTGTCTATCTGTGTTGGGCCCTTCGATGAGGTGGCGTCTTGTCCAGGGTGTACCCTGCCTTTCGCCCGAATGCAGCTGAGATTGGCTCCAGCACCCTCCGCAACCCCAAAAGGGACAAGCGGTAGAAAATAGATTGATGGATGGGCATTGACTTCGAATTTAATGGCAGCAAAACATTGCAAAAAAGTTGTCACAGTGGCGTATTCACCACTGTTACATGGCCTCTCCTTTTAACAACACTCAGTAAACGGGGTCGGTATAGCTCGGTTGGTAGAGTGGCCGTGCCAGCAACTTGAGGGTTGCAGGTTCGATTCCCGCTTCCGCCATCCTAGTCACTGCCGTTGTGTCCTTGGGCAAGACATTTTACCCACCTGCTCCCAGTGCAACCCAGACTGGTTTAAATGTAACTTAGATATTGGGTTTCACTATGTAAAGCGCTTTGAGTCACTAGAGAAAAGCGCTATATAAATATAATTCACTAAACGTTTGGGAACGGAGGAGATACATTTTTTAAGCTTTTCAGGTGGAATTCTTTCCCATTCTTGCTTGATGTACAGCTTAAATTGTTCAACAGTCCGGGGTCTCTGTTGTCGTATTTTAGGCTTCATACTGCGTGGGTTCCCTCCGGGTACTCCGGTTTCCTCCCACCTCCAAAGACATGCACCTGGGGATAGGTTGATTGGCAACACTAAATTGGCCTTACTGTGTGAATGTGAGTGTGAATGTTGTCTATCTGTGTTGGCCCACTTGTACAGGGTGTACACCGCCTTCCGCCCGAAAGCAGCTGAGATAGGCTCCAGTACACCCGCAGACCCCAAAAGGGACAAGCGGTAGACAATGGATGGATGGGCAGTGACTTCGAATTTAATGGCAGCAAAACAGTACAAAATAGTTGTCACAGGGTCATTTTTAGAATAGAATAGAAAGTACTTTATTGATCCCTGAGGGAAATTCAGCACCACAGTTATTACTTTTTAAAAGACCGCTGTACATAGTGGTACACGGACAGAGCGCCAATAAGCCTTAAAGGCACTGCCTTTGCGTGCCGGCCCAATCACATAATATCTACGGCTTTTCACACACACAAGTGAATGCAATGCATACTTGATCAACAGCCATACAGGTCACACTGAGGGTGGCTGTACAAACAACTTTAACACTGTTACAAGTATGCACCACACTGTGAACCCACACCTAACAAGAATGATAAACACATTTCGGGAGAACATCCGCACTGTAACATAAACACAACAGAACAAATACCCAGAAGCCCTTGCAGCATTAACTCTTCCGGGACGCTACAATATACAACCCCGCCCACCTCAACCTCCTCATGCTCTCTCAGGGAGAGCATGTCCCAAATTCCAAGCTGCTGTTTTGAGGAATGTTAAAACAAATAATGCACTTTGTGACTTCAGTAATAAATATGGCAGTGCCATGTTGGCATTTTTTTTCCATAACCTGAGTTGATTTATTTTGGAAAACCTTGTTAACAAAATTAGTCATAATAATGTGTTAATTCCACGACTGTAAGTATCGGTATCGGTTCATATCGGAATCGATAATTAAGAGTTGGACAATATCGGAATATCGGATATCGGCAAAAAAGCCTTTATCGGACATCCCTAGTAATAATCAGCGAGGAGAAGGAAAAAAAAAAAAGCAAACATGATGCGTTTTTTAAATTTTTTTATTTAATGGTTAAATTTTTAAAATACGTGTCATGGTCTGTGGTCAGGTTTTGTTTAGTTATGTTCTGTTGGTTTAAGACTCTTTAATTCATGTTTACGCTCCATTGTTTTGTCACCATGACGACCGATTAGTTCACCCACTTATTTGGACTCACTTACCTGATTTATTTAGGACTCACGCACCTGTGTTAATCATGTCACCATTATTTAAGCTTGTAGTTGCCAGGCAGTCGGCCTGGCGTCATTGTTGTTGCTCCATGCTCTGTTCACTCTGGTTATGTATCGCTCTGCTCATTTCCTTCCAAGTAAGTTTTGTTGATCCATGTTACGTTTAGCGAGTCTTTTGTTTAATATCCATAGTTTTGCCTTTGTGGTAGTTTTTTTTTTATTTTTTAGCCACGTTTGTTCTCCACCTTGTGGGCACCTTTAGTTTGCACTTTTTTTAACAGATAAATTAAAATATGTCTTTACCTTCACGCCATGTCCCGTCACCTTCCTTTGCATTCCGGGAAAAAAAAAAGATCATAGCCCCCGTTCTGTCCATCCATCCATCCATCCATTTTCTACCGCTTATTCCCTTTCGGGGTCACGGGGGGCGCTGGCGCCTATCTCAGCTACAATCGGGCGGAAGGCGGGGTACACCCTGGACAAGTCGCCACCTCATCGCAGGGCCAACACAGATAGACAGACAACATTCACACTCACATTCACACACTAGGGCCAATTTAGTGTTGCCAATCAACCTATCCCCAGGTGCATGTCTTTAACTGACAATACGTAAATATTAAATGTTATTATAAATGTGCCTGTTACTACATTACATATATACTTATGTACAAACCCCGTTTCCATATGAGTTGGGAAATTGTGTTAGATGTAATTATAAACGCAATACAATGATTTGCAAATCATTTTCAACCCATAATGAGTTGAATATGCTACAAAAACAACATATTTGATCTTCAAACTGATAAACATTTTTTTGTTTGCAAATAATAATTAACTTTAGAATTTGATGCCAGCAACACATGAAAAAGAAGTTGGCAAAGGTGGCAATAAATACTGATAAAGTTGAGGAATGTTCATCAAACACTTATTTGGAACATCCCACAGGTGTGCAGGCTAATTGGGAACAGGTGGGTACCATGATTGTGTATAAAAGCAGCTTCCATGAAATGCTAAGTGATTCACAAACAAAGACGCTGCGAGGGTCACCACTTTGTAAGCAAATTGTCGAACAGTTTAAGAACAACATTTCTCAACGAGCTATTGCAAGGAATTTAGGGATTTTACCATCTACGGTCCGTAAAATCATCAAAAGGTTCAGAGAATCTGGAGAAATCACTGCACGTAATCGATGATATTACGGACCATTGATCCCTCAGGTGGTACTGCATCAAAAACTGACATTAGTGTGTAAAGGATATCACCACATGGGCTCAGGAACACTTTATAAAACCACTGTCAGTACCTGCAGTTGGCCGCTACATCTGTAAATGCAAGTTAAAACTCTACTATGCAAAGCAAAACCCATTTATCAACAATACCCAGAAACACCGCCGGCTTCGCTGGGCCCGAGATCATCTATGATGGACTGATATAAGTGGAAAAGTGTTCTGTGGTCTGACGAGTCCACATTTCAAATTGTATTTGAAAACTGTGGACGTGGTGTCCTCCGGAACAAAGAGGAAAATACCCATCCGGATTGTTATAGGCGCAAAGTTCGAAAGCCAGCATCTGTGATGGTATGGGGGTATATTAGTGCCCAAGGCATGGGTAACTTACACATCTGTGAAGGCACCATTAATGCTGAAAGGTCCATACAGGTTTTGGAGCAACATATGTTGTCATCCAAGCAACGTTATCATTGACGCCCCTGTTTATTTCAGCAAGACAATGCCAAGCCACGTGTTATATCAGCGTGGCTTCGTAGTAAGAGAGTGCGGGTACTTTCTTGGCCCGCCTGCAGTCCAGACCTGTCTCCCATGGAAAATGTGTGGCGCATTATGAAGTGTAAAATAAGACTGAAGCGCTACATAAAACAAGAATGGGAAAGAATTCCACTTTCAAAGCTTCAAAAATTTGTTTCTTCAGTTCCCAAACGTTTATTGAGTGTTGTTAAAAGAAAAGGTGATGTAACACAGTGGTGAACATGCCCTTTCCCAACTACTTTGGTACGTGTTGCAGCCATGAAATTCTAAGTTAATTATTATTTGAAAAAAAAAAAAAAAGTTTATGAGTTTGAACATCAAATATCTTATCTTTGTAGTGCATTCAATAGAATATGGGTAGAAAAGAATTTGCAAATTGTATTCCGTTTATATTTACATCTAACACAATTTCCCAACTCTTATGGAAACGGGGTTTGTATACAAAACCCTAATGGAGGTGTTTGGATGTTTTTTTTAATAACTATTGGCAGAATAGTGTGGCTCCATTGTAAGCGGACTATTGATCAAATGTATTTAATATTTACAATGCAAAAAAAAAAATTCCATCCGTCATGTCTTTTGTAATGATTGTGATCGATAGGCAAAAAAAAAAGTGCAGTTCCCCTTTAAGGATACATAACCTCAGAGGGATTAATGGTACGAGTATGTGGACTGTTCAGATTGTTTTACCCAAGCTCTTGTCGCCAAGTAGTGATGCTGATAGCAGTTAAGCAATCCACAAAAGAGCGCCACGTGTCGCCACATTTGCACTGCGGCTGTCTATCGTCTCTATAAAAAGACGCGAGCAGGTGACGGCGGTTTGCTTTATTTAGATTTGGCACGACTTGCTGGGGAATCCGTTACGATGCCGATTGAAACTGACTCCGATCTTGAGGGGAAAGTGGTCTTCATGCAGTGGGGAACATATTTCACTACTTAAACACCTCCTGAACGAGTTCAGTTCTTGCTTAATCTTCCTATTTAATGCTCTTCCTGAACAAGACTTTCAGGAAGAGGGGAGGGTCTGGGATGTTTATGGGGGTAGGGAGGGGGTTTACACTCAAGACATCTTGGTATCACCGGAATGGAGTAAGACCCCCCCCTCGGGAAAGGCCCCAAATCAAAATGCAATGAACAGCAGTGTTTGTTTTTTTTTATTCCCTTTCGACCCTCCACATTCTGCATCTCTCGTCTGGTAGCAATGCCGCCATGGCAACAGTTTCCATGGAAACACATTTTGGAAGGTGCCGAACAACATAGTGGTGCCGGACGCCGATTTCTGCAGCCTATTGAGAACATCCATTTCACAGCACGAGGACTTGTGTGCACGTACGTGTTTGTGTGTGTGTGTGAGTGTGTTCATGTTCCCTGGAAAAATGTAACTGAGCAAGTTCCATACGTTTTAATGCAGCGGTTCTTAGTGGGGCGGGCCCCCCTGGGGCTGCGCCACCGGGCAATGGCTTAATAGCTACTTTAATGTTGGTAAAGAACTATCTTGACACATACAGATTAAAAAATGTATATATTAACAGGGGTGCGAGAAAATAGTTGAGAACCACGGGGTTAAATCAACGTCTCACAGCTGCCACGTTTTAAAGCAGAAATATGATTGGTAAAGCCTGAATATAAGATTATTTCTTCATATGTTTGGTTAGGCATTTATTGTGGTTGCACGTACAGTCCCTCGGTATGTTTTACATTAATACAATTCAACACGTTTAAGTCGACACCTTAATAGACTGTATTTATATTATTGACATGTGAATTATGCTGTATAATAGACTGTGTTTATATTATTCACGTGTGAATAATGCTGTATAATAGACTATATTATTCAAGTGTGAATAACGCCGTATAATAGACTGTATTTACATTATTCACTTGTGAATAATGCTGTATAATAGACCGTATTTATATTATTGACATGTGAATAATGCAGTATATTAGACTGTATTTATATTATTGACATGTAAATGCCGTATAATAGACTGTATTTATATTATTCAAGTGTGAATAACGCCGTATAATCGACTGTCTATATGTTATTCACGTGTGAATAATGCTGTATAATAGACTGTATTTATATTATTCACGTGTAAATAATGCTATATAATAGACTGTATTTATATTATTCACATGTGAATAATTCTGCATAATACACTATACTATTCACATGTGAATAATGCTGCATAATAGACTCCATTTATATTCACATGTGAATAATGCTGCATAATGGACTGTATTTATATTATTCACATGTAAATAATACTGTACTGTATATTAGACCGTATTTATATTATTCACATGTGAATAATGCAGTATATTAGACTGTATTTGTATATCCTTTTTGGCACACCACATACACTAATACTGTACCACACACTTGGTCGTGCATTATAACATGCCTCAAAACAGCAGCTTGGAATTTTGGACATGCGCTCCCCGAGAGAGCATGAGGAGGTTGAGGTGTGGGGGTAGGGGGTTGCAGGGGGTGTGTACTGTAGCGTCCCGGGAGAGTTCGTGCTGCAAGGATTTTCTGGGTATTTGTTCTGTTGTGTTTATGTTGTTACGGTGTAGATGTTCTCCCGAAAAGTGTTTGTCATTCTTGTTTGGTGTGGGTTCACATTGCGGCGCATATTTGTAACAGTGTTAAAGTTGTTTGTATGGCCACCCTCAGTGTTACCTGTATGGCTGTTGACCAAGTATGCCCTGCATTCACTTGTGTGTGTGTGTGTGTGAAGAGCCGTGGATATTATGTGACTTGGCCAGCACGCAAAGGCATTGCCTATGCGATTTATTGGTGCTCTGTACTTCTACTTATGTCCGTGTTCACAGCGGCGTTTTAAAAAGTCATAAATTTTACTTTTTGAAACCGATACCGATAAGTTCCGATATTACATTTTAAAGCATTCATCAGCCGATAATATCGGCAGTCCA
>NC_084618.1:24755068-24800068 GCF_033978795.1 Nerophis ophidion | reverse complement strand
TCTAAGGGAGAGCCCCGCCACCCGGCGGAGGAAACTCATTTCGGCCGCTTGTACCCGTGATCTTATCCTTTCGGTCAGGACCCAAAGCTCATGACCATAGGTGAGGATGGGAACGTAGATCGACCGGTAAATTGAGAGCTTTGCCTTCCGGCTCAGCTCCTTCTTCACCACAACGGATCGATACAACGTCCGCATTACTGAAGACGCCGCACCGATCCGCCTGTCGATCTCACGATCCACTCTTCCCCCACTCGTGAACAAGACTCCTAGGTACTTGAACTCCTCCACTTGGGGCAGGGTCTCCTCCCCAACCCGGAGATGGCACTCCACCCTTTTCCGGGCGAGAACCATGGACTCGGACTTGGAGGTGCTGATTCTCATTCCGGTCGCTTCACACTCGGCTGCGAACCGATCCAGTGAGAGCTGAAGATCCCGGCCAGATGAAGCCATCAGGACTACATCATCTGCAAAAAGCAGAGACCTAATCCCGTGGCCACCAAACCGGAACCCCTCAACGCCTTGGCTGCGCCTAGAAATTCTGTCCATAAAAGTTATGAACAGAATCGGTGACAAAGGACAGCCTTGGCGGAGTCCAACCTTCACTGGAAATGTGTCCGACTTACTGCCAGCAATGCGGACCAAGCTCTGACACTGATCATACAGAGAGCGGACTGCCACAATAAGACATTCCGATACCCCATACTCTCTGAGCACTCCCCACAGGACTTCCCGAGGGACACGGTCGAATGCCTTCTCCAAGTCCACAAAGCACATGTAGACTGGTTGGGCAAACTCCCATGCACCCTCAAGAACCCTGCCGAGAGTATAGAGCTGGTCCACAGTTAGTTGTAAATAATAATAATAATTTTATTTGAGCATCATAAACAGATAATTTCTATTTTTAATAATTTAAATTCGTAATTCATCATTTAAACAAATATATATTATTATAACTACCATAATGTTGTCTATCTGTGTTGGCCCTGTGATGAGGTGGCGACTTGTCCAGGGTGTACGCCGCCTTCCAAAGGCCCGAATGCAACTGAGATAGGCTCCAGCACCTCCCGCGACCCCAAAAGGGACAACCGGTTAGAAAATGGTTGGATGGATAATACAGTTAATTCACTGGGTACTTCCTTTGTCCCTGCCCCACCAATCCTAAAATATATATATTAAAAGCGAGATAAATGGTAATAATTATAGTAACTAGAAAAACACTTGAATGCTCCAAAAATTAAAAAAAAATCCTTAATCACCGTCAACAACAACAATTCTCTTTATTTTCAAAACATTATACAAGTCCTTACACTTCAGTTTTATATGATTTGTACGTGCTTTGTAAAAGGGAAACTCCCAGGAAGCTGTAATAGCTTATAAACAGAGGCCCCAATTAGGGATGTCCCGATCCAGGTTTTTGCACTTCCGATCCAATACCGATATTGTTTTTGCACTTCCGATCCATACCGATACTGACCTATCCGAGCATGTATTAAAGTTTAAAGTTATTTAGCCTACTTAGTTGTCAGATTCATGTTGAAAAGGGTTTTAGTACTCTTGATAACAACTAGCCAGCTGAATTAGGTGAGTTTGAATAATACACAATGGTTGGTATTCATGGATAAACACAAAGTAGAAAAAGTTATACATGACAAACAGAAATGGCATCATTAAACAGTAAAAAAGTGAACAGTATATAGTGCAAATAATGCTGCAAACATTATTAAAAAAAAGAAAAACATACAAATAACCTGAGTGGGATAAAATGTCTATAACTCAGCATCAATACTTGCTCTTGAACAAGTGTAAACTTAAAAAAAAATAAAAAAGAATTAAATACATATCTACACACTCCTTTCAATTGTTTACCCCAGTCGGGGGGGGGGGCAAAGAATTAAAGTCCAAGCATAATGGTGAGATTCTTTCTAACAAAGACGAGCACTTCAAGATGCTCAAGTGTCAGCCTGATCCTGTGTTCATGAATGATGAGTGCTAAAAAGCCTCTCACTCCCAAGAGTCATTAAAATGTCTTACAACTTTACCACCACGCTTGACTTCATTGTGGCATGTTTTGCCCTCCACCTCTTCATCTTTTTCGTTTTGTAGGGTAAAATAATCCCACACAGCTGACATTTTTACCGTAACTTTTAATTCACACGGCCGTCTTAACGGTTAGAACACAGACCTGTGGATGTGTTGAAGGTTTGCTGGAAAATGCGGAATGGAGCGTAGGGAGCAGCAGAAGAGTGGAATGTATTATTTAAATCTGTGCGTTGGAAAACACGGACCGGAGTTTTTTTTTTTTTTTTTAAACTAGATCTGGATCGGCATTTTCCCATGCTTTGCCGATGCGCATTTTTTGGCAAATATCGGCGGCCGATCCGGTCCAAATATCGGATCGGGACAACCCTAGCCCCAATACTGTACGTGTAAGATAATAAAAGTACAACATTACTAACATTTTCCCATGTTTATATCCTAAACCATTTCCTCAACATTTCATGCATATTTACTGTTTCAATTTATACTATTCCACCCATTTTTTTAGTAGTTGGTAGTCCTACATATTGCAATGTGCTTACATTATGTATATCTATTTCAGTATGCATACAACAATAATAGATGTTGAATAATTAATTCATGTTAATAATACATCTCTTGGTGCGCATGACCGTAATTGGTTTTCAGCGTTTGGGCTTCATAGTGTGGTATAAGTAGCAATAATTTGTGTTTCAAGAGTTTTTTAGATTTTCTCAATGAAGAAGATTATGTGATTGGACTGTTATGTTCATTCCGGTCATTTGGGCATTTACGCATTGCACTAAAGCTTGTGCATTTGAGTTAACGGCGTTTGCCCTTTAGGCAATGTTTTCTTCCAGTCTTATGTCAATGTGTGGAAGAGGAATGAGCTCGCAGAGCCCATTATTCATCTTGTATACCACATTATACATTCCACATGCGTTAAGTCAGGAGGTACTCACAGAGTGTTTCATCCTGTGAAAGAGTGGATCTGAGGGAGTATTAAAGTCCGACCATGGTATGGTTGGTATTGCTTTCTTTTGAAGGATTTGTAATTTATGTTGATAACTTTCGTAAGTGTAAGAGTGTAAGATATTGCAGTGATTTAGATGTGGTTGAAATAAGGATATGTACAGGATTAGAAGTGCCTCAGAGGCAGAGTGTCTGACTTGTTTAAACAAGCCAACATATTTTGATAGTTTTGCTATCATCAATGGGTTTATAAAATATAAGAATTCATCAATATACCGTATTTTTCGGATTATAGTCGCAGTTTTTTTCATAGTTTGCGACTTATACTCAGGAGCGACTTATGTGTGAAATTATTAACACGTTACCGTAAAATTTAAAATAATATTATTTAGCTCATTCAAGTAAGAGACTAGACGTATAAGATTTCATGGGATTTAGCAATTAGGAGTGACAGATTGTTTGGTAAACGTATAGCATGTTCTATATGTTATAGTTATTTGAATGACTCTTACCATAATATGTTACGTTAACATACCAGGCACCTTCTCAGTTGGTTATTTATGCGTCATATAACGTACACTTATTCAGTCTGTTGTTCACTATTCTTTATTTATTTTAAATTGCCTTTCAAATGTCTTTTCTTGGTGTTGGGTTTTATCAAATAAATTTCCCTCAAAAATGCGACTTATACTCCAGTGCGACTTATGTTTTTTCCTTCTTTATTATGCATTTTCGGCAGGTGCGGCTTATACTCCAGAGTGACTTATACTCCGTAAAATACTGTAGTATTTTTTTACGTTGCACTCTTTCTATAATCCAGACATTGCCCTTATTTTACAAGTTCTATTAGAAGATTAGACAAATATTGACTGTAATCAGTTCTCTGTGGTCCTTATGGGACGCAGGAGTACTCAGTATGTAATACACTTTTGCACCACTTGTGGCAGTAATGATCATCTCAAACAAATAGAAGAAGTCTGGGGCTAAAGTTTTAGAGAAGTTTCTTCTTGATTTTGGCATGAATTTTGGCAATTCTTCGTTGTAACAATTCCTAATCTATTGAAAAAATTAAAAAAAAGTTTATTAAAAAAATAATAATAATCTGTTATATCCAGTCACTTGGGCAAATCATATTGTTGATATAGATCAGGGGTCTCAAACTCAATTTATCTGAGGGCCACAGGACGCTGAGTCTGCGTGAGGCTGGGCCGCGACAAAAGATTTCTTAAAAAAAATGTTGCATACTTCTCAGCATGTCTAGTTGTGTAATGACGTTTCAAATTGTAATCCTTTTGCACCGCAACTTTCTCTGTGCAAATAAGACATGTCGGGGTGCCGATGTGCTCAACAAAGAAATATTGCATCTGCCACTCTTCCTGGAATTGTCTTTGCACATCACTAACCTTTCTCTTCACTAAAAGCTTGGAAAAAGACATGTTTTGGGTTGTGGAATATATTTGTATTTAGCCGACGCACGGACAATAATGTTATTTCCGAAATGTGTGTCGTTCAGCTTTTTCTCTCTACAGCAACACGGCGGTCGGCGGACAATAGCCGGGAAAGTACCGGGATAGCGAGCGCAAAAATGTGACGGCTCCCGGAGTGTTATCCGGCGTCGTATAGAAATATAAGTATTGTTTATCGTGTGAGGCAATGCAAATTAAACAATAAAAAAACGGATAACAGTTTGAATTGGTCCAGGTTATCGGGGACTGTTATTACTTACGGACAGGTGTTGCGGTGTGACTGCAGCCAGGCACGTAAGAAAACCCTTGTCTCCATGGCAACGTCTCTGTCGCTTTCACTCATTTGCCGCTTTTCCACCAACGCAGGGGTAGGCAACCCAGAACGTTGGAATAGCCATTTTGGACCCAAATAACACAACGCTGTCAAGCGCCATTCATATAAAACTTGCGGGGCGCACTAACATTAAACTTTCATATTAAGGTGCAGGCCGCAAAATAACGTCTTGCGAGCCGCGATTGGCCCGCGGGCCGTGTGTCTGAGTCCCATGATGTAGAAGATCATATCTGCTGTACATATTTACTTTTGAAAAGAAAAATGTTGGATACTTTACTTGTTGCCTTATTTGTATTTGACTTTAATAAATGTTTGAGTTGAATTTTATTAAACAAAACCAGTTTTCTTCCAAGTAATATATGCAAGGCATACTTGGTCAACAGCCATACAGGTCACACTGAGGGTGGCCATAAAACAACTTTAACACTGTTACAAATATGCGCCACACTGTGAACTCACACAAAACAAGAATGACAAACATATTTCGGGAGAACATCCGCACCATAACACAACATAAACACAACAGAACAAATACCCAGAACTTCAACCCGTCCACCTCAACCTCCTCATGCTCTCTCAGGGAGAGCATGTCCCAAATTCCAAGCTGATGTTTTGAGGCATGTTGAAAACAATTATTCACTTTGTGACTCCAATAATAAATATGGCAGTGCCATGTTGGCCTTTTTTTCCAATAACTTGAGTTGATTTATTTTGGAAAACCTTGTTACATTGTTTAATGCATCCAGCGGGGCATCACAACAAAATTAAGCATAATAATGTGTTAATTCCGCGTCTGTATAAATCGGTATCGGTTGATATCGGAATCGTAATTAAGAGTAAGACAATTTCGGAATATCGGCTATCGGCAAAAAAGCTATTATTGGACATCTCTATATCAAAGGCTTTTGTCAATTTAAGGAAGACACCAACTCCACACTTTTTCGACAAGATCTAAAATTGCCATGCAGGTTGTGCTCTGTTTTCCAAAACCATACTGACATAAAGTTGGAATACTTACTTTATTCATGACACCACTTAACCTATTATATGCGATCTGCTCAAATACTTTGGAGAGAGAGTGGGTACAACCGATATGGGTCCGTCATTTTACATAACCTGGCTTTAAAAATTTAGATGAGTTTTGCAGTCTTGAGTTTCTAAGGCACTATTCCATATTACAGTGATATATTGATGTAATGCACCAGCGGGAGACTTATTTCTTGCTATAAATCGGACAATTTAGCTACAAATCCAATCTATTCTTTCTGTGCAAAAACTTTTCATGCCTAAAATAATTCTTAGAACCTTTTCCTTTTCCAAAAACTAACCACTTGGTCCTTGTCAGAGGTCTGACATTTCCTAAAAGTATCATCAAATATCTTCACCATTAAGTCAATTTACCTAAACAGTATTTATTAAACAGTTATTAAGCAGTGGCCCCAACATTAATGTCATTTCCAAAACAGAAAGTGCAAGATTGACAGATATTTTAAAACAAGCTATTAGTGCACTTTAGTGCATATCACTAAGATGACATATCAAAACAACACGAAATCAAAGGTGCTTTTTTTGTACAGAACGCCACTACAATAGTTAAAAACGAATAAAGTGCACTTTTGTACATGATGTCACACAAGATATTTCAATAAGTGTCAAATAAAAATGAGCTGCATAATTGCAACTAAAAAAGTGTATGTCTTTCGCTATGTGGTAGGTTAATGCGGACATAATCTCTTTCTGTTGTTGACTATTTGTTTCATACGGTGTTGATCTGGAAACGGTTGCTTCGGCATTTTGTGGGTGTGGCACTGAACGGAGATGTTGACATGCAGTTTCAAGCACTATTCATTCTCTAGTGGGTGACTTTTCAAATGATGCTACAAATTAGGCCTGGGCGATATGGCCTTTCCTAAATATCTCAATATTTTTAGGCCATATCACGATACACGATATGTATCTCGATATTTTGCCTTGGCCTTGAGTGAACATTTGATACGTATAATCACAGCAGTATGATGATTCTATGTGTCTACATCAAAACATTCTTCTTCATACTGCATTAATATATGCTCATTTTAAACTTTCATGCAGAGAAGGAAATCACAACTAAGTCAATTTATCAAAACTGTAATTATTAAGCAGTGGCACAAACGATGTCATTTCAAAACAGAATGTGCAAGATTGCTAGAGACATTTTAAAACAAGCTATTAGTGCACTTTTGTGCATAATGTCACTAAGATGACATATCAAAACACTAAATTAAATTGTACTTTTCGTACAAATCGCCACTAGAATAGTTTAAAACAAATATATTGCACTTTTGTGCATGATGTCACACAAGATATTTCAATAACTGTCAAATAAAAATGAGCTGCATAATAGGAAATCAAATACTGTATGTCCTTCGCTCTGTGGTAGGTTCCTGCGGACGTTATCTCCTTCTGTCGTTGACTATTTTTTTCATACGGTGTTGATCTGGAAATTGTTGCTTCGGCATTTTGTGGGTGTGGCACCGAACGTAGATGTTGACATGCAGTTTCACGCACTCTTCATTCTCTAGCGGGTGACTTTTCAAATGATGCTACAAATTAGCAGTGCTGCTACTTTTTGTAGCAACGCTTTTGCCGCATAATTGTTCAACATATTCCCGCTTGAAGCCAAACCACCGGCAGACGATGCGCCCCGTGCTGTTTTTCTTGGGAATTAATTCTTCCTCCATTTGTTACCAGATTCGCACCTTCTCTCTCTGGTATTACCACTCGCACCGCTCCGCTAGCATCACAGCTAATGTTACCCATGTAGCTATCTCTCTGCTCGGGGAGGGCATGTGACGTATCACGTGTCACAGTATAGTATGTGACGTATGTAAGAAGCTGCGCTTGTTTTATGTCTCTGTGAGAAGGAGAGACAAGAAAGAGTGGGAAATGCATGCAGTGTAATGCCTACAGCTAAAAGCAATTGTGTGAGAACGTATACTCGAATATCACGATATAGTCATTTTCTATATCGCACAGAGACAAACCTGTGATATGTCGAGTATATCGATATATCGCCCAGCCCTAAATCGAATCATCACCCCAGTAATAGGAATCAGATCGAATTGTTAGATGACCAAAGACTCACGCCCCTAAATGCTGGTGTTTTTGGGTTCCCTGTACAGAACTTGTTTGCGCTGGCGACAGACGAGGAGCCCGAGGTGCGCAAGAACGTGTGCAGGGCTCTCGTGATGCTGCTGGAAGTCCGTCTGGACCGACTGCTGCCTCACATGCACAACATCATCGAGGTGAGTGACACCAAGTCGCGCGTTCCCTTGGACTTAAATCTCCAACCAGGGTTGTCCTTCCAGTACATGCTCTTGAGGACGCAGGACCAAGACGAGAACGTGGCGCTGGAGGCCTGCGAGTTCTGGCTCACCCTGGCGGAGCAGCCTGTGTGCAAGGAGGTGCTGTGCGGCCATCTTTCCCAGTAAGCACCTCTTAAGACGCACCCTTCTCAGCTCACACCCCAAAACGCAGTTAATTCATTGGCGCCCGGGTCGTAAAGTCAGCGAAGACCTTGTCCGGGCTTGCTGATTAAGAACCCTGACTCCTGACCTCGGCCGTAAACATCTGTCACGTTAACCCGCCGCCCCTGCCAAAACGGGTTGTGAGTGATTGTTTGTTGGCTCGGACTCGTCCTTGCCCTTTGTTCACGCTGTCCTGGCGCTTCCTCCCCAGGCTCACGCCGGTGCTCGTCAACGGGATGAAGTACTCCGAGATCGACATCATCATGCTCAAGGTCAGTTTACGCCGCTCGATATTTGAACGTCAGGGCGGGGCTGTGTCGTGACCCGTGACACAGGGTGACGTCTAGTCCACTTGGCTTGTTTGTGTGACCCTGGGGACGACAACCAATTATGTTGGGTCAGTGTAAGATGACCAGCAAGTCATTGGGAAGCTGTTGAAATACCACTTAACGTTTACAATGATATAAGTTTGTATAATTACGGTACAAACTT
Organism: Nerophis ophidion; assembly: GCF_033978795.1. Taxonomy (NCBI): domain Eukaryota; kingdom Metazoa; phylum Chordata; class Actinopteri; order Syngnathiformes; family Syngnathidae; genus Nerophis; species Nerophis ophidion. The sequence continues at coordinate 24,791,282 of NC_084618.1, read as the reverse complement.
TGCAAGTGCACTTGAAAAACTTAACGCAGGCAAACGCATTCCCCTCCTTCTCCCTACACTACAAAAACTAAAATCTGTGTAAGATTAAATATCTCAAATAAGGGTGATATTTGCCTATTTTCTGTCTAATAAGATAATTATTCTCACTAGAGATGCGCGGATAGGCAATTATAAGACCCGAAACCTCATCACAAAAGTCGTCATCCACCCGCCACTCACCCAAACCAACATTTCATCAAAGCCACACCCGCCCGCCACTCGCCTGTTGTTATATATCTAATACAGACGATGCAAGGCATTAGTGAGGTTAGAAAGTGTAACTCCCTCCAAATAGCACAGACACAATGGCTTTCTTGAACTGATTTATTTGAAGGCTTACTTTCCCTTCAAATTCACCGTGAAAACTAATAAATAAAGCACGTTACAAATGTAAAAATAATAACATGCACAGCATGTGGATCAAATATTTTACCAAATAAAATACCAACAAATGACAAAAACCTCGTTGGCCATACCCGGAAGTAGCTTCCTTACATCCGTCGACAGACCAAACTAGACATTTCAAAATAAAAGTATACCCACATACTGTTTCAAAGAGTGCTGCTCGTTTTTCGTAACAACATTTAACTATTTATAAATGGTTGATTTCTATAGGCTAGTAAGGTAAAGTGTTGTACCTGACAAGTTTGGGCTACCTTGCTTCTGCAGCCTTCATCAGAGGTGTCACGTGACGTCGTCTGTGACGTGTTATATGGATTGTACTATCAAGAGTTGTCAGGTACAACACTTTACCTACCAGCCTATATAAATCAACCATTTATAAATACACGTCAGTAGGCTAAATTAACCTCTTCAACATAACATTTAACTATGTATAATGTAGCGGCTGGCTACGGGGTGTTAGCCAATGACTTCTGCTGGGGGGCGGGACTTCTGGGAGAGATAGGGAAGTGACGTAATCGACAGGAAGTGAGAGTTTGCGTTGTCCCGGGAAAAGCGTTAGAGACACGAGAGCTGTTGTGTGGTTGTGTTACATCTTGTGCAATAAAGACAAGACAAACGAAGAAGTTTTATGAGCCTACAATCCTGGGATTATTACAATATATATTTCCGAATTGGTTCAACCGCCACCCGCCCGAATCTATTTAAAATGTATTTTTTCGTCATGTCACCCGCCCGACCCGCGGCTGCGGTTGTGACCGCAAACCGCGCATCTCTACTTCTCACTAAGCAGATTTTATGTTAGTGTTTTACTTGATTTAAGGGTTTTGGTTTTGGTCCTAAATGATTTCAGTAAGATATTACAGCTTGTTGCTGAGATTTGATGACCTATATTGAGCAAAACATGCTTGAAACTAGAATATCAACTGTTGCAAAGCTGTGTCATCAACACAAGTATAAAACTGCTTTTTCAAAGTATTAATTATTTATTTCAGCATGAGAAAAAAAATCATGTTTTGACACATTTGTGTCTCATAATTAAAACAGTTGACTTTGTTGTTTAATTTTCAATTAAAACAATAGAAAACACCGCATTTTCCGGACTATAAGTCGCAGTTTTTTTCATAGTGCGACATATATTCCGGAACGATTTATGTGAAATTATTAACACATTACCATAAAATATCAAATAATATTATTTATCTCATTCACGTAAGAGACCAGCCGGATATCAGTAATCGTCACACACACGTCAACCAATGAAAATTTGGCAAAGGCGGGTCATGGCAGAAGTGCATAGTGTGGAAAAAAAGATGCTACCTGGTACTACTTCCACCGTTTCAACATTGGCGCTAATTTATAAAAAGTGAGAAGAACTGAACAAAAATGGCACCGAAAAGGAAGTCAAATACTGCAGGTTACAAGCTGGGAGTTGCGAATTATGCAACTGACGATGACTCTGACGTAAGCGACGTACCGATAGAAGAGGAAGCGGCGCATTGTCTACCTTTGGAGTTGACAGAGTTGTTCAGAAGCGACACAGAGGAAGAAGATTTCATGGGATTTAGCGATTAGGAGTGACAGATTGTTTGGTAAACGTATAGCATGTTCTATATGTAATAGTTATTCGAATGACTCTTACCATAATATGTTACGTTAACATACCAGGCACCTTCTCAGTTGGTTATTCATGCATCATATAACGTACACTTATTCAGCCTGCTGTTCACTATTCTTTATTTATTTTAAATTGCCTTTCAAATGTCAATTCTTGGTAAATTTCCCCCAAAAATGCGACTTATACTCCAGTGCGACTTATATGTTGTTTTCCTTCTCTATTATGCATTTTTGGCAGGTGCAACTTATACTCCGGAGCGACTTATTCTCCGAAAAATACGGTACTCATATAGTAGTACAGTTGGCACAGTACAGCAAACTGACAGTTAATATTTAAACAATTTAACATGTGACATTTCATTTTTTTTTTTACATAAATAGTTCATGCACATTCAGAAAAATTCTTCAAAATTACAATCAAAAACATTTTGGCCGGGGGCCGGGCTGTGTATATGCGCACTAATTCACTGAAATAGCACGCACTTGGAACGTTGGTGTTATGTTAACGCTGGGAAAATGCATTTTTAGACCATATGATTTGCCTGAGCTGCTAAGATACCCCGAGAGTAACAAGTGGTTGCCTTGTTGCTTTTCCATTAAAAACAATAAACTAGTTTTCAGTATAAGGTTGCTGGTTTCAAGAAATGTAATGCCGAGCACATATCATTATGTCAAGATAATGGCACTAGCGTTTACTTAATGTAAGAATATTTTTCAACATATTGAGCAAAAAGGTCTGTTTTTTCTACCAAGAAAAGCGCACTTTTTATTAGTGAGAATATATACTTATTTTAAGGTATTTTTGGGTTAATTGAGGTTATCTAATTTTACTTGTTTTGGAAAGTTTTGACAAGCCGAATTTTCTTGTTCTATTGGCAGATAATTTTGCTTAGTTAAAGTAAAATGCCACTATTTTTTGTATTTAGTTTTCTTGGTTTTGAACACTGACTTTTTGCATTATTTCTCTCTTGCTTTGCTTCTTCGTCTCTTCATACCTTTTTTAAGAGCCTCTCTTTTGCACTGTTCTCTGAAATCTAAAACATGGAATTGAACTCAGTTGTGTCATGATCCGTGGTCCGGATCATGTTTGTTTAGTTATGTTCTGTTAGCTTTGGACTTCCTTAGTTCCTGTTTTGTGAACTTTGGGTGTTTTTTTTTTTGGTTACCATGGGTGCTAGTTGGTTTCACCTGCCTCTGATTAGTGCTCGGCACCATCACCGGCTGTTGAGCACTATCAGAGAGCTATTTATTCACGTTGCCTGCACAGTCGGGGTGGCTTCATTCTGTCACGTGTTGGCGTGGTCGGGTCGAGGTTTGTTCTCCCGGAATGCTGAACGTACGGCTCCGGACGACAGCGTGAGGTAGGAGATGATAATTTAATCATAATGGTACCAAAAGAAAGAAACAAACCAAGGAAAAACGCACGGGAAACTAAGATAACAGCTAGCACAGGATCAAGATCAGTAATCATGAACAGGAGTAAACCAAAGTGATAGTTGCATACCGCAAACAATGAAGCCACCCCAGCTGTGGCGAGCAACCTGAATAAATAGCTCTCTGATAGTGCTCAACAGCAGGTGATGGTGCAGAGCACTAATCAGAGGCGGGTGAAACCAATTAGCACCCATGGTAACCAAACAGACACCCAAAGTGCACAAAACAGGAACTAAGGGAGTCCAAAACTAACAGAACATTAGTAAGCAAAACATGATCCGGACCATGGATCATGACAAGTTGACAAGGTCTTCTCAATGAAAAGCTCAGGTTGGGGGGAACCTGCCTGTCCTGGCGGGACGTTTTCTGCTGGATACGTGAGGGACTCTTGGGAGAAGTGGAGAGTATTGTGCCTGGCGGGTCTTTCCGTTGAAGACATTGACGATATCTATCTATTTGGAACTGTGACCACAGGTTATCTGCTCTTTGGATTGATCGTTGCCCTGGTGTGTCGACAAATTCGGAAGACTATGGAAGCTGATCAAGGAGTACTATTGTTGCTCGAGGCTTTTTTTTTCCTGGTCTCAAACTGAAACAGGGCTTATGGACTCGGATGCGTCTATTGTTGCTCGAGGCTTTTTTTTTCCTGGTCTCAAACTGAAACAGGGCTTATAGACTCGGATGTGCTTTCTCTGTTCGTCTTAAGGGTGACATCGAGGAGGATGAGGCCATTCCCGACAATGAGCAAGACATCCGGCCGCGCTTCCACCGCTCCCGCACCGTCGCCCAGCAGCACGAGGGCGATGGGATCGAGGACGAAGATGATGACGACGACGAGCTGGACGATGATGATACCATCTCGGATTGGAACCTGCGTGAGTTGCTTGTTTTGGTACAGATGGCATCCACTGCCCACATATCTATTTAGGGTTTCCCCTCTAATTGAATGTGGTGCGCCGCCGCCACACCTTGAAAATAAGGGCTTTTTTTTTTGCTTGCGATTTAAATTAAGTACCGTATTTTCTGGACCACAGGGCGCACCAGATTATAAGACACACTGCTGATGAGCGGTTCTATTCAGGTTTTTTTCATACAAAAGGCGCACCGGATTATAAGGGGCACCAAAGGGGTCACATTATGATTTTTTTCTAAATTTAAAACTTTTCCTTGTGGTCTATATAACATGTTATGGTGGTTCCCTGGTCAAAATGTTGCATAGATTATGTTTTACAAATCCTCTACAAGTCGCTTCGGGATGCAACATTTTGTGGGCGGTCTTATTTACGTGGCCCACCTTCGGCAGGGTCTTCTCCCCGTCATCTTTGGTGTAGCGTGCAAGGACAGGAGTTGAAAAAGTGTCAAAAGATGGAGCTAATTGTTTTAATAACATTCAGACTTTTTACTTAAATCAACAACGGAGCAGCATCTTCTCATCCGTGGCTCACAAGGCCAGAAAGGTGTGCCGTGAAAAACAGTCTTACTGAAACTCTCTAATAACTAAAGTTCTGTGGGAGTTAGTTATTAGTGCTTCCATAGCGAGATGAGATATAAGTTAGAACTTTCGCTACTTTGTATTAGAAATGGCAACAGCAGAGGTTGAATGCTCCATAACAAGAAGATGGAGAAAAAGAAGAAGCTTAGCGACTATGGAATCGACACGGACTACAGTGGCGGATGTGCGCACATTTTCAGGACTTATACAGATCTCAAATACACATAAGCAGTTACCAAAAAATAATAAAAGTCTGTTTTGCATAATATTGTGAAACAAGATGCCAGATAATATGTGTGCTAGTGGGTGCCATTTTGCGGTCCTTAAGCACACTATGGTAGCCGTAATTGGCCGACAATCCATCAAGCGGTGCGGCTTCAAAGTCATACTAAAACTTTTTGACAGATTTGTGAGTGCCGTGTGTAATGTTCTTTATTTTCAATGGAACGTTTAAAGTTTTGGTGTTGTTTACTGGCGTCATATTGCAGTCTACACGTATCTCTTTAGTGGAACTACCATCTACTAGTCACACATATCATTACACCATGTACCGAATAAAATTGCTCCGAGGTCGTTAAACACAACCAGAATTATTCCATGCATTAAGCGCACCGGGTTATAAGGCGATTTTTGAGGAAATTAAATAATTTTAAGTACGCCTTATCGACCGAAAAATACGGTATTATAATAAATTGTACCCCCCAGACGAAATCACATAAAATCTGACGCTGTTCATATTTTTTATTACCAATCTTATGATATCAAACGGCACAATTCCAACAGGTTTTACCTCTAATGCCAACACTTCCGTCTCTTGAGTCCACGCTTTCGTTGGTATAAACAGTATATAACAGTTGACAATATAAATTGATATACAGGGCGATTCAAAAAGGATACGCCAAAATGATCACTCGATATTTCAAAAACGGAAAATGGAAAACCAAGCTTGAACACGTGTTGTACACAACTTTGAGTATTTAAGGGCGGCATGGCGTAGTGGGTAGAGCGGCCGTGCCAGAAACCTGAGGGTGGCAGGTTCGCTTCCCACCTATTGACATCCAAATCGCTGCCGTTGTGTCCTTGGGCATGACACTTCACCCTTGCCCCTGGTGCCGCTCACACTGGTGAATGAATGATGAATGAATGATTGGTGGTGGTCGGAGGGGCCGTAGGCGCAAACTGGCAGCCAGGCTTCCGTCAGTCTACCCCAGGGCAGCTGTGGCTACAGATGTAGCTTACCACCACCAGGTGTGAATGAATGATGGGTTCCCACTTCTCTGTGAGCACTTTGAGTATCTAACAATAGAAAAGCGCAATATAAACCTAATCCGTTATTATTATTATTTATTGCTTTACAAGTGCTCACTATGGCCACCACCTGCAGCACGGACATCAAGACAATATGAGAATTCCTCCCAAATGCGCCCCAGGATGTCGCGATCCACCGTGTTGAGTGCTGCTGTTATTCAATCTTTCATTCTGTCATCGATAATTGCTGGCAAGGGAGGAACATAAACTTTGTCTTTAACATTGTGACGGACTCTCGCCGTCGTGCGGGTTCCCAGGACCACCAAGGAAGGACATGGCTTACAGCAATTTAACTTTTTGTTTTATTCTTTTAGTAAAACCGTTCAGCTTCCGTTTTCACCTTGCCGTGTCGTTGTCTGCCTCTCGCGTTCAGCGTCCGCTTCCTTCTTCACCCTTCTCTTTTTGATTGATTGATTGATACTTTTATTAGTAGATTGCACAGTTCTGTACATATTCCGTACAATTGACCACTAAATGGTAACACCCGAATAAGTTTTTCAACTTGTTTAAGTCGGGGTCCACGTTAATCAATTCCGCTGCAGCCCTTGTAAACCTTGCGCAGAGATTACATGATTCTGCCCAGCTGGGCGCCCCGTGCACCTGATTATGATTGCGGCGTCGCTCCCGGCGTGCCCCGCCTCTCTGTTCGCTCGCCGTCGCCACCATCTTGGGCCGGTCTCCGTTGTGCCCTGCCTCGCTGCTCGCTCGCCGGCACCGCCTCTCCACAAACATACACCCACAGAAAAAAGTCACACACAGTTGGGTCCAGGGACCTGGCAGGCCAAGCGCAGAGAGCGAGGTCTTTAGCACTTCTTCTATCAATCCACCGCTGAGGCGCATTTTCAATCAGATAAGTTCAAACTTGAGATGCGAATGGGGCGGTGCGCCACCTTGTTGAAAAAACTTATTTTTAACTTGTTTAACCCACCGTCGAATGCTCTTGGGATGGGGTGGATCAATGCTAAATTCTGTTCTGAAAGCCCGCTTCACTGTGACAATGACAATTGTTTTCGCAAACTTAACACAAAACGCCTTCTGTTGAGAAGTCGCCATTTTGAGGGTAAATAAACACGTGGTCTTCCTACAATTGAATGGTGCAGAAAGTATTACATGAACTCAACAGTGAAATTGTAACACATTTAAACTTTAACTCCTGTATCAAATAACCATTGATTCAGTCTATTACCGTATTTTTCGGAGTATAAGTTGCAACAGGTGGTACCTGCTGCCATCTGGTGGAAGCAAAGTTATGACACATCAAAGTACGAATCAAATAATTTATTTACCGTATTTTTCGGAGTATAAGTCGCGCCGAAGTATACGTCGCACCTGCCGAAAATGCATAATAAGGAAGGAAAAAAATATATATAAGTCGCACTGAAGTGTAAGTCGAATTTTTAGGGAAATTTATTTGACAAAACCCAACACCAAGAATAGACATTTGAAAGGAAATTTGAAATAAATAAAGAATCTTGAACAACAGGCTGAATAAGTGTACGTTATATGAGGCATAAATAACCAAGTGAGAAGGTGCCTGGTATGTTAACGTAACATATTATGGTAAGAGTCATTCAAATAACTATAACATATAGAACATGCTATACGTTTGCCAAACAATCTGTCACTCCTAATCGCTAAATCCGATGAAATCTTATACGTCTAGTCTCTTACATGAATGAGCGAAATAATATTTTTTTGATATTTTACGGTAATGTGTTAATAATTTCACACATAAGTCGCTCCGGAGTATAAGTCACACCCCCGGCCCAAATATGAAAAAAAAAACACGACTTATAGTCAGAAAAATACGGTACAATGCTTTAGAACTGAATAAATACGTGATGATTTTGGCGTATTCACCACTGAAAAAACACTTTGATCGCCGAAAACTGTGGTACTGGAACCCGACGTAAACAAAAACACACGCCATTTTCTGGAGCGTTGTCAGCATGTCTGTGATGTGGACTTGATTATTATATATTATTACAGATACAGCCATCTACAAAATGTGCAAATATTAAGAAGAGAAAGCGCCAAGCAAGTGTGATGTCATTCTCGCTGCAGCTAGCCTCTTTCTTTAGGGACATCGAGGACCAGAAGTAGAATCTCTAAACACAAGTAAATAAATAAATAAATGGGTTGTACTTGTATAGCGCTTTTCTACCTTCAAGGTACTCAAAGCGCTTTGACACTACTTCCACATTTACCCATTCACACACTGATGGAGGGAGCTGCCATGCAAGGCGCTAAAACCAGCACCCATCAGGAGCAAGGGTGAAGTGTCTTGCTCAGGACACAACGGACATGACGAGGTTGGTACTAGGTGGGGATTGAACCAGGGACCCTCGGGTTGCGCACGGCCACTCTTCCACTGCGCCACGCCGTCCCCAATATATAATATATAATAATATATATATATATATATATATATATATATATATATATATATATATATATATATATATATATATATATATATATTTCATTTTATAACAGATTTTTTTTCAGTGTAAAAAAAATTGGGTGCAGTATATATACTTTTTAAATAAAAATTTTTTGTCAACAAATGTTTGTTTATTACATTTTTTAACAATATTTGATTTTGTGTAAAAATTCAGTGTAAAAAAAATGTAGTCAATAAAATTTCAATGCGCAAAAAATCAATGCAGAAAAATTCAGTGTAAAAAAATTAATGAAAAAAACTGTATAAAAAAATTAAGTGTAAAAACAAATTCAGTGAAGAAAATTTAGGTGTAAAAAAATTACAATGACTTTTTAAATCCACACATTTTGCTAACAAATGTTTATTTAACTAGATCAACAGTGATATTTGATGTAAAAAATTAAGTTTGCCAAAAATTCCCTCGCATTAATTCAGTGTATAAAAACACTAAATATAAAAAATCGGTGCAGAAAAAATGTATGAAAAAAATCAGTGTATAAAAAATTCTATGTAAGAAAATTCAGTGTAAAAACAAATTCAGTGAATAAAATTTAAGTGCAAAAAATACAATGACTCCTTTATATACACACATTTTGCTAACAAATATTCATTTAATTAAATTAACAGCAATATTAGAGGTAAAAAAAAAAATCAATGTGAAAAAAATGTGTGTGAAAAAAAATCAGTGTAAAAAATGGGTACGAAAAATTCAGTGTAAAAAAATTCAGCCTATAAAATTTCAATGCGAAAAAAACAAAGCAGAAAAATGTTGTGTAAAAAAAATGCATGAAAAAAAATCAGTGTAAAAAAATTTAAGTATAAGAAAATAAAATAACTTTTTCAATACACACATTTTGCAAACAAATGATTATTTAATCAAATTAATAGAAAAAATAACGTAAAGATAAAAAAGTTTGGCGAAAATTCCCTAGCATAAATTCAGTGTAAAAAAAATTTATGAAAAAAATCAGAGTATAAAAAAAATCTGCATTATATAATACCACCAGAAGGAGATGCTAAATTTTTTGCTGATTGTTTTTAGTTTTTGAGATATTTTCAAGTGTTTACAGACTTTTCATGTCTTTTTTTCTAAGTACCTTATACAAAAAGCAGCGACAATTGAAAATATGGCCAAACAATAAAAATATATGATAATACTAATTAATAACATATTTGTTTTGAATGTATGTATATGTTTTTTTTATCCTTTTTTAAGAAAATCATATCATCATAGCAAATTACTCGATGACGTCATTGTGACCACACCCCCACCACCACATGTATCTTTGCAGTTTAGGGGAAACCCTGCTATTTATATTTATTGTGTTGTCAGGTAAATGCTCAGCGGCAGCGCTGGACCTGCTGGCCAACGTGTTCAGGGACGACCTGTTGCTGCACCTTCTACCGCTCCTCAAGGAGCTGCTCTTCCATCCCGAGTGGGTGGTGAAAGAGTCCGGGATCCTCGTGTTGGGCGCCATTGCTGAAGGTACAGTTTTTTTTCCAGCTAAATAGTAAATGCACTGTGGAATCCCGCAGGGATCCACGCTGGGACCACACCTATTCAGTCTTCCCTGTGGAAGCACTTGCAACTTGTTGTGAATTGTTCTCGAAAAGTTGGCTTTATTGACCCTGACCCCATATGAAATGTCTGCGAAAACACGTAAATCCACTTTTTTGAACATAAATTTTTGCGTCAAAATATCACTTATTTGTTTTTTTTTTCTTCAATTAAATAATAAAAATACAATACAATAAAACTGTCTTGAACGCTCGCCTCAGCCACAGGTGCTTGCTGTTCCTCTTGCCTAAATGCTGCAGGACGGGGAGGTGATCAGGAGCACCGAAACAAGCTTGCTTACTTGTTGTCGCCTCAGTTCGCTCTCCGAGCCACAACGTTGACGACCGTCTCGTTTGCCGCTAATCATATTTGGATGATTACAATCCGAACACTGTTTGTTCTGAACCAGTTGTAATTCTAGAGCAGGGGTGTCAAAGTCAATTATTTATTATCTGTCGCCCGCAGGATGATATTTGATTAGTATTATAACCGGCCCACAGGCCACAGCCACCTGCTGCTGTTGTGGACACATCAATACTCTATCAGTGTTGGCGCTAGGAATTTTCAAAATGGGGTCACAGGGACCCCATCAAGTCATAAAAATGGCGTCCCACCATGAATTTTTGGGGTCCCAGTTTTTTGTAACCGTTTCAAAAAAATTATAAATGTTTGCATTATCCTTTTATATCTCACATTCTATAGTGTTTTGGAAAAAGGTTGTCATAAACGTCATTTAATTCATTAAAAAAGTATTGTTTATGTGTTACAAACATTCATCCACTTTCTTCTTTCCTTGATGGATCTAAACTTTACCGCTGGGCATATTTTTCCCTGTATTTTTATAGTAATATTTTTAGAATGTGATTGTTTCTATTTTTGACCAAAGTGAGACAAAGAAAACTATCTGAAGTTGTCTTTATTTTTTAGTTTTAATTCCATGATTTTATTAGTCCAGATCGTGTGTGCACAGATTTTCCTCCATGCGGCCCCTGAGCTAAAATGAGTCCGTTCTCGAGCATTTATTAGTATAGAATAGAATAGAACGTGCTTTATTGATCCCTGGGGGAAATTCAGCACCACAGTTTGCTCACAATAGACAATAATAATAATAAATAATATATAACATATGTTATATATATAATATATGAATAATATAAATATATTCTACATTTAAGTGCAGTCAAGAGACATATGCATTAAACAGTCTGATGGCTGTCGGTATGAAGGACCTCTTGTGTCGTTCCGTGTTGCATTTAGGGAGTCTGAGCCTTCCACTGAACATGCTCATTCTCTCCGCAAGATCCAAGTGTAGTGGGTAGTACCCAGTAGTAGCCAGCAAGAAGGTATGTTTTTGACATGAAGGATTGTTAACAGAGGTATATTACCCGCGGTGGTGTGGCTAGAGGATAGAGTTGCCAAATGCGAAACATTTTTCGGAGTTTCTTGCATGCATGTTATGGAATTTTACATTACATTTTTAATGACAATAATTAGAGATGTCCAATTATATTGGACTGCCGATATTATCGGCTGATTAATTCTTTAAAATGTATTAACGGAAATTATTGGTATCAGTTTCAAAATTATCGGTATCAGCTTCAAAAAGCAAAATTTATGACTTTTTAAGGATATGCATTATACAGTCTGATGGCTGTCGGTATGAAGGACCTCCTGTGTCGTTCCGTGTTGCATTTAAGGAGTCTGAGCCTTCCACTGAACGTGCTCATTCTCTCCTTAAGATCCAAGTGTAGTGGGTAGTACCCAGTAGTAGCCAGCAAGAAGGTATGTTTTTGACATGAAGGATTGTTAACAGAGGTATACTACCCGCGGTGGTGTGGCTAGAGGATAGAGTTGCCAAATGCGAAACATTTTTCAGAGTTTCTTGCATGCATGTTATGGAATTTTACATTACATTTTTAATGACAATAATTAGAGATGTCCAATTATATTGGACTGCCGATATTATCGGCTGATTAATTCTTTAAAATGTATTAACGGAAATTATTGGTATCTGTTTCAAAATGATCGGTATCAGCTTCAAAAAGCAAAATTTATGACTTTTTAAAACGCCGCTGTGTACACACACAGACGTAGGGAAAAGTACAGATCGCCAATAAACCTTAAAGGCACTGCCTTTGCGTGCTGGCCCAATCACATCAACGGCCTTTCACACACACAAGTGAATGCAAGGCCTACTTGGTCAAGAGCCATACAGGTCACACTGAGGGTGGCCGTACAAAAAACTTGAGCACTGTTACAAATAGCCGCCACACTGTGAACCCACACCAAACAAGAATGGAAAAACACATATCGGGAGAACATCCGCACTGTAACACAACATAAACACAACAGAACAAATACCCAGAACGCCTTGCAGCACTAACTCTTCCGGGACGCTACAATATACATCCCCGCTACACTCTACCTCCCCACCTCAACCCCGCCCACCTCAACCTCCTCATGCTCTCTCAGGGAGAGCATGTCCCAAATTCCAAGCTGCTGTTTTAAGGCATGTTAAAAAAAATAATGCACTTTGTGACTTCAATAATAAACATGGCAATGCCATGTTGGACTTTTTTTCCATAACTTGAGTTGCTCTATTTTGGAAAACCTTGTTACATTGTTTAATGCATCCAGCGGGGCATCACAACAAAATTAAGCATAGTAATGTGTTAATTCCACGACTGTACATACCAGTGTCGGTTGATATCGGAATTGGTAATTACGAGTTGGACAATAGCGGAATATCGGATATCGGCAAAAAGGCCATTATCGGACATCTCTGATAATAATCTTAGTAAATTATCCACAAAAAAAAAATACAAAAATGTCTCTGGTACTTTACAGGGGACATGTAAGTGACAAAAAGAGGCTGGTAGATGAGAATAAATCTCAAGGTAAAATATAATGTAGAAATGCACTCAATTGCAGGAAATGTAGTCTTGGTGTTCAAACTTTTCTTTCTGGGTATGTGAGGCACTAAATGCTAATAAAAATAAATCAATTTTTTTTTCTTATATTTTTGTCAAAGGGTGGTCACTTCCTGCTGTAAACAAGTGGGTGGGGATATCGTGCAGTACACAGTGGTTGAATTCTGCCATGCCATGCGATGTGGAGATAATAGATACAAATATCCTGGATCTGCCACCAAAGTGTTGGTTATTTATTCTGAACACAAACAAATGATGTTATTATAATGAACTTGTCCACTTTGTGTCCAGGATGCATGCAGGGAATGATCCCATACCTGCCCGAGCTGATTCCCCACCTAGTCCAGTGTCTGTCAGACAAGAAAGCCCTGGTGCGCTCCATCACCTGCTGGACGCTGAGCCGCTACGCCCACTGGGTCGTCAGCCAGCCACCCGACATCTACCTGAAGCCGCTCATGACCGAGCTTCTCAAGCGCATCCTGGACAGCAACAAGCGTGTGCAAGAAGCCGCTTGCAGGTGAAACACAATCTGATAAATGTACAAACCCCTTTTCCATATGAGTTGGGAAATTGTGTTAGATGTAAATATAAATGGAATACAATGATTTGCAAATCCTTTTCAACCCATATTCAATTGAATGCACTACAAAGACAAGATATTTGATGTTCAAACTCATACATTTTATTATTTTTTGCAAATAATAATTAACTTAGAATTTCATGGCTGCAACACGTACCAAAGTAGTTGGGAAAAGGCATGTTCACCGCTGTTACATCACCTTTTCTTTTAACAACACTCAATAAATGTTTGGGAACTGAGGAAATTAATTGTTGAAGCTTTGAAAGTGGAAATCTTTCTCATTCTTGTTTTATGTAGAGCTTCAGTCGTTCAACAGTCCGGGGTCTCCGCTGTCGTATTTTACACTTCTTTATACGCCACACATTTTCGATGGGAGACATGTCTGGACTCCAGGCGGGCCAGGAAAGTACCCGCACTGTTTTTTTTTTTTTACGAAGCCACCCTGTTGTAACACGTGCTGAATGTGGCTTGGCATTGTCTTGCTAAAATAAGCAGGGGCGCCTATGAAATAGACTGTGCTTAGATGGCAGCATATGTTGTTCCAAAACCTGTATGTACCTTTCAGCATTAATGGTGCCTTCACAGATGTTTAAGTTACCCATGTCTTGGGCAATAATGCACCCCCATACCATCACAGATGCTGGCTTTTCAACTTAGCGTCGATAACAGTCTGGCTGGTTCGCTTCCCCTTTGGTCCGGATGACACGATGTCGAATATTTCCAGAAAAAATTTGAAATATGAACTCGTCAGACCACAGAACACTTTTCCACTTTACATCAGTTAATCTTAGATGATCTCGGGCCCAGAGAAGCCTGTGGCGTTTCTGGATGTTGTTGATAAAAGGCTTTCGCTTTGCATGGTAGAGCTTTAACTTGCACTTACAGATGTAGCGACCAACTGTATTTAGTGACAGTGGTTTTCTTAAGTGTTCCTGAGCCCATGTGGTGATATCCTTTAGAGATTGATGTCGGTTTTTGATACAGTGCCGTCTGAGGGATCGAAGGTCACGGTCATTCAATGTTGGTTTCCAGGCCATGCCGCTTACGTGGAGTGATTTTTCCAGATTCTCTGAACCTTTTGATGATATTATGGACCGTAGATGTTGAAATCCTTAAATTTCTTGCAATTACACTTTGAGAAAAGTTGTTCTTAAACTGTTTGACTATTTGCTCACGCAGTTGTGGACAAAGGGTTGTACCTCCCCACATCCTTTCTTGTGAAAGACTGAGCATTTTTTGGGAAGCTGTTTTTATACACAATCATGGCACCCACCTGTTCCCAATTTGCCTGCACACCTGTAGGATGTTCCAAATAAGTGTTTGATGAGCATTTGTTAACTTCATCAGTATTTATTGCCACCTTTCCCAACTTCTTTGTCACGTGTTCCTGGCATCAAATTCTAAAGTTAATGATTATTTGGAAAAAAAAAATGTTTATCAGTTTGAACATCAAATATGTTGTCTTTGTAGCATATTCAACTGAATATGGGTTAAAAATTATTTGCAAATCATTGTATTCCGTTTATATTTACATCAAACACAATTTCCCAACTCATATGGAAACAGGGTTTGTCGATGTTTCCCTCCCCTCCCCTCCACCCCCATCTCCTTAATGTTGAGGTCCTTTATCCTCATGACAGTGCCTTTGCCACCTTGGAGGAGGAGGCTTGTACTGAGCTTGTGCCCTACCTGGCATTCATCCTGGACACGCTGGTGTTCGCTTTCAACAAATACCAACACAAAAACCTCCTGATACTGTACGACGCCATCGGGACTCTCGCAGACTCAGTGGGACACCATCTAAATAAACCGGTAGGTACCACCCCTTTCTGGCGTCTACTTGTCGTGTCATAAAGCGGTCGATTTAAGTTTACTCCAATGCAATTTTTCTCGCAGGAATACATCCAGATGTTGATGCCTCCGCTCATCCAGAAATGGAACCAGCTGAAAGATGAAGACAAAGACCTCTTCCCTTTATTGGAAGTAAGCAGGGGGAAAAAATGACTGACACATGTGGTCAGCGGGTTCATGAGAGTCCACCTGGCTGTTTTTCTGTCTTCAGTGTTTGTCCTCCGTAGCCACGGCCTTGCAGAGCGGCTTCCTGCCCTATTGCGAGCCCGTGTACCAGCGTTGCGTTAACCTGGTCCAGAAGACCCTCGCTCAGGCCATGGTGAGTGTGTAGGGTCTTTGAATGCGCAGGAGAAACATATGGACTGGGTATATTTGTTGATTTCAAGTATGCATCTAAGACCATTATCCATGATACAAACCCCGTTTCCAAATGAGTTGGGAAATTGTGTTAGATGTAAATATAAACGGAATACAATGATTTGCAAATCCTTTTCAACCCATATTCAGTTGAATGCACTACAAAGACAAGATATTTGATGTTCAAACTCATAAACTTTATTTATTTTTTGCAAATTATAATTAACTTAGAATTTCATGGCTGCAACACGTGCCAAAGTAGTTGGGAAAGGGCATGTTCTCCACTGTGTTATAACAAATTTTCTTTTAACAACACTCAATAAATGTTTGGGAACTGAGGAAACTAATTGTTGAAGCTTTGGAAGTGGAATTCTTTCCCATTCTTGTTTTATGTAGAGCTTCAGTCGTTCAACAGTCCGGAGTCTCTGCTGTCGTATTTTACGCTTCATAATGCCCCACACATTTTCGATGGGAGACAGGTCTGGACTGCAGGCGGGCCAGGAAAATACCCGCAATCTTTTTTTACGAAGCCACGCTGTTGTAACACGTGCTGAATGTGGCTTGGCGTTGTCTTGCTGAAATAAGCAGGGGCATCCATGAAAAAGACGGCGCTTAGATGGCAACATAAGTTGTTCCAAAACCTTTATGTACCTTTCAGCATTAATGGTGCCTTCACAGATGCCTTGGGCACTAATGCGTCCCCATACCATCACAGATGCTGGCTTTTAAACTTTGCGTCGATAACTGGATGGTTTGCTTCCCCTTTGGTCCGGATGACACGATGTCTAATATTTCCAAAAACAATTTGAAATGTGGACTCGTTAGACAACAGAACACTTTTCCACTTTGCATCAGTCCATCTTAGATGATCTCGGGCCCAGAGAAGCTGGCGGCGTTTCTGGATGTTGTTGATAAATGGCTTTCGCTTTGCATAGTAAAGCTTTAATTTGCACTTACAGATGTAGCGATGAACCGTATTTAGTGACAGTGGTTTTCTGAAGTGTTCCTAAGCCCATGTAGTGATATCCTTTAGAGACTGATGTCGGTTTTTGATACAGTGCTGTCTGAGGGATCGAAGGTCACGGTCAATCAATGTTGGTTTCCGGCCATGCGGCTTACGTGGAGGGATTTCTCCAGATTCTCTGAACCTTTTGATGATATTATGGACCGTAGATGTTGAAATCCCTAAATTTCTTGCAATTGCACTTTGAGAAACGTTCTTAAACTGTTTGACTATTTGCTCACGCAGTTGTGGACAAAGGGGTGTACCTCGCCCCATCCTTTCTTGTGAAAGACTGAGCATTTTTTGGGAAGCTGTTTTTATACCCAATCATGGCACCCACCTGTTCCCAATTAGCCTGCACGCCTGTGGGATGTTCCAGATAAGTGTTTGATGAGCATTCCTCAACTTTATCAGTATTTATTGCCACCTTTCCCAACTTCTTTGTCACGTGTTGCTGGCATCAAATTCTAAAGTTAATGATTATTTGCAAAAAAAAAAGTTTATCAGTTTGAACATCAAATATGTTGTCTTTGTAGCATATTCAACTGAATATGGGTTGAAAAGGATTTGCAAATCATTGTATTCCGTTTATATTTACATCTAACACAATTTCCCAGCTCATATGGAAACGGGGTTTGTATATTGATGAGGAAAAGAGAAAGCTATGGTTTTCAGAGGGGTGGCTTTACATTGGTTAAAAAGGTATGTAGAAAATCCATCCATCCATCCATTTTGTACCGCTTATTCCCTTTTGGGGTCGCGGGGGGTTCTGGGGGGCGGAAGGCGGGGTACACCCTGGACAAATCGTTTTGTACAAATAGGTCAAGAGAAGTCTGAAACTGTATGCATTACCTGTGGTGTCCCAAAGGGGTCAGTATGTGTCCCCCTATTTATTATGTATGTCAATGACATTTAAAGGGATATTGAACTTTGATGTTTACTGACGACACAAATATTTTTGCCCTCGGGAGAGCATGCAGAAGCTCTTGGACGTAATAACAAAAAAAAAATAATTAAATTAAAAGGTTAGTGTGATAAAAATAAATTGTCGATAAACTTGAACAAAATTACATTTATTTTGTTTTGGAAACCGGAAAGTACAAATGAGTGTAAAATTGGAACTTGATAACACAGAAATTGAAAAAAAATATGAAAGTACATTGTTGGAGTAGATCACGAGTTGTGCTAGAAAGCTCACATCAAATATCTGAGTTTTAAATTAGCAAAAAGTATTGGAATGTGAGAAAACACAAAACACTTTGCACACACTATATTGTACATTTTTACTGCAATTTGTATTACTGTGTGGAAGTCTGGGCTAACATACAAGGGCACGTTAAAACAGGTATGGACATTAAAAAAAAAATCAAAAAATAAAATAATAATACACAATGTTGGCTATTAGGAACACACCAATTTACTCTTTATAAAGTGAAATTTTTTGATATCATGGAATTCAAAACATATATATATATATATATATATATATATATATATATATATATATATATATATATATATATATATATATATATAAATACTATTCTTGGTATATACAACAAAGAGGAGGAAACATTAAAAACTACATTTGATGAAATCTTTAGTCTTTATTTTGAGTATTCATGAATATTATTATTATATGTATTCTGTAATGATTTACTAATTCTACTATAATATATTCTAAATTAATTTTGGTAAATTAGGTCGTCTTGTATTCTGTTGATAAATAATCAGATTATTATATCCGAGTGATGGGGCAGGACATTGTAAGCTTTTGCTTCTTCCTGCTCCTTTTTTGGACACACCATTTATTTGTCTTTTTTTCAACTTACTTTGTTGAAATTGTATAGATATTTTAGTTTTGATTGAGATACAGTATAATATCAAAGTCTAATTTTCATTGCAGTGGTACCTGATTACGAGGGCCTCATCTTACAAATGTTTTTTGTATATGAGCTAACTCTACGCTATTTATGCTTTAGATTTAAAGCAAAAAATTGGCGAAGTGAATGGTAATTGTCATACTGAAACCCTTAAGATTCGACCCAAATCATCTGATCTTACTCGCGAGCGTTAGCTTATAGCCAGAGCTTGACATAACCTTTGTTTTCCAACCGTGTGAAGGAAAAAAGGGAGTGTGAATGACGTGGATGATAATCGCTGAAATAAAGAAAGAACTCATCAAAAACATGACCGAGCGCGTAAATCCACTCATAAGTTGTTAAGCTATGTTGCTAAAAGTAACCGAGTGAACCCTCATGTCAGTCATTCACGCCCACTTGTCTCTGCGGGTGGAGGCAGGCCTACCAGCATGTATACACACAGACATATTGAGCCATACACGTAAGGTATTGTTGCAGGAATGATCCGGATCGCCCCCCAAATTTTAATCACTTGTTTATTATCTTTGTTTATTATATTTTATTATCTTTAGTCACTTTTACCTTGTTTAGGTAAAAATTCAATCTGATATACCAAAAATATTGTCTGATTACAACACATTTTTCAAAGTTCCTTTTTCCATTTCTGCCATTTTCTGAAAGTTTTATCAAACTATATATTTTTGAGTTACGTTGCTAACTAACCAAATATCAGACAAAACAATCAAACAGCCCCGCTAATACATAACCTCCTTTCACTAGCCTAAAATGGAAATACTGTATTTTTCGGACGATAGGGCGGACGGGATTATAAGGCGCCCTGCTGATGAACGGTCTATTTGCGATCTTTTTTTATGTATAAGGCGCACCACCGTATTATAGGTCGCATTAAAGGAGTCATATTAGTATAATTTTTTTCTAAATGTAAAACACTTCCTTGTGGTCTACATAACATGTATTGTGGTTGTTTGGTCAAAATGTTGCATAGATGATGTTTTACAGAACATCTTCAAGCCGCTTTCTGACAGTCGCTTCAGGGTGCGCCGTTTTTTGGGCGGTCTTCTTTACGTGCCTCCACTTTGATAGCATCTTCTCCCTGTCATCTTTGGTGTAGCGTGCAAGGACGGGAGTGGAAGAGATGGAGTTAACTGTTTTAATGACATTCAGACTTTACTAATATCAATAACCTGGCAGTATCTTCCCATCCGTAAACAAAAGGGAAGCCCGAAATGTGTCCCGTGAAAAACCGTCCGACCGGAACTCTCTAATAACTAAAGTTCTTTGGGTGAATAATGTAAACTCACTACACCGGCATGTTGTAACGCTTTCATTGCGGGTTAATGACAGACATAAGTAGAAACTTTACACTACTTTATATTAGAAATGGCAACAGTGGAGGAGGATGAATGTCCCATAAGAAGAAGATAGAGAAAAAATGAAGCTTATCGACTACGGCAGTGGTCCCCGACCACCGGGCTGCGGCCCGGACCACTGCTCGATTGGTACCGGGCCGCAGAATAACTTTTTATTAATTTTTGTATTTTTTTAATTGTTTTATTTATTTTTTTATTAAATTAACATAAAAAACACATGATACACTTACAATTAGTGCACCAACCCCAAAAATCACCCTTTTTCATGACAAAAAAAACAAAAAATCCCCCGCCGGGCCGCGGGAAAAATTATCAAGCGTTGACTGGTCCGCAGCCACAAAAAGGTTGGGGACCACTGGACTACGGTGTCTCCACCGAATACATAGGCAGACGCACGTCATTTTTCGGGATTTATGCAGATCCCAAGTGCGTCTGCCTCACAATACGAAGTTCCTGCAGTCCTGGGTTTTAATCCAGGCTCGGGATCTTTCTGTGTGGAGTTTGCATGTTCTCCCCGTGAATGCGTGGGTTCCCTCCGGGTACTCCGGCTTCCTCCCACTTCCAAAGACATGCACCTGGGGATAGGTTGATTGGCAACACTAAATTGTCCCTAGTGTGTGAATGTGAGTGTGAATGTTGTCTGTCTATCTGTGTTGGCCCTGCGATGAGGTGGCGACTTGTCCAGGGTGCACCCTGCCTTTCGCCCGATTGTAGCTGAGATAGGCGCCAGCCCCCCCCGCGACCCCGAAAGGGAATAAGCGGTAGGAAATGGATGGATGGATGCAGATCCCAAATACAGATCAGCAGGTACTAGAAGGTAAGAAACGTTGCTTTTGCATAATATTGCAAAACAAAATGCCAGATAATATGTCTTACCTTGTACACACACCATAATAATACTCGTATGTTTAATGCGCCGACAATCCATCAAGCGGTGCGGCTTCATAGCTTACCAAAGTCGTACTAAAACATTTTGATATATTTTTGGGCGCCATGTGTAATGTTCTATATTTTCAATGGGACATATAAAATGTTGTTGCTGTTTACTTGAGTCATATTGCCATCATATTGCTGTCTACACATACCTCTTATGTTTGACTGCCATCTACTGTTGACATTTATCATTACACCATGTACCAAATAAAATTGCTTCGAGGTCGGTAAGCAAAACCAGAATTATTCCGTACATTAGGCGCACCGGGTTATAAGGCGCACTGTCTAGGTTTTAAGGAAAATAAAGGATTTTAAGTGCGGAAAATACCGTAGTGAGAACTGCATAAGCAAAATGGACGTGTTTTCTAGTGCCTTCTCCATCCTTTCCTGTCTTAGCTTTACCAGTCTCAGCCAGACCAGTACGAGGTGCCCGACAAAGACTTCATGATCGTGGCTTTGGATCTCCTCAGTGGCCTGGCCGAGGGTTTAGGAGGCACCATTGAGCAGCTTGTCGCCCGCAGCAACATCCTCACGCTCATGTACCAGTGCATGCAGGTGAGTGGGCATCTGCACATGTTGTGTGAAATAAACCTATTCTGATGCACAAAATGTTGTTGCTGTTGTCCAGGACAAAATGCCCGAAGTGCGTCAGAGTTCCTTCGCCCTGCTGGGGGATCTGACCAAGGCGTGTTTCCAGCACGTCAAACAGTGCATTGGTATGTCTTCTGCTCGGCTGCCTTGTGAGGACAGGAAGTTAGCCGCTGACTTGACTCGCTTTGCTTCTTCCAGCTGACTTCATGCCAATATTGGGCACCAATCTAAACCCCGAGTTTATATCCGTGTGCAACAATGCAACATGGGCAATCGGAGAGATATCCATACAAATGGGTAAGTACTCCCTTTTATTTTCAAAGGGTCATACCAAGATTTTTTTAGAAATTTAAAACACTGCCTTGTGGGCTACACAAAATACGAAACCCAAAAACAGTGAAGTTGGCATGTTGTTTATATCGTAAATAAAAACTAAATGCAAAGGTTTACAAATCCTTTTCAACTTATATTCACTTGAATAAACTGCCAGGACAAGATACTTAACGTTCAAACTGGAAAACGTTATGTTTTGCAAATATTAGCTCATTTGGAATTTAAAGCCTGCAACATGTTTCAAAAAAGCTGGCACAAATGGCAAAAAAGACTGAGAAAAGTTTAAGAATGCTCATAAAACACTTATTTGGAACATCCCACAGGTAAACAGGCTAAATGGGAACAGGTGGGTGCCATGATTGGGTATAAAAACAGCCTCCATGAAATGCTAAGTCATTCATAAACAAGGATGGGGCGAGAGTCACCACTTTGTGAACAAATGCGTGAGAAAAATGTCGAACAGTTTAAGAACAACATATCTCAACGAGCTATTGCAAGGAATTTAGGGATTTCACCATCTACGGTCCGTAATATCAAAAAGTTCAGAGAATCTGGGTGAATCATTGCACGTAAGCGGCATAACTGCTCCCCTCACCTCCCGGGGGGGGGATCAAGGGTGATGGGTCAAATGCAGAGAATAATTTCGACACACCTAGTGTGTGTGTGACAATCATGGGTACTATAACTTTAACTAAGGCCGTGACCTTCGATCCCTCAGGCGGGACTGCATCATAAAACGACATCAGTGTGTAAAGGATATCACCACATGGGCTTAGGAACACTTCAGAAAACCACTCTCGGTAACTACAGTTTGTCGCTACATCATTAAGTGCAAGTTAAAACTCTACTATGCAAAGCCATTTATCAACAACACCCAGAAACGCTGCCGGCTTCGCTGGGCCCGAGCTCATCTCAGATGGACTGATGCAAAGTGGAAAAGTGTTCTGTGGTCTGACGAGTCCACATTTCACAAAAATATTTTGTTTCTCAGTTCGAACGTTAAGTATCTTGTCTTTGCAGTCTATACAATTGAATATATGTTGAAAAGGATTTGCAAATCATTGTATTCTGCTTTTATTTACCATTAACACAACGTCCCAACTTCACTGGTTTTGGGTTTTGTGTAATTGTATAATGTATAATTGGTCAAAATTTTGCATAGATTATGTTTCAAGCCGCTTTCTGTCCCTCTCTTCATGATGCGCAGTTTTGTGGGTGTCTTATATACATGCTTTCACTTGGACTGTGTCTTCTCCCCGCCATCGTTGCTTTTAGAGCTTCCATAGTGAGTTTACTGACAGGTATACTGTATAATCCAGACTATAGAGTGCAGTCCTATGTAAATAAACATTTACATACCTTAAAGGCCTACTGAAATGAGATTTTCTTATTTAAACGGGGATAGCAGGTCCATTCTATGTGTCATACTTGATCATTTTGCGATATTGCCATATGTACTTGGATTTTAACCTATTTAAAACATGTTATCAAAATTCTAAAATTAATCTTAAGAAAAATTAGTAATGATGTTCCATAAATTCTTTTTTTATTTTTTTCAGAAAGAATCGAATTAGCTAGTTTTTCTATTCATTTTTTTCGGTTGAATTTTGAATTTTAAAGAGTCGAAATTCAAGATAAATTGTGTTTGAAAATTTAATTTAGAATTTTTTCGTGTTTTTTCCTCTTTTAAACCGTTCAATTAAGTGTTATTTTCATCATTTATTCTCTACAAAAAACCTTCCGTAAAAGGAAAAAAAATGCACGACGGAATGACAGACAGAAATAGCCAATTTTTTTATATATATAGATTTATTTATTAAAGGTAAATTGAGCAAATTGGCTATTTCTGACAATTTATTTAACTGTGTATCAAACTGGTAGCCCTTCACATTAATCAGTACCCAATAAGTAGCTCTTGGTTTCAAAAAGGTTGGTGACCCCTGCTCTATAGGGTTAGCAATCATCCTCCGCCTGTTCCACCGTTGAAGTCTTAGGTTGTTATTTCCCCTTAACTGGGCCCACATGGATGTGGGGGTGCCTTCTTCGTCTGCTCCGCCGTTGAGGTCTTCACCATATCCCTGGCTAGGGGGCCGTCAGGTACTAGGCCTTTGCCAAGGGCCACCTGGGGTAACAGTAGTAAAGGGCTTAACCTCCTCGTGCCCCAAGACCCAATAGAGGAGCCTCCACTGCCAGATGCTCTTTAACGTCATGCCCAGGACACTTAACTTTGACAAGCAAGACTTTTTGCTCTGTGTCATAAGAAAGGTGCAACATTATTTTATGTTTTTAGTCCCTATTTAACGACAGATCATGATTAACTTGCGTGTCTTGCTTCCATTTTTGTAGATGGAGCCGGATGGAGCAACTGAAAACAAAAAAAAAAACATAATTTAGTGTCCACTTGTAGTGTGTATTGGTGTACAAGACTATATACACTACATTACACATGTACCGTATCACTATATCGATGATTAAGTGCTATATAATTCCCTCCAAACATGCAAAAGGGTTTCCTTGGCTGGTTAGTTCGTGCTGATTTCAGAAATAATGTACACTTCACTGCACATGTAATACATCACCATGTTGCTGAACATGTTATAATTCTATCAGTGTTGGGTTTCAGCAGCACAGGCGTGCATTCGCTCTTTATAATATTCCCAGGGCTCTGTGTACGTGCAGGTTGGTTTGAAAGCTCATGTACATGTCATTGTAGGTCTAAAGTTGATTAAAATAAACATAATAGAGGTGTAATGCCACCAAGTCAGCTATTTCTGCTTTTTTTTTTCAGGCTTCTGATTGGACAAAATGTGCATGACAGCAGGTGTATGCGTTTGTGTGTAGACAGACAGTTTTGAAATTACACTTGTGTGGATGGAGATTGTTTTAAACCCAAATTTGTGTTTTTGAAACTATCAGTGTTCGTGTGGACCTTTAGAGATACCTAATAAAGGTGAAATACCGTAAAGTTTTTTTCTGCTCAATTTAGGTCAGACGCTTCTTGAAATATAATGTAAAAAAATTAAAAAAAAAGCCTTGTCCAGCTGGATATAGACGTTACTATTCATGTTTAACCAATTTTTCTCGAAATTATCAGCGAATAATCTGTATTGTCCCCGGAAAAAGCATATTGATCGATCTTTTTTATTTTATTTTTTTTGTGTATTTATTTATTTTACTATTTTTTGGTATTTTATTTATTTATTTATTTTTTTAGATAATGAAAACAACCAAGTCTAGCTCCTGTTATTGTTTTCCGCCATTTTTGCAGGGCCTTTTACTGCAAATTATCAGCGAATAATCTGTATTGTCCCCGAAAAAAACATATCGGTCGGTCTTTTTTATTTTTTTCATTTATTTTATCTATTTTTATTTATATATATAAAAAACCTTGTCCAACTGGCTACTGATGCTACTATTCATGTTTGGCCAACTTTTACTGCAAATGATCAGTGAATAATCTGTATTGTCCCTGGAAAAAACATATCGGTCGATCCTTTTTTATTTTTTATTTTTTTATTTTATTTTTTTATTTTTTGTATTTTATTTTATATTTTTTTTATTTTTAAATAATGAAAACAACCAAGTCTAGCTGCTGTGATTGTTTTCCGCCATTTTTGCAGGGCCTTTTAGTGCAAATTATCAGCGAATAATCTGTACTGTCCTCGAAAAAAAACATATCGGTTGATCTTCATATATTTTTTTGTATTTATTTTTATTTTTTGTATTTTTTTTTTCTTTTTAACTAATGAAAACAACCAAGGTTAGTTGCTGTGATGGTTTTCCGCCATTTTTGCGAGGCCTTTTACTGCAAATTATCAGCGAATAATCTCTATTGTCCCCGAAAAAAAACATAGTGGTTGATCTTTCTTATATTTTTTTGTATTTATTTGTTTTTTTAATCTTTTTAAATAATGAAAACAACCAAGGTTAGTTGCTGTGATTGTTTTCCGCCATTTTTGCAGGGCCTTTTACTGCAAATTATCAGCGAATAATCTGTATTGTCCCCGGAAAAAAACATATTGGGGGATCTTTTTTATTTTTTTTTGTATTTATTTATTTTTCTTTTTTGTATTTTTCTTTTTTTTTCTTTTTAAATAATGAAAACAACCAAGGTTAGTTGCTGTGATTGTTTTCCGCCATTTTTGCAGGGCCTTCTACTGCAAATTATCAGCGAATAATCTGTATTGTCCCCGAAAAAAACATATCGGACAATCTTTTTAATTTTTTATTCATTTTATGTATTTTTTTTTTTTTTTTTCTTAATTTATTTTTCATTTTTAAATAATGAAAACAACCAAGTCTAGCTGCTGTGATTGTTTTCCGCCATTTTTGTAAGGCCTTTTACTGCAAATTATCAGTGAATAATCTGTATTGTCCCCAGAAAAAACATATAGGACAATCTGTTTTCTTTTTTATTCATTTTATTAATTTTTTTTACTTGTTTTTTTTTTAATCTTTTATTTTTAAATAATGAAAACAACCAAGTCTAGCTGCTGTGATTGCTTTCCGCCATTTTTGCAGGGCCTTTTACTGCAAATTATCAGCGAATAATCTGTATTGTCCCCGAAAAAAAAATATCGGTCGATCTTTTTTATTTATTATTTATTTTATTTATTTATTGTTTGTATTTTATTTGTATTTTTTTCTTTTTAAATAATGAAAACAACGAAGTCTAGCTGCTGAGATTGTTTTCCGCCATTTTTGCAGGGCCTGAAATGCAGCCTTACGTTGCCATGGTGCTGCACCAGCTGGTGGAGATCATTAACAGGCCCAACACGCCAAAGACCCTTCTGGAAAACACAGGTACCACACTGTGGCAGTATTGAGCCGGCTGGAGTAACTGCCACACACACACACACACACACACACACACACACACACACACGCGCACACACACACCCCGACAGGCCATGAACGTTACTAGTTTAAGTTGGCTTCCTGCAAGTATACAAACTATTTGATCTACTTTGGTGATAATGCACAATCAAGTTGCCAGGAAACACACGCTAACCACTCGGCACCTATTGAAAGAATGCACTGCACATTCAGACCGGAACATTTTAGAACCAAAGGCTACACTTTGCGCTTGTGTTGAAATGGCCATGCCCGCCCGTAGAGGGTGCAGCGTGCAAAACGCCTCAGCAAAGTAGGGAATTCTTGTAGACGTGTTCCTGTTTGTTTGCCGTCACTTTATTTGTTGCTTTTTTTTTTAATTTACTGTTCTTTAAATGTGGGTGCTGACACTGCCAATAGATGTTAAATGTTGTTAAGAATGCCCCCCCCCTCCCAACACCCT
Organism: Nerophis ophidion; assembly: GCF_033978795.1. Taxonomy (NCBI): domain Eukaryota; kingdom Metazoa; phylum Chordata; class Actinopteri; order Syngnathiformes; family Syngnathidae; genus Nerophis; species Nerophis ophidion. The sequence goes on along the minus strand of NC_084618.1, from coordinate 24,763,862 downwards.
CCCAAAAAAGCGTGTTCGGTGCAGGATTACACACGTCTTTGCCACTCTTTGCGTTGGAAACACAAAAGTGCACGCATAAGACACACAAATGTTAATGATTGCTGGAGTCCAAGTGCAGCACTGGGACACGTTTATTGAACCAGCCGCATTTTTTTTTCTTTTCTTTTTTTTTTTTTTTTACAGTGGAACCTCCAAGGTTAAACACAATTTGTGTTAGGAAACAACAGTTCCTAGAAATCAAACTGCGTGGCCATCAGGAAACTTTTACGAGCCGTACAGGAAACGTTTTGAGTCACATGTTAGCATTGGTAACTGTTCGAGCAAAGCAGAAATAATGTAGTTGCTGTAAAAAAAATAACTAACTAGAGCTAAAGGATTACTGTGTGTGCCAGGGAGGTGAGCCTCCTCACATAATGACTAAACGTGCTCCGTCGAATCCGTTTTTGACATTTTTTTGGCGGTTTTGTACTGCGCAGCCGGAACAGAGTAATAAATAAGTCGTTCGGTAGTAAAGCCAAAACCCAAAGAAAAGCACTTTAGGATCGTGTCTATCTTTTACAATCCTTATCGGAGACAATAACACATCTTTTTCTTTTTTTGTGCATTCTAATTAGTAAATAAACATTAGCAAAAGTCAGCTAACAATAGGGGTAAGAGGAGTCGCTCTCTTCCGCCTTTAACGTCCAGGTCAGTGGTTCTTAACCTGGGTTCGATCAAACCCTAGGGGTTTGGTGAGTCGGCCTCAGGGGTTCGGCCGAGGTCAAAACACAACCGACTCATCGTCTCAATAAAAACTTCTCCCTATCGGCGTATTACGGATACGGCAACAGCAGAAGTCACACTGATTTGCAGGTGTGTAATTTGTTGTGAGTTTATGCAGTCTGGTGTGAGTTTAGTGTCGGTTTTGTTCATGCATGGTTCATTTTGTGCACCAGTAAAAAAACAAGGTAACACTTTAGTAGGGGGAACATATTCACCATTAATTAGTTGCTTATTAACATGCAAATTAGTAACATATTGGCTTTTAACTATTCATCATTAAGTACTTATTAATGCCTTATTCGGCATGGCCTCATTATAACCCTAACCCTTTTACCCTAACCCTAACCAAATAACTCCAAACTAAGTCTTTGTTACTTAGAATATGTTCCCCTAGTGTCCAAAAACCTCTAAATTAAGTTTTTGTTACTTAGAATATGTTCTCAATACTTAAGTGTTACCAAAAACACATAACTTTGTCTTGAATTTGAAAAAAAATAAACATTTTATTTTTCACTAAGAAGGGTTCGGTGAATGTGCATATGAAACTAACGGGGTTCGGTACCTCCAACAAGGTTAAGAACCACTGGTCTAAAGGCCTCAGTGGCCACATGCGTGGACAGCACCTTTTAGCTCTTATTTCCAAAATTGTGTACACTACTGAATTGGGGTCTTATGGCCTCTTATGTGGACACTTATACTGCCATCTGGTGGTGTCAGAAGAGTATAACATACAATGGAATTTGGAAGAAAAAAAAAGTGTAAAAATAAAAATTTGCATGTCACTTCCACATGATGTACCGTATTTTTCAGATTATAAATCGCTCCGGAGTATATGTCGCATCGGCCGAAAATGCATAATAAAGAAGGAAAAAAACATATATAAGTCGCACTGGAGTATAAGTTGCATTTTGGGGGGAAATGTATTTGATAAAATCCAACACCAAGAATAGACATTTGAAAGGCAATTTAAAATAAATAAAGAATAGTGAACAACAGGCTGAACTGAGAAGGTGCCTGGTATGTTAACGTAACATATTATGGTAAGAGTCATTCAAATAACTATAACATATAGAACATGCTACACGTTTACCAAACAATCTGTCACTCCTAATCGATAAATCCCATGAAATCTTCTTCCTCGATGACGCTTCTAAACAACTCTGCCAACTCCAAAGGTATGCGCCGCTTCCTCTTGTCGTTTTCTGCTGCATATTTCACTACGTCCAGCTTGTTATCTGCAATACATGATTTCCTTTTCGGTGCCATTTTTGTTCAGCCCTTCTCAGTTTTTATAAGTTACCGCCAAGGATGAAATGATCCATTTTAATAGCTACAGCAGTAGCATATAGCAGTTAGCATCCCATGACCCACAATGCACTTCTGCCATGACCCGCCCCCGCCAAATTCTTATTGGTTGACGTGTGTGTGTGATTGCTGACATTTTCTTGGTCTCACGCGAATTAGATAAATAATATTATTTGATATTTTACTCTGTGTTAAAAACTTCACACACAAGTCGCTCCGGAGTATATGTTACACACCAAACTATGAAAAAAATTGCGATTTATAATCTGAAAAATATGGTACACATTTGTGTACATAATGACCGAGTGTATCATATTAAAAGATGATTTTTAGTTTTTATTCTAATTAGGGTCCAATAAGCCCAAATAGAAATAAAAAAAAAAAAAGCATGTAAACAAACAGCTTGGGCCTTAAGAGGTTAAAGTACTCCGAGACATCCGTCTAGGTGTTATATACACACTGTAAGTATACTTTATACCAGACATGGGCAAATTAAGACCTGGGGGCCACATGGCGGACATTCCCAAATAATTATTTTTAGATGTTTAAGATGGAAAGTGTAGCTGCCATTATGATGTGCAGTCATGTTTTCTAATGACCGCATGTCTTCAACTATACAAAGTATTTCAGTGGTTGGAATCTGCACTTTTGCATGATATTTTAGTGACTAGTGTTGTCCCGATGCCAATATTAATTTGATACTTTTCGATACTTTTCTAAATAAAGGGGACGGGGGAAAATGCATTATTGGCTTTATTTTAACAAAACTTCTTAGGGTGTGGCGGACCGGTACTTTTCAGAGGTGGTATGGTAACGAATATGATTCATTAGTATCCCAGCAAAAACTCGCAGCGTGTGGAGCAGAGACGGCGTACACAAAGTACATTCGTACATGACATGACAGTCAACAATGTCCCCACAACGAAGAAAAGTACAACATAAATAGCCTTGTTTGCTAACACAAAGCAGGTGCGGGGAATAGCGCTCAAAAGGAAGACATGAAACTGCTACAGGAAAACACCAAAATAACCGCACAAGACAAGAACTAAAGCACTGCGCACAGGAAAACGCCAACTAACTCAAAATAAGGCACAAGGAGGACCTAGCGGAGTTTCATTTTTTAAACGTTTTCTGCTGGTGGTGTGCCTCCGGATTTTTAAATGGAAAAAAATGTGCCTTGCCTCGAAAAAGATTGAAAAACACCGATGTAGACCAAAAGGAAGTGTTTTACTTTTAGAAAAAAAACTATAATAATGTGACTTCTTTAATGCGCCCTATAATCCGGTGCCTTATAAATGAAAAAAGATGGAAAATAGATCATTCATCGGCAGTGCGCCTTATAATCCGGTGCGCCCTACGGTCTGGAAAATACGGTAGTCAGGCTTCTGATTGGCCAAATTTTTTGTGATTAGGGATGTCTGATAATATCGGACCGCCGATACTATCGGCCGATAAATGCTTTGAAATGTAATATCGAAAATGATCGGTTTCGATTTTCATGATTATCGGTTTCAAATGTAAAATTTATGACTTTTTAAAAATGTCGTTGAGCACACAGACATAGGGAAAGGTACGGAGCGCCAATAATCCTTAAAGGCACTACCTTTGCGTGCCGGCCCAGTCACATAATATCTACAACTTCTCACACACACACATGAATGCAAGGTCAACAGCCATACAGGTCACACTGAGGGTGGCCGTAAAAACAACTTTAACACTGTTACAAATATACCCCACAGTGTGAACCCACACCAAACAAGAATGAAAAACACATTTCGGGAGAACATCCGCACCGTAACACAACATAAACCACATCAGAACAAATACCCAGAACCCCTTGCAGCACTAACTCTTCTGGGACGCTACAATATACATCCCTCGCTACTCCCTAATAAACCCCGCCCACTTTAACCTCCTAATGCTCTCTCAGGGAGAGCAAATCCCAGATTCCAAGCTGCTGTTTTGAGGCATGTTAAAAAAAATGATGCACTTTGTGACTTCGATAATAAATATGGCAGTGCCATGTTGGCATTTTTGCTCATAACATGAGTTGATTTATTTTGGAAAACCTTGTTACATTGTTTAATGCATCCAGCGGGGCATCACAACAAAAATAGGCATAATAATGTGTTAATTCCACAACTGTATATATCGGTATCGGTTGATATCGGAATCGGTAATTAAGAGTTGGACAATATCGGATATTTGCAAAAAGACCATTATCGGACATCTCTAATAATAATATGACTCTTTTAATGCGCTCTATAATCCGGTGCGCCTTACATATGAAGAAAGATGGAAACTAGACCATTCATCGGCAGTGCGCCTTATAATCCGGTGCGCCCTATGGTCCAGAAAATACGGTAGTCAGGCTTCGGATTGGCCAAATGTGTTTTGATTAGGGTTTTCCGATAATATTGGACTGCCGATATTTTCGGCCGATAAATGCTTTCAAATGTAATATCGAAAATTATCGGTTTCGGTTTTATTATTATCGGTCTCTGTTTCGATATGTAAAATTTATGACTGTTTAAAAGCCGCTGAGCACACGGACGTAGGGAAGGGTACAGAGCGCCAATATCTACGGCTTTTCACACGCACAGGTGAATGCAACTCATACTTGGTCAACAGCCATACAGGTCACACTGAGGGTGGCCGTATAAACAACTTTAACACTGTTACAAGTATGTGCCACACTGTGAACCCACACCAAACAAGAATGACAAACTCATTTCGGGAGAACATCCAATCCAATCCATTTTATTTATATAGCACATTTAAACAACAAGAACGTTTCCAAAGTGCTGCACAGCCATGGCAAAAACAATCCGCACCGTAACACAAACCTTGTTTCATTGTTTAATGCATCCAGCGGGGCATCACAGCAAAATTAGGCATAATAGTGTGTTAATTCCACGACTGTATATACCGGTATCGGTTGATATCGTAATCGTTAAGAGTTTGACATCGTATATCGGCAAAAAAGCCATTATCGGACACCTCTAATAATAATGTGACTCCTTTAATGCGCCCTATAATCCGGTGTGCCTTACATATGAAAATTATCGAAAACAGACCATTTATCGGCAGTGGGCCTTATAATCCGTTGCGCCCTATGGTCCGGAAAATACGGTAGTCAGGGTTCTGATTGGCCAAATATGTTTTTCTTAGGGATGTCCGATAATATCGGACTGCCGTTAATATCGGCCGATAATTGCTTTAAAATGTAATATCGAAAACTATTGGTTTCGGTTTTCATGATTATTGGTTTCAATATGTAACATTTATAACTCATTAAAACGCCGCTGAGCACATGGATGTAGGGAAAGGTACAGAGCGCCAATATTCCTTAAAGGCACTGCCTTTGCGTATCAGCCCGGTCACATGATATCTACAATTTCTCACACACGTGAATGCAAGGCATATTTGGTCAACAGCCATACAGGTCACACTGAGGGTGGCCATGTAAACAACTTTAACACTGTTACAAATATGCGCCACACTGTGAACACTCCCCAAACAAGAATGACAAATACATTTCGGGAGAACATCCAATCCAATCTAATCCACTTTATTTATATAGCACATATAAACAACAAAAACGTTTCCAAAGTGCTGCACAGCCATGGCAAAAACAATCCGCACCGTAACACAAACCTTGTTTCATTGTTTTATGTACCCAGCTGGGCAGCACAGCAAAATTAGGCATAATAATGTGTTAATTCCACAACTGTATATATCGGTATCGGTTGATATCGTAATCGATAATTAAGAGTTTGATATCGTATATCGGCAAAAAAGCCACAATCGGACACCTCTAATAATAATGTGACTCCTTTAATGCGCCCTATAATCCGGTGCGCTTTACATATGAAAAAATATCGAAAACAGACCATTTATCGGCAATGCGCCTTATAATCCGGTGCGCCCTACGGTCCGGAAAATACGGTAGTCAGGTTTCTGATTGGCCAAATGTGTTTTTATTAGGGATGTCCGATAATATCGTACTGCCGTTAATATCGGCTGATAAATGATTTAAAATGTAATATTGAAAATTATTGGTTTCGGTTTTCATGATTACTGGTTTCAATATGTAAAATTTATGACTCATTAAAACGCTGCTGAGCACACGGATGTAGGGAAAGGTACAGAGCGCCAATATTCCTTAAAGGCACTGCCTTTTGCGTATCAGCTCAGTCACATGATATCTACAACTTCTCACACACACACACGTGAATGCAAGGCGTACTTGGTCAACAGCCATACAGGTCACACTGAGGGTGGCCGTATAAACAACTTTAACACTGTTACAAATATGCGCCACACTGTGAACCCACACCAAACAAGAATGACAAACACATTTCGGGAGAACATCCAATCCAATCCACTTTATTTATATAGCACATTTAAAAAACAAGAACGTTTCCAAAGTGCTGCACAGCCATGGCAAAAACAATCCGCACCGTAACACAATCCTTGTTTCATTGTTTGATGCATCCAGCGGGGCATCACAGCAAAATTAGGCATGATAATGTGTTAATTCCACGACTGTATATACCGGTATCGGTTGATATCGTAATCGGTAATTAAGAGTTTGATATCGTATATCGGCAAAAAAGCCATTATCGGAGACCTCTAATAATAATGTGACTCCTTTAATGCGCCCTATAATCCGGTGCGCCTTACATATGAAAAAATATCGAAAACAGACCATTTATCGGCAGTGCGCCTTATAATCCGGTGCGCCCTACGGTCCGGAAAATACGGTAGTCAGGCTTCTGATTGGCCAAATGTGTTTTTATTAGGGATGTCTGATAATATCGGACTGCCGTAAATATCGTCCAATAAATGGTTTAAAATGTAATATCGATAATTATCGGTTTCGGTTTTCATGATTATTGGTTTGTAATTGGTAACATAACTCATTAAAACGCCGCTGAGCACACGGATGTAGGGAAAGGTACAGAGCGCTAATATTCCTTATAGGCACTGCCTTTGCGTATCAGCCCGGTCACATGATATCTACAATTTCTCACACACGTGAATGCAAGGCATATTTGGTCAACAGCCATACAGGTCACACTGAGGGTGGCCGTATAAACAACTTTAACACTGTTACAAATATGCGCCACACTGTGAACCCACCCCAAACAAGAATGACAAATACATTTCGGGAGAACATCCAATCCAATCGAATCCACTTTATTTATATAGCACATTTAAACAATAAAAACCTTTCCAAAGTGCTGCACAGCCATGGCAAAAACAATCCGCACCGTAACACAAACCTTGTTTCATTGTTTTATGTACCCAGCTGGGCATCACAGCAAAATTAGGCATAATAAGGTGTTAATTCCACAACTGTATATATCGGTATCGGTTGATATCGTAATCGGTAATTAAGAGTTTGATATCGTATATCAGCAAAAAAGCCATTATCGGACAGCTCTAATAATAATGTGACTCCTTTAATGCGCCCTATAATCCGGTGCGCCTTACATATGAAAACATATCGAAAACAGACCATTTATCGGCAGTGCGCCTTATAATCCGGTGCGCCCTACGGTCCGGAAAATACGGTAGTCAGGCTTCTGATTGGCCAAATGTGTTTTTATTAGGGATGTCTGATAATATCGGACTGCCGTTAATATCGTCCAATAAATGCTTTAAAATGTAATATCGATAATTATCGGTTTCGGTTTTCATGATTATTGGTTTCAATTTGTAACATAACTCTTTAAAACGCTGCTGAGCACACGGATGTAGGGAAAGGTACAGAGCGCTAATATTCCTTAAAGGCACTGCCCTTGTGTATCAGCCCAGTCACATGATATCTACAACTAAACACACACACACACACACACACACACACACACACACACACGCGCGCGTGAATGCAAGGTCAACAGCCATACAGGTCACACCGAGGGTGGCCGTATAAACAACTTTAACACTGTTACAAATATGCGCCACACTGTGAACCCACACCAAACAAGAATGACAAACACATTTCGGGAGAACATCCAATCCAATCCACTTTATTTATATAGCACATTTAAAAAACAAGAACGTTTCCAAAGTGCTGCACAGCCATGGCAAAAACAATCCGCACCTTGTTTCATTGTTTAATGCATCCAGCGGGGCATCGCAGCAAAATTAGGCATAATAATGTGTTAATTCCACAACTGTATATACCGGTATCGGTTGATATCGTAATCGGTAATTAAGAGTTGGATATCGTATATCGGCAAAAAAGCCATTATCGGACACCTCTAATAATAATTTGACTCCTTTAATGCGCCCTATAATCCGGTGCGCCTTACATATGAAAAAATATCGAAAACAGACCATTTATCGGCAGTGCGCCTTATAATCCAGTGCGCCCTACGGTCTTGAAAATACAATAGTCAGGCTTCTGATTGGCCAAATGTGTTTAGATGTTTTTACCTCCGCCGTCGAAGATATGGATCTTTTTTGTTTAGAAGCAAAATGACAAAACATGTGCGAATCGTGAGGCATTTTCCCCGCCCCTTCCCCCTCCCAAAATTGTGCGTTGGCGGTTCTGCTGTAACGTCCCCCTGGCCCAAGCTGATCCTGCACTGAACCAGAATCTAACGAGCATACCATCTGCTTTCTGCATGTGTCACTGGACTGTTCATAAATGCCTGTTTGTTTAATGAGAATGTTGCATAGTTCTGTGTCCCTTAAACTTAGGTGGTCGCCCCCC
>NC_084618.1:24650068-24745068 GCF_033978795.1 Nerophis ophidion | reverse complement strand
TAATTTAATTCTTCATTTTAGCTTCTGTTTTTTCGACGAAGAATATTTGTGAAATATTATGATAAAAATTCTAAAAAATTATTCTGGCAAATCTAGAAAATTTTTAGAATCAAATTTAATTTTTATTTCAAAGTCTTTTGAATTTCTTTTAAAATGTTTGTACTGGAAAATCTAGAAGAAATAATGATTAGTCTTTGTTAGAAATATAGCTTGGTCCAATTTGTTATATATTCTAACAAAAGGCAGATTGGATTTTAACGTATTTAAAACATGTTATCAAAATTTTAAAATTAATCTTAATCAGGAAAAATTACTACTGATGTTCCATGAATTATTTTTTTAATTTTTTCAAAAAGATTCGGATTAGCTAGTTTTTCTCTTCATTTTTTTCGGTTGAATTTTGAATTTTAAAGAGTCGAAATTTAAGATAAACTATGTTTCAAAATTAAATTTTCTTTTTTTTTTTGCGTTTTGTCCTCTTTTAAACCATTCAATTAAGTGTTTTTTTAATCATTTATTCTCTACAAAAAACCTTCCGTAAAAGGAAAAAAAATGTATGACGGAATGACAGACAGAAATACCCATATTTATATATATATATATATCTATATCTATATATACATATATAGATATAGATATATATATATATAGATTTATTTATTTATTAAAGGTAAATTAAACAAATTGGCTATTTCTGGCAATTTTTTAAAGTGTGTATTAAACTGGTAGCCCTTCGCATTTATCGGTACCCAAGCAGAAGCTCTTGGTTTCAAAAAGGTTGGTGACCCCTGATCTAAATATTCGGGAGCTGTTTTGATATTTTTAATTTTCAAAAATATTCGGGTGCCGTTTTGATATTTTTCATTTTCAAAACCCCCTCAAATTTGGACCCAGGGAGCCGGAAGAGTCCTTCATCTTTTAATTTTTTGTAATTCCGCCTCGTCTCCCGTCTCTGCGTCCTGGGGTCACTCCCACTTTACCAAGACCTTAACAGACCGCACCTTTTAGCTTTTTTTTTCCAAAATTGTGTACACTACTGAATTGGGGTCTTATGGCCGCTTATGTGGACACTTATTCTGTCATCTGATGGTGTCAGAAGAGTATAACATACAATGGAATTTGGAAAAAAAAAGTGTAAAAATAAGAATTAGAATGTTACTAAACATGAAGTACATGTTTGTGTACTTATGGACTAAGTGGATCATATCAAAAGATGATTCTTAGTTTTTATTCTAATTAGGGTCCAATAAGCCCAAATAGCAAAGAAAAAAACAACAACATGTAAACAAATAGCTTGGGCCTTAAGAGGTTAAAGTACTGTAGCGTAGTAGCCATAAGTATTCATTAAAAACAAAGCAGAGGTTTTAATTGAACATTTTTCGCCACTGTAACATCACGCACAGTTTGAACAGTAACACTGTTAGAGTCTAGAAAAATCCAACACCGTTCTTTAACCAAGTGGTTCTAAGTGTCATGATTTGTGGTCCGGATCATGTTCTGTTAGTTTTGTACTCCATTAGTTCCCGTTTTTTTGCACCCTTGTTTGTTTTAGTTTCCATGGTTACTTATTATTTCCACCTGTCTCTGATTAGTGTGTGCCCGCTCACCTGCTTCCCGAGTACTAATCAGAGGCATTATTTAACCTTTGTTTTTGACTTTGTCAGGAACCTCTACTTCAACAAAAATTATCATTTTTTTTTTTTCACTAAATTATAAAATGCTCTGATTGAAATTACGACCCGGTGTTCTTAAGGTCTATTTCGACCCATTTATAAAAATACGATTATCAAGCAATAATTAGAGCTAAAACTGAACACAATGACAGCCAGCTCCTCTCCCAATCATGTGAGCTTTAGGGGATTCTCATTTTACCTTGTTATCCAGTACAAAAACAAACAAAGACGGGCATGTGAGGTCAATTTAGTATAAAATTATTAAAATGAAAAAATAAATAAAACACATCTATTTAAGAGATGTGTTCTAATACCCCTCAGTAATAGTCAGGTAACACAACAACCTTTTATTTATTTATACGATTCTCTTGAGGTTCATTTCACCATTTTTTAAATTAAAATCGAGGGGTATATTGACAAAAAAAGGCCCACACCAAAAATATAAAACCCATATTTTCATGGAGAAGGAACCCTAACAAGTTAACAAAGAGATGAGAAACAAATTGACACCATCAGTTGTGTTGTGAATAAGAAGGTGTCCAAACTTTTGGCCTGTACTGTATATCACTATAAATATTTTATTCTTTTTTTTATGCCTTTTTTTGTCAACCATGTGAATATGAATAATGGGTTCCAACCTCAACAAAAGTTGAGCACAATACAAAGTGCTATGCAGTACAGAATCAAACAAACATAAGGAGGCTATGATTTAACGTAAAAGTCCCAACGATGGTCACACACACACTGGGTGTGGTGAAATTGGTCCTCTGCATTTGACCCATCCCCATATTCACCCTCTGGAAGGTGAGGGGAGCAATGAGCAGCAGCGTGCGCCGCGCTCAGGAATCATTTTGTGATTTAACCCCCAATTCCAACCCTTGATGCCGAGTGCCAGGCAGGGAGGTAATGTGTCCCATTTCATAGTCTTTGGTATGACTCGGCCGGGGTTTGAACTCACGACCTCCCAGTCTCAGGGCGGACACAGTTTAACGAGCTAAAACAACAACAAGCTGAACTGTATGCGCTGTTTGCCAACATGTGCACACACGTGGCATCAAAAACAATCCTAAATCACAAAAATGTCATGTCTTGGTGATCATGTTTAGTTTGGCTATGTTCTGTTTGGTTTTTGCACTCTGTCAGTTCCTGTTTTTTCACTCCCTGCTTCGTTTCCATGCCAACCCATTAGTTTTCCCCTGTCCTCATGTCACGCACCTGATTCATTTGGACTCACGCACCTGTTAACCACCACAGCACTATTTAAGCCTGTAGTTGCCAGGCAGTCAGCCTGGCGACATCACCCTCTACACACCTTTGTTGTTCATGCTGCTCTTTTTCATGCTCTTTTCTCCTTCCAATTTAAGTTTTCTTTATTCATGCCATAGTTTGCAAGTTTTGCTTTAAGTTAAAGTACCAATGATTGTCACACACACACTAGGTGTGGTGAAATTTGTCCTCTGCATTTGACCCATCCCTTTGTTCACCCCCTGGGAAGAGAGGGGAGCAGTGGGCAATCATGTTTGGTGATTTAACCCCCAATTCCAACCCTTGATGCTGAGTGCCGAGCAAGGACGTAATGGGTCCCATTTTATAGTCTTTGGTATGACTCGGCCGGGATTTTAACTCACAACCTCCCGATCTCAGGGCGGACACTCTAACAACTAGGCCACTGAGTAGTCCATAGTTTTGCCTTTGTGGTAATTTTGTTTTCTTAACCAAGTTTTGAACCTCTGCCGAGAGCGCCTTTTGTTTGTTCTTTTTTTTTTTAGTTAAGATTAAAATCATGTTTTTACCTTCACGCCATGTCCGATCCAGTCGCTTTGCACCACGGGAAAACAAACCGCAACATAGTCCACGTCCTGAAAAAAAATCCTCAACTTTAACATCCATTTTTGCTACAATATTAAACATTTTAAAAGATTAAACATTTTAAAAGTTCATGATCCATTTTTGAATGAACTGATGTTCCGTTTCAGATCCTTCATGGCTTCAAGAACCAGGTGGGCGAAGAGAACTGGAGCCGCTTCTCAGACCAGTTCCCCATGCCGCTCAAAGAGCGTCTGGCCAGCTTCTACGGGGTGTAACAGTGGGGTCAGTGTGTTCGCTACGTACGTACGTACAGGTGGTCCTCGCTTTACGTTCTACCAGTTCTCTTTCCACAATTTCGATGTCAGCAAGTGGGAACTTAAACCTCAGGGTCGCTCCCGCTGTTAGGGAGTGAGGGATGGAAATCAAAAAACGGTTCCCAGTGTATCAGTAGGTTGTATCCAGTCACCTGATTTAAAAAATTTTTTTTTAACGGAAGTAAACATAGTGGTGGGCCATCAAACCAACATGGGTACTCAAGGTGGGATTCGTTCGCCTTTGATTGATTGATTGAGACTTTTATTAGGAGATTGCACAGTTCAGTACATATTCCGTACAATTGACCACTTAATGGTAACACCCCAATAAGTTTTTCAACTTGTTTAAGTCGGGGTCCACGTTAATCAATTCATGGTATAAATACAAACCCCGTTTCCATATGAGTTGAGAAATTGTGTTAGATTTAAATATAAACAGAATACAATGATTTGCAAATCCTTTTCAACCCATATTCAGTTGAATATGCTACAAAGACAACATATTTTATGTTCAAACTGATATACTTTTTTTTTTTTGTGTGCAAATAATCATTAACTTTAGAATTTGATGCCAGCAACACGTGACAAAGAAGTTGGGAAAGGTGGCAATAAATACTGATAAAGTTGAGGAATGCTCATCAAACACTTATTTGGAACGTCCCACAGGTGTGCAGGCTAATTGGGAACAGGTGGGTGCCATGATTGGGTATAAAAACGGCTTCCCAAAAAATGCTCAGTCTTTCACAAGAAAGGATGGGGCGAGGTACACCCCTTTGTCCACAACTGCGTGAGCAAATAGTCAAACAGTTTAAGAACAACGTTACTCAAAGTGCAATTGCAAGAAATTTAGGGATTTCAACGTCTACGGTCCATAATATCATCAAAAGGTTCAGAGAATCTGGAGAAATCCCTCCACATAAGCGGCATGGCCGGAAACCAACATTGAATGACCGTGACCTTTGATCCCTTCGTATCAAAAACAGACATCAATTTCTAAAGGATATCACCACATGGACTCAGGAACACTTCAGAAAATCACTGTCACTTAATACAGATCGTCACTACATCTGTAAGTGCAAGATAAAGCTTTACTATGCAAAGCGAAAGCCATTTATCAACAACATCCAGAAACACCACCGGCTTCTCTGGGCCCGAGATCATCTAAGATGGACTAATGCAAAGTGGAAAAGTGTTCTGTGGTCTGACGAGTCCACATTTCAAATTGTTTTTGGAAATATTCCACTTCGTGTCATCCAGACCAAAGGGGAAGCGAACCATCCAGACTGTTATTGACGCAAAGTTCAAAAGTCTGCATTTGTGATGGTATGGGGGTGCATTAGTGCCTAAGACATGGGTAACTTACACATCTGTGAAGGCACCATTAATGCTGAAAGGTACATACAGGTTTTGGAACAACATATGCTGCCATCTAAGCGCCGTCTTTTTCATGGACGCCCCTGCTTATTTCAGCAAGACAATGCCAACCCACATTCAGTACGTGTTACAACAGCGTGGCTTCGTAAAAAGAGTGTGGGTACTTTCCTGGCCCGGCTGCAGTCCAGACCTGTCTCTCATGGAAAATGTGTGGCGCACTATGAAGCGTAAAATACGACAGCGGAGACCCTGGACTGTTGAACGACTGAAGCTCTACATAAAACAAGAATGGGAAAGAATTCCACTTTCAAAGCTTCAACAATTAGTTTCCTCAGTTCCCAAACCTTTTTTGAGTGCTGTTAAAAGAAAATGTGATGTAACACAGTGGTGAACATGCCCTTTCCCAACTACTTTGGCACGTGTTGCAGCCATGAAATTCTGAGTTAATTATTATTTGCAAAAAAAAAAAGTTTGAGTTTCAACATCAAATATGTTGTCTTTGTAGCATATTCAACTGAATATGGGTTGAAAAGGATTTGCAAATCATTGTATTCCGTTTATATTTACATCTAACACAATTTCCCAACTCATATGGAAACAGGGTTTGTATTTCTTACACCTGCAGCTCACTATTTGTTTTACAGTCCTTCTTTTGAGGGCAGAATTGACATCTCTTCTTTTTACTTGCCCGAGCTGGGGAAGTGGATTTTTTTTTTTTTGTACGATATTAAATTGTGGGAGTGCGTCGTAACTCGAGGACCGCCTGTACCCCCTCCCCTCCGATATCATTGTGCATTTTCTAATCACCTGTGATGTTTGTTTGTCTCCCCTCACAGGTCCTTGACGCGGGGAGACAACATAGGGAAACCTCTTTTACCCAGGGAACATGTCAACCCTTTACTAGGGGGGGGAAGTCCGCCTGACGAGGGGAGGGAAGGGGTGCGGGCCCCTCCTCCCCGACATGGCGGCAACAGGGTGGGAGGGAGGGGGAGGCGCTACCTGCAGGGCGCCCAGCCAAGTGTGCAGGGGGAAAACTACTTTTAGCACGGGAGGAAAAACAACCAAAAGTCAGACCTGATGATGACGTCATCACCCTATTTTTTTTTTTCTGTTAAAATTGACACAAATTTGAAATATTCCCACTCATCGTGTCGCACGCCAAAGTGTAACGTGACAACTACGCGACCTTTCTGTTTGTTTTTAAAAACGCAATAGCAGGATAAGCACGAGCATGGACAATGTAAACGCTGCAACGCCGAGCTAGTCAGCGGGTCAGTTTCGTGAGAGCGAAACACTCGCGCTAACTTCTCGCCTCTTTTTTCCCCGCAAGCCAGCATGCTTGTGTCACTGTGAGGAGCCGTCGCGTGAGTGTAGGCCATCTTCTTTTAATTTTCTTGTAATCGCAGCGCTTTTTTTTCTTTGCACTGCAAGCCGTGAAGCGGTAACTACCGTAAATTTGGGACTATAAGGCCACACCCACTACATTGTTAGCGGAAAAAACTTTATTTTCCCCACAAATTAGCCGCACCGGACTACAAGCCACAGATATATAGGTTGTGAGATAAGTTATTTACACATAAATGTGTCATGTTTATTTACATACCTTAATAGTCTGTAACAGGGCAGTAAAACGGCCGATCAAACAAAACAGAAGTCATCTGCACCGGACTATAAGCCACAGATATATAGGTTGTGAGATAAGTTATTTACACATAAAAGTGTTATGTTTATTTACATACCTTAATTGTCTGTAACAGGACAGTAAAACGGCCAATCAAACAAAACAGAAGTCAACCGCACCGGACAAGAACCACAAATATATAGGTTGTGAGATAAGTTATTTACACATAAATATTTAATATTTATTTACATACCTTAATTGTCTGTAACACGGCAGTAAAACAGCCAATCTAACAAAACAGAAGTCATCCGCACCGGACAAGAGCCACAGATATATAGGTTGTGAGATAAGTTATTTACACATAAATATTTTATGTTTATTTACATACCTTAATTGTCTGTAACACGGCAGTAAAACGGCCGATCAAACAAAACAAAAGTCATCTTCATGGACCCACTAGCTTCACAAGCTAGCTCTCCAATCAGCTAAACAGACTCAATAACTCCACGGTGACGTTTTGGTGAGTTTGATAAGGAATTTGTGAAACTGAAACAATACGAAAAATAATGCCACAAGTTAATATTTACCCAGAAACTCGTAAAGGCGTTAGCATATTGGCTAATGCTAATGACGCTTCGATAGCACATTTAAATGTGCATTAAAACGCTCCTACAGACGTCACACATGGGACGGCTTAGTAAGTAAAAATAGTTTTAGGTTATATTGTAAAACTTGGGAGTGATGAATGAAGAATCCATACGAGTAGAAACGCTATGGACGATTACAAGACGGAACGGCACTTGTACTTCCGGCTCAAAAAAACAGCAGGAAAAACTTGTAGGCATTTACCTGGCTGTCCAAAACTATTTGTTTTCTGGTCATCTGCGAACAGAAATTCACAAATTAGCTGCACCAGACAAAAGCCACAGATATATAGGTTGTGAACCAAGTTATTTACACATAAATATTTTATGTTTATTTACATACCTTAATTGTCTGTAACACGGCAGTAAAACGGTCAATCAAACAAAACAGAAGTCATCTTCATGGGCCAGACTCAATAACTCCACGGTGACGTCTTGGTGAGTTTAATGAGGAATTTGTGAAACTGAAACAATACGAAAAAGAATGCCATTGTAAATTAATATTTACACAGACATTTGTAAACGTGTTAGCATGTTAGCTAATGCTAACGAATATGCACACGGAATCACACATGAGACGGCTTAGTAGGTAACAAAATATTTGTTATATTGTAAAACTTGGGAGTGATGAATGAAGAATCAATCCGAGTAGAAACGTTATGGCAGTTGTACTTCCGGCTCAAAGCTTTAATCAGCAGGAAACACTTGCAGGCATTTACCTGGTTAATATAAACTACCGTAATTCCTTGAATTGCCGCCGGGGCGCTAATTCATTTAAAACCTCTTCTTACTCCTGCGCTTGCCAAAGGCATGCGGTAAAAGTAAGCATGCGGTAATTATTTTAAAACCTCTTCTCACTCCGGCACTTACCAAAGGCATGCAGTAAAAATTTGAGTGTGATGTAAGCTTGGACATTATATCCTACTGAATAGCTCTTAATCTTCTTCTCTTTGTGTCATTTCAAATTCCCGGTATTGAAAGCAGCCTCCTCCATTTTGAAAATGATGACAGGGGAAGTGTCACGAGTTTGACCAGGCGGTAATAGTAAGCATGCGCTAATTATTTTGCAAAGCGAGTTTGACCCGGCAGTAATTCAAGGCAGGCGCGTACTATATGCCCTGCGGCAATTCAAGGAAATACGGTATTTGCTTTGTGGTCATCAGTGAATAAAAATCCATAAAACAGCTGCACCAGTTTAAAAGCCGCATGGTACGAAGCGAAGGGAAAAAAAGCGGCTTATAGTCCGAAATTTACAGTAGGCATGCTTACACTTTTAAGCGTGTGAAGAAAAAGGATAAGAAAACCCAACCCCATGCTGCGACGTCCGTGTGAATGTCTCGTGACGGTGCAACCGTGACAACGTCCGTCGACAAAAGGACGTCGACTTTTCCGATAAACGTTTTCTTACTCGGTGTTTTGGATCTTAGTGGTTGTGTCTTGTGCCGAGAGAAGCATGACTGCCGGTGTCTTCGTGGGGTGCGCTCTCATCGTCGTGCATGTTGGTGGCGGCAGGGAGGAGGGACTGTTCTCGCTAAACGTCGAGACACAGTGTCGGAATACTGTGAAACCACTTTTTTATTAGTCCACCGCTTCTTCCTGCTCGTCGTCGTCTTCTTCTCGTCGTGCACGTCGGTGTTTATTTTTTTAAAGTTACAGGAAGCCTAAATGTATTCCATGATGGTTTTGGAATGATAGGACTTTTGTTGTTGTTGTTGTTGTTGTTGTTGCTGCCCTCTGCTGGACGGAGTAACAATCGCAGTATTTTAACCCTTGAAATTGGACCTTTTTTTTTTTTTGTTAACGAAGGACGCGAAGATTCGTTCCAGAAAATCTTAATATTGTAATAATACAGTGGAACCTCTATTTGTAATTTATTTCCAGAGAAAATCGCGTAAATAATCTGTGTAATATTATTAACTATACAGGCATATTTGAAGTCAGGGGTTCTTAACCTTTCTGACCTCGGGCCCAACTTTTTCACTACAGACGAGGTCGGGGCCCTCTCAAATATTAACACTAAACAAGTCATCCTACTCTTGATTTTAATCATATTCAATATCAATCAATCAATCAATGTTTACTTATATAGCCCTAAATCACTAGTGTCTCAAAGGGCTGCACAAACCACCACGACATCCTCGGTAGGCCCACATAAGGGCAAGGAAAACTCACACCCAGTGGGACATTGGTGACAATAATGACCCAGTGGGACGTCAGTGACAATAACTATATTTAACTTAGTTTTAATGTAATGCTTTAATCACAATGATTATTACCAAGTTAAGTCGGGCTGATTACAAAAATATATTTAAAAAAATATATGTAATATTCCATCCATCCATTTCCTACCGCTTGTCCCTTTTGGAGTAACAGGGGGGGTGCTGGAGCCTATCTCCGCTGCATTCGGGCGGAAGGCGGTGTACACCCTGGACGAGTCGCCACCTCGTCGTAGGGCCTATATGTAATATTATTCTATAAATATTAATCAATTATGATGCAAAAAATGACAATTTTGTTGTGCCAGCATTATTAAATTAATAGTAAATGCTTCTGAAATAAACTGTCAATATCATTTTCATACTTTAGTCATATATTTGCGCTTAAAGAAACTTAAAGCTTCAGACTTCTTTTGTTTTTATGTCATTGCTATTACTGCCACAAGTGGTGGGAAAGTGTATGACAACTGGCCCATACGGACCACAGCTGGGAAACTGATATTTTTTTTAGTGGCCCCTCTAGGGGGCGCTCGTGCCCTAATAATAGCCCCATGGTTAAGAACAAGAAACATTGGCGTATGCCACACAAGTGTAAAAAGAAGTGAAGTCTTTTGCACATATGTTATAGCATTGTAGCACGTAGGCTGTGGATGAGGCCGTGAATATATTTGAATGGATGTTCATCAATGTTTCAAATGTGGAGAAAGACCTTAGAATAAGACGAGATTGTCTGTAAAACAAAATGTATGCAACATTTTGACCAAACACCCCCAACATTACATGTTACTGACCTTTTTAACTGGTTGTGTAAAATTTAAAACATCAGTTTTTATTATATATACATACATACAGGTATATATGTGTGTGTATGTCTGTGTGTGTGTATATATATATACATATATAAAAAATATGTGTGTGTGTATACATACACGTATATATACATACATATGCGTGTGTGTATATATATACATATATACACACCAAAATATGCATACATATGCATGTATATATATATTTAATATATATATATACACACATAAATATGCATACATATGTACATATATGAATATTTGTGTGTATACATGTACATATATATACAAACAACCATGCATACATATGCGTGTGTATATATAAATATTTGTGTATATATGTACATATATATTCACACACAAATATGCATACATATGTGTGTGTATATAAACATACTTGTGTATATATGTACAGATATACATATTTGTGTATATATGTAAATGTATACATATTTGTGTATATATGTAAATATATACATATTTGTGTATATATGTAAATATATACATATTTGTGTATATATGTACATATATACGTATTTGTGTAAAAATGTACATATGTACGTATTTGTGTATATATGTACACATGTATGTATTTGTGTATATATGTACACATGTACGTATTTGTGTATATATGTACACATATACGTATTTGTGTATATATGTACACATATACATATTTGTGTATATATGTACACATGTACGTATTTGTGTATATATGTACACATGTACGTATTTGTGTATATATGTACATATATACATATTTGTGTATATACGTACATATATAGATATGTGTGTGTACATATGTATACATATGTGTATATTTTTTCATATATATATATATGTGTATGTATGTATATATATGTGTATGTATGTATGTATGTATATATATGTGTATGTATGTATGTATATATATATATATATATATATATATATGCATGCAAAAAGTTATTGTTTAAACCATTTGGTATAGAAAAAATCACTACTACTTAGAGCAAATTTTTTTTTAAATGGTTTAACCTACCAAACACAATAATACATTTATGCAGATTTTTTTATTGCATGATACTGATAAAGCGTTCCCCAACCCCCCTAGGAAGTCCCGCTTCCCTATTTGAGAAAAACCGACCTCCATAATTCATGCATTCTATATTATGAATGCGTGCGATGATGCTTACTGCTTTGCACCATGCCAACTCATCCGCGTCGTTTTCAGAGGTCGGAAAGAAGCAACGGGAAAAGCCAAACACTCGGTTTGTTTATTTCATAGTTCAGAGATTCTCAAACTGCGGTATTGGGAAGAATCGCTTAAATATTCACACCCACTGTTCCTGTTCAAACTGCGTGAGATGTTAGTGGCCAAAAGTATTAAATATACTTGCTTGTTTTTTAGTGAATACTTATGCCTACTATGCTACTATATTTTAATGTGGGTCCTTGCAGTGGTACTTAGAGTTTTTATTATTAAAGATAGCTGTCTTAGATTTGTAAACATGTGCAGCATCAAGGCAAAAGTAACACCACATGAAAGTAAAACTGCTCTGCATTAGATAGATAGATAGATAGTACTTTATTGATTCCTTCAGGAGAGTTCCTTCAGGAAAATTAAGATTAATTAATTACTTATTAATTACTATTAATTACAATAGCTGTCTTCAAGCAGGTATCCTCTTTAGGGTGGAAAGTCCACACCCTTTTTTTTGTCTAAAATAAACGGAGGTAACTGGAATTGAACCGGCATGGCTAGGTTGGTAGAGCGGCCGTGCCAGCAACTTGAGGGTTCCGGGTTCGATCCCCCGCTTCCGCCATCCTAGTCACTGCCATTGTGTCCTTGAGCAAGACGCCCAGTGCCACCAACACTGGTTTAAATGCAACTTAGATATTGGGTTTCACTATGTAAAAGCGCTTTGAGTCACTAGAGAAAAGCGCTATATAAATAGAATTCAATTCACAAGATTTAAAATGTAGTCTACAAAAAAGAAGTACAAACAATAGCAACACCAGCGCTGGAGAGCATACCGAGCGATCTCAAAAATAGCTGCCCGCCTCCCTTGCCTTGACGGGGATCGAAACTGAAAGTTAACCTGCCGTGTGTGTGTGTGTGGGGGGGGGGCTGAGCTCACACGTTAAAACAAGATAAAGATGAGAAACAAAAGTGCGATTATTGTGTTTATCTCCTCCATTAAAAGCCAAATGTGCGGCCATAACACAATAGCCATAAAGTACAATTGTTTACGGAAAAAAAATCAAGTACCAAATATTTCAACGTGATCAAATCACAAATCAAAAATAAACCAAAAGGACAAAAAAATGTGTTTTTGGATTTTTTTTTAAACCAAAATCAAGGTTGAGTTGTGCGATGTCACGCCTCAGAGGTTCCACTGTATTGGCTAATTGTGTACTTGCCATCACTTTTGCAGTACTTCATGGTGGAATACACAGGCAAATACTTGTTTATATTCCACGTGTTTGTGTGTACGTTGTTGTCGTCTCCACTACTTGAATATGTGTTTTATTCCATGTGATCCTCAGGTTGTCTGTGTTCACTGTTTTTGTGTTGTTTTTTTGACCCCGCTCCTTCCCTCCACGTGCGCATCTGTAGTCCACCGAGAACCTCACCCTTTTTTTTTTTTTTTTAAGAGATGCCCAGCGTTTTTTTTTGTTTTTTTTAAGGTGACACGTGCACACAATGTGATGATCAAAACGAATAACTTGCACTTCCAAAAATTTAATGTGATTGTGATTAAAAACCATCGAAATATTTTTGACGTGACGCCTAAAGCTGATTTTTTTTTTTCCCTTTCAATCACATCGTTCAACCACTTTGTACGGATTGACTGTGTTTTATAAAACTTGTTGAGCAACGTCCGATTATCGTCATCCTGTCTTGTTTATTATATTATCCCTCCGTGTTTGGACCATCTGCCTTGTTTTGCGGGGAGAAGCAAAAGTATCACTTTTGATAGTTTTTATTGTCATGAGCTTTAAAATAACACAAAAAGAAGCAAGAAAAAAAAATTGGGGGCCACCAAATATTTTGAATCATGCAAAGAATAAATATATTGTACTGTTGTCATTTTGTAATATTTGTAGGACGATATAGTGGGCGTGACTGGTGACCATGGCTTGAATCTGTACATTGTTCCAATAAATTGTTTACATTTACACGTCTGTTTAAAAAAAAAAAAAAGAAAAAAAATCTACATTTTTATTCTAATTTGGATTGAAGACCAATACCAATACCAACATGATTTCCCCAATGACTGATACCGGATATTAGGACTGAGTCCTCCCAGATTCTTTAGGTCTGAGGTTATTTAAATGTTGTTTTAACCATTTGTTCTACAAAAAAGAGTAGGTACAAACTATCGTGATGCCAGCGCTGGAGAGACAGAACCGAGCTATCTGAAGTTCGGAGCGATATCGAAAATGGTCGCCCGTCTCTCACACTTTTGTCTACCTCGTGAAACTGAAAGGTAACTTGACCGAGCACACACACACTCTCCCCCCTCCAGGCTGGTATTTCATGACACCATTGAATGATATATATATGTATAAATATATATATGTGTGTATATATATACATGTATATTTACATATATATATATATATGTATATATGTATGTACGTATGTATATATATACAGTATATATATATATATATTATATATATATATATATATATATATTATATATATATATATATATATATATATATATATATACAGTATATATATACATACACATGTATGTATATATATATATATATATATATACAGTGGGGCAAAAAAGTATTTAGTCAGCCACCGATTGTGCAAGTTCTCCCACTTAAAATGATGACAGAGGTCTGTAATTTTCATCATAGGTACACTTCAACTGTGAGAGACAGAATGTGGGAAAAAAATCCAGGAATTCACATTGTAGGAATTTTAAAGAATTTATTTGTAAATTATGATGGAAAGCAAGTATTTGGTCACTTCAAACAAGGAAGATCTCTGGCTCTCACAGACCTGTAACTTCTTCTTTAAGAAGCTCTTCTGTCCTCCACTCGTTACCTGTAGTAAGTCGTTATCTGTATAAAAGACACCTGTCCACAGCCTCAAACAGTCAGACTCCAAACTCTACTATGGCCAAAACCAAACAGCTGTCGAAGGACACCAGGAAAATAATTTTAGACCTGCACCGGACTGGGAAGAGTGAATCTACACTAGGCAAGCAGCTTGGTGTGAAAAAATCAACTGTGGGAGCAATTATCAGAAAATGGAAGACGTACAAGACCAATGATAATCTCCCTCGATCTGGGGCTCCACGCAAGATCTCATCCCGTGGGGTCAAAATGATCATGAGAACGGTAAGCAAAAATCCCAGAACCACACGGGGGGACCTGGTGAATGACCTGCAGAGAGCTGGGACCAAAGTAACAAAGGTTACCAACAGTAACACACTACGCCGACAGGGAATCAAATCCTGCAGTGCCAGACGTGTCCCCCTGCTTAAGCCAGTGCATGTCCAGGCCCATCTGAAGTTTGCCAGAGAGCACATGGATGATACAGCAGAGGGTTGGGAGAATGTCATGTGGTCAGATGAAACCAAAATAGAACTTTTTGGTATAAACTCAACTCGTCGTGTTTGGAGGAAGAAGAATACTGAGTTGCATCCCAAAAACACCACACCTATTGTGAAGCATGAGGGTGGAAACATCATGCTTTGGGGCTGTTTTTCTGCTAAGGGGACAGGACGATTGATCCGTTTTGAGGAAAGAATGAATGGGGCCATGTATCGTGAGATTTTGAGCCAAGACCTCCTTCCATCAGTGAGAGCTTTGAATGGTTGACCAAATACTTATTTTCCACCATAATGTACAAAT
The DNA here is from genome assembly GCF_033978795.1 of Nerophis ophidion. Taxonomy (NCBI): domain Eukaryota; kingdom Metazoa; phylum Chordata; class Actinopteri; order Syngnathiformes; family Syngnathidae; genus Nerophis; species Nerophis ophidion. Next base: position 24,729,745 of record NC_084618.1, on the reverse strand, counting down.
AAATTCTTTAAAATTCCTACAAAGTGAATTCCTGGATTTTTTCCCCCACATTCTGTCTCTCACAGTTGAAGTGTACCTATGATGAAAATTACAGACCTCTGTCTTCATTTTAAGTGGGAGAACTTGCATAATCGGTGGCTGACTAAATACTTTTTTGCCCCACAGTATATGTGCATATATCTACATATATGCACATGTATATATATATTTATATATATATATACACATATGTAGATGTGTATATATATTTATAGATGTGTGTATATATATGCTCATAAATGTATATATATGCGCATGTATATATATTTACATATGTGCATTTATGTATATTTATGCAAATATATATGTGTGTAGTTATATATACATTTATTTGTGTATATATACAGTATATATAGATATATTACACACATGTGCATATACTTATATATATGCACATATATATATATATACATATGTAGATGTATACATATATAGATGTGTGCGCATACATATGTACATATATGCTCATATGTATAAGTGCATATATGCATCTATGGTGTATATATATATATATATATATATATATTGCCCCGCCCACCGACCTTGACTTTGATCTGACAGACACAATGAATTGATGGACCTGTGCTTCATCAATTTATTTTCATCGGTCAGAGTAAGTCATCAACTAACACAAATCTTGTGAAATAATTAAATGGGTGAAATAATAACTTATTAAATGATTAATTAAATGTTGAAATTCTCAAATGTAACTACTTCACCTACATTAGATACATTAATGACACATTTAAATTATTAATTAAATATTTATTTATTTAATGTAGTCCCTTTTAACTCCTTAGAACCATGTTACCTGGCCTCTATTGCTACTCCTCTCGGAGAGAATATTCAGTGAGCAATGTGTTTTGGCGCACAAAAACATTTTTGACATTTATTCTAACCATTTTAGATAATGTTTAACAGCAAATACATTTTTTTAGACCCTAAAAGGAGTTGCCATTTTTCTCTTTAATTGGCTTGCTTGTGCAATATTGATTAGACGTGTATTTACAGCTCCTGCAGGGTGTGGCTTGATGCCTCAGCACATCCAAGGTGATCCAAAGCGTCAATTAAATATAACGGAAGGATTGCACTCACCGGCCATGTCTTGTTGGAAGTGGTGCCTCGTATACTGATCTCACTTTAGGAGACATCGAGGGATGGTGGAGGTGTAGTTTGTGCGCTGTCATGCAGGTCATCACCTCAAATGTACTCAAAAAAGATCTCTCAAAAGCTTGCTGCACACATTAAAGGACCTAAGCTTCCTCATGTAAAAGAGTTTGCTCATGTCCTTCTTATATACAACTTTGCTGTTGTCCTTATGTCAGGTTCAAACACTGATGACATCTATTAAACAAGACAAGAAGCAAGGAATTAAACAGAGACAGAATCAAATTCGGCTCAGTTGAGGAGAAACGTGTACACCTGTACCCAGTGTCACAATGCTCTGACAAAAGATTGTATGCCTCCTTTTATTTGGAATTTTCCCTGATTACATGGAAACAGCTGTTTCGAAGGGAGGGGGGGGGTCGTAAACAGCCATCGCCTTTGATTACAAACAGTTAAAAGAAAAGGTCATAAAACCCTTCAAAAAAGAGGTGCTTGGAGCTTGGGCAGGTCCTGCTTTCGCTCTGCTTTGTAGTTCTCGGGTCAAAACAAAATCTTTCTTTGGATTACAATACATCAAAGAAAAATAACATCTTCCTGTTGCTACCCATCCTACACAGTGGAGTTTTACAAGCCTTCTATTAGGTAGGATCAAAGACAGCTTTTGTCCTCTCACAGGGCGGGCTGTACTCAATGTAACACAAAGTTTTGTGATAACTTAGATACAATTTTTCTGACAGCTTATATATAATATTAACTGCCTAATACGAGTAAGAAGAATAAGCATGCTTGCAAGTTCCAAAATGACTGGAAAAAAAGAATTTTGTTTCATCCAAGACAGCTCAAAAGGAAAGGGATATGCTGCCTGCACCGCAACACTGAAACCCATGCCAACACCCCCCCCATCTCCTGAAATCGGAGGTCTCAAGGTTAGCAAGCATGTTGACGGTAGGCATGGTGTACCTTGGTAGCAAAATAGGCCCAGAACATAATACTACAACCACCATTCCTGACGGTAGGCATGTTGTTCCTGGGATTAAAGGCCTCACCTTTTCTCCTCCAAACATATTGCTGGGCATTGTGGCCAAACAGCTCAAATTTTGTTTCACCTGACCACAGAACTATCCTCCAGAAGGTCTTATCTTTGTCCATGTGATATCAGTTGAAACAAAGTCCTGACTTAAGCGTGTGGACAATGCTGGAGAAACAAGTTCATGTCAGAAAATCCATATATTTAGCTGAACTGCACCAATTTTGTCAAGAGTAGTGGTCGAAAAATTCAACCAAAAGCTTGTGGATGGCTACCAAAAGCGCCTTATTGCAGTCAAACTTGCTAAGGGACATGTAACCAAATACTAACATTGCTGTATGTCAGGTTCAAAAATCAATGACATCTATTAAACAAGACAAGAAGCAAGGAAATGAATAGACAGAATTCAATTTTGCTCAATTTGAGGAGAAATGTGTCAACCTGCAGTATCATCCAAGCTCTGGCGAAAATTGTATGCCACCTCTTTTATATTTGGACTTTTCCTGTTTACATAACAGCTGTTTCTAAAGGAATAGTGGGTATGTAAACAGCCATTGTTTTCGGTCACATTAACACAAAAGAAAAAGAGTGCTTGGACTGGTCCTGGATCGAGCTTGGGCAGGTCTTGGATCAAAATAGATAACCCCGCCCGTCTCCTCCCATCGTACACAATGGAATTTAACTAGCCTTCGGATTGTTGCAACCAAGACAGCTTTCGTCTGTTCACCGGGAACTCAGAGACCGGAAAGTTTTTTTTTGATAATTTACATACAATTTTTCTGACACTGTGTGTATATTTTTGACCCGGCAGATTTGCTAAAATTTTCAGTAGACCCATAATAAATTCATAAAAGAACCAAACTTAGTGAATGTTTTTTGTGACCTACAAGTATGTGCTCCAATTACTCTATCGCAAAAAAAATAAGAGTTGTAGAAATGATTGGAAACTGAAGACAGCCATGACATTATGTTCTTTACGAGTGTATATTCAAGCAGAATGGGAGAAGGAAGGAGTACCTCAGTATTGGCTGAAAAAAAAAAAAATACTTAATGGATATCCCGCTAGCGGCTTGTAAAAAGACCATTACCAGGAAATGATTCTCACTGGAGAGCCCAACTTCAAAGCTACAGATGGAAATCACAATTTTAAAACGGAGAGGATACGGGCATTTATGAATTATAAATTGGGGGGAAAAAATCACTTCATACTTGGAAAACTGGGTCACTTATGTCTCGCCACATAGGCCTGATTTTTTCCCTGATTATTGTCATATATTTTTTGGTATTTTATTTAAGTATTTTTTTCAGTTTTTTTGGCTGGGGGATACAAACAAAAACATTATTTTGACCTTTAGGGTAGACAATAATTTTAACCGAGTCATAACAAAGACTATAAAAAAATGGGAGCCATTACCTCCCTACTTGGCACTCAGCATCAAGGGTTGGAATTGGGGGTTAAATCACCAAAAATTATTCCTGGGCGTGGCCACTGCTGCTTCTCACTGCTCCCCTCACCTCCCAGGGGGGTGGATCAAATGCAGGGAATAATTTCGCCACACCTAGTGTGTGTGTGTGACAATCATTGGTACTAAAAATGTATGTATGCAAAATATGATGTCATGGATACTTGATGCAAAAAAACAACTCAATTACAAAAAATAAATAAAACCATTCTGATTTTAAGAGTCCTACTGCATTCTGAGATATATGCTAGACAGGATTTTGACTCAAACAAGGCATTTAGTTGCCTTTAAACACTATCTGTAAGAATAATTGCATCGAAGTTATCACAAAACTTTGTGTTGCCATGGACAAAACCTGTCTTTGACCCTACCAATCAGAAGGCTTGTAAAGCTCCACTGTGTAGGATGGGAAGCAACGTGAAGGTGTTCTGTTTTTTTTTAATGTATCGTAATCCACAGAAACGATTTTGTCTTGACACGAGATCTACAAAGTGGAGAGGAAGCAGGACCGGCCCCCAGCTCCAGTGACCTTTTGTTTGAACTGTTTTGTAACCAAAGGCAGTGACTGTTTACGACCTCCTCCCCCTTAGAAAAAGCTGTTGCCATGTAATCAGGGACAATCCAAATAAAAGAGGAGGCGTGCAATCTTTCGTCAGAGCGTGGAACACCGAACGAAGGTACAGGTGTCAATTGAGCCTAATTTAATTCTGTCTCTGTTTAATTCCTTGCTTCTTGTCTTGTTTAATAGATGTCATCGGTGTTTGAACCTGACCCTATCTGTAGATTGTGGGTTCTTGAGGGTGCATGGGAGTTTGCCCAACCAGTCTACATGTTCTTTGTAGACTTGGAGAAGGCATTCGACCGTGTACCAAGGGAAGTCCTGTGGGGAGTGCTCAGAGAGTATGGGGTAACGGACTGTCTTATTGTGGCGGTCTGTCCCTGTATGATCAGTGTCAGAGTTTGGTCCGCATTGCCGGCAGTAAGTCGGACTCGTTTTCAGTGAGGGTTGGACGCCGCCAAGGCTGCCCTTTGTCACCGATTCTGTTCATAACTTTTATGTACAGAATTTCTAGGCGCATTCAGGGCGTTGAGGGTATCTGGTTTGGTGGCTGCAGGATTAGGTCTCTCCTTTTTGCAGATGATGTGGTCCTGATGGCTTCATCCGGCCAAGATCTTCAACTTTCACTGGATCGGTTCGCAGCCGAGTGTGAAAGGACTGGGATGAGAATCAGCACCTCCAAGTCCGAGTCCATGGTTCTCGCCCGGAAAAGTTTGGAGTGCCATCTTAGGGTCGGGGAGGAGACCCTGCCCCAAGTGGAAGAGTTCAAGTACCTTGGAGTCTTGTTCACGAGTGAGGGAAGAGTGGATCGTGAGATCGACAGGCGGATCGGTGCGGCGTCTTCAGTAATGCGGACGCTGTATCGATCCGTTGTGGTGAAGAAGGAGCTGAGCCGGAAGGCAAAGCTCTCACTTTACCGGTCGATCTACATTCCCATCCTCACCTATGGTCATGAGCTTTGGGTCATGACCGAAAGGACAAGATCACGGCTACAAGCGGCCGAAATGAGTTTTCTTTCGCCGGGTGTCGGGGCTCTCCCTTAGAGATAGGGTGAGAAGCTCTGCCATCCGGGAGGAACTCAAAGTAAAACTGCTACTCCTCCACATGGAGAGGAGCCAGATGAGGTGGTTCGGGCATCTGGTCAGGATGCCACCCGAACGCCTCCCTAGGGAGATGTTTAGGGCACGTCCGACAGGTAGGAGGCCACGGGGAAGACCCAGGACACGTTGGGAAGACTATGTCTCCCGGCTGGCCTGGGAACGCCTCGGGATCCCCCGGGAAGAGCTGGACGAAATGGCTGGGGAGAAGGAAGTCTGGGCTTCCCTGCTTAGGCTGATGCCCCCGCGACCTGACCTCGGATGAGCGGAAGAAGATGGATGGATATATATATATATTCCGAGCACAACAATATCACATTATCAATGGGAAAATGCATTTTTAAACAATATGATTTGTCTGGGCAGCTAGGAGACATCGAGAGTAACAAGCAGTATAAAATGGATTAGAAAGGACAGATTTAAAACAATTTTAAATACAAAAATAAAATTCAAATTAAAATATTTTAACTCGGGACTTCCCTCGGGCCGGATTTTGGACGCTGGCGGGCCGGATCCGGCCCGTGGGCCGTAGTTTGGGGACCCCTGGTCTTAGTTATGGACTTAAAAAAAAAAATCTGTACGCCTTCTTGTTTTGCTACATTTTTTATGTTATCAATTAAAGTTTTTATTGTTCATTACCAGACCCCCACCTTGTCAAAACCTCCTCAAACCACTCCAAGCCTTTTGTGCTGCGATTTTTTTTTTGGGCCGACTATTTAAAACATGTTATTCATAACCAGACCCTTCCAATCGTGTCAAAATCTCCCAAAAACTTGTCCCAATCGTTAGTGCTACCACAATTTTTGGTTTAACCATTAACGTTATTAAGTTAAGTCCGGGCTTCCTTGCTTAGGTTGCTGCCCCCGCCACCCGACCTCGGATTAGCGGAAGAAGATGGACATTTTATGGGGATGGTTATGAATCATACAACGTTAACATAAAGACCTCAACGTCGGAGTGTGCGGGATTATGGTTGCATAGAAGCGCCAGAAAAAGTCACAAAGGCGGTAGATGACTGCAGCAAAGATGGTCCCCTAATTATCTTGGTCTCTGTGCCATTGGAACCTGGTCTTCTCTTTGCCAAGGACAGTGTGGTGGCTATCTGTGCACCAGTCCCCCCCACTTTAAAAGATTTCGCACACAGGCATTCTCCTGAAGGCAATCCCACCAACAGGAGAACAATCATACTTGTTTCGAGTGTTCGCCGCCGCCGACGATAACATAAAAACTATAAAAGTTTGACAAGAAAATTGTTGTAGCGCAAGCAATTGGAACAAGTTTGCGGTGGATTTTTTTACATGGTGTGAGAGGGCTGGTTATGAATAATAACACGTTAATAACTAAAATAAAAAACATACAAACGTTAATAACAAAAAAACTATAATAGTTTTCATAGTTGGACTGGTTTGGGACAGTGTGGTTATGAATGATAAAACGTTAATTGTTCACATAACATAACATCTGTGATCACCTGATATGTGCCCCCATCCCCCCTCCATGAAAGCAGAAAAGAGAGAGGGCAGATCAACTGGTCTAAAAGAGGGGTTTATTAAAGACCAGAGTATACAAATAATAAATAATAAATAAATGGGTTGTACTTGTATAGCGCTTTTCTACCTTCAAAGTACTCAAAGCGCTTTGACACTACTTCCACATTTACCCATTCACACACACATTCACACACTGATGGAGGGAGCTGCCATGCAAGGCGCCAACCAGCACCCATCAGGAGCAAGGGTGAAGTGTCTTGCTCAGGACACAACGGACGTGATGAGGTTGGTTCTAGGTGGGATTTGAACCAGCGACCCTCGGGTTGCGCACGGCCACTCTCCCACTGCGCCACGCCGTCCCAAATGAGTTTTAAGATGGGACAGGTAGCATATCTAACTATAAATGATAAAACTTTTATTGTTAACAAACTACATTTTTATTAACTATTATAGTTATGTTATTAATCTTTTCTAGGACTGGTTATGACTCTTACAATATTAATAACATAAAACGATAAAAGTTAGACAAGAAAATTGTGCAGAACAAACAAATGGGACAAGTTTGGGGAGATTTTCAGAACGTGAATAAAATAAAAACTAAGAAAGGTTACGATAAATATTTGAGGCACAAATGTAGCACAGACAAATGGGACACATTTGGAAAAATTTAAAGGAATTTTACCTTTGCAACCTCATTGTACTAATGGCTAAGTTTTATATTCATAAATGTAAGTTTGATTATTATTATTTCTTGATTGTTTGTAAATGTTGCATATTATAAATAAAGGTTTATAAAATGAAAAAAAAGGGATTTACTTTGAGTTTACAACCCCCATGGCGTGGCGCAGTGATAGGTGTCCAGTGTGTGAATGTGTGTGTGAATGGGTAAATGTGGAAGTAGTGTCAAAGCGCTTTGAGTACCTTGAAGGTAGAAAAGCGCTATACAAGTACAACCCATTTATTTATTTATCAAACAAAAACAAAACAAAAAAAGGGCGTTTCTTTATTGAGTTTACAACCCCCCTGGCACTGTTTTGTACTTGTTTTGATTATTATTTGATTGTTTGTAAATGTTGCATATTATAAATAAAGGTTTACTACTCTCATAACACCTGCTTAGGCTGAAGAAGATGGATGGATGGAAATATTCCATCCATTTTGTACCGCTTATTCCCTTTCGGGGTCGCGGGGGGCGCTGGCGCCTATTTCAGCTACAATCGGGCGGAAGGCAGGGTACACCCTGGACAAGTCGCCACCTCATCGCAGGGCCAACACAGATAGACAGACAACATTCACACTCACATTCACACACTAGGACCAATTTAGTGTTGCCAATCAACCTATCCCCAGGTGCATGTCTTTGGAGGTGGGAGGAAGCCGGAATACCCCGAGGGAACCCACGCATTCACGGGGAGAACATGCAAACTCCACACAGAAAGATCCCGAGCCTGGATTTGAACCCAGGACTGCAGGACCTTCGTATTGTGAGGCAGACGCACTAACCCCTCTCCCACCGTGAAGCCCTGGATGGAAATAAAAATATATATATATATATTTTTTTTTTTTATTTTGTATTTATTTTTTTTATGTATCTTTTTTTTTTTTTTTTTTTGGATGGAAATAAAAATAGATAAATAAAAAATAAATAAAAAATGGGACACGTTTGGCGGTCGGGTGCTGCTTATGAACCATGAAACGGTAACAAAAACTATCCATCCATCCATCCATTTAATAAGACAAAAAAAATGCCGCAAAAGACGTCGCACATACGAAAAGGACAAGTTTGGGGAGATTTTGACAAGTTTGCGGGGGGCCCAACTTCACACAGGGCTCCTGACTGAGCGACGACAAGACCGGTGATGTACGATACCTCGTCATTCGGCGTCAGGCAACCCGCCTTGCCTTCCTGGCCGTCCGCCATTGGCAGCGCTGTTTCTCCCCGCACAAGCGGCTTGCTTCTCGCCGGGAATAAACCCCGGCGGAGACACGGCCGGGGCGGAGGGAGGTGGAGTTTGTCGTCACCGTCGGCGGGGCGGAGGAAGGCGAAGAAGAAAGGGGGAGAGTGAGCGAGAGAGAGAGAGAGAAAGAAGGCTTACCGGGGGCAGAACACGAAGGGAGGTCGCCGCTGGATGAATTTCCCTCGTCAACTTTCCACGCAGCAAACTGCCAAAGAGTTGGCGTCAACAAGATGATAACGCCGTACTTTATAGAACATTTCTGGGTAAGTAGTGTCTTCATTGGACTTGTTTCCACCGGCGCTCTTGTTGTGTTTTCCCTTACACCTTCACGGAATGTTTGGCTTTAAACGTGCTGTGTTTGAAGAAGGTGTTGTTGAAGAAGGATGTAGACATTTTTGTTTGTTATTTTTAACCAGCCCGGGGCTTTCGGGCCTCTGTGAGCCAACCGAGCTTGAAAACCGTCACGCGCACGCCCCCTTGCGATGCTGATTGGTTGTTTCAGGTCGACTGGGGCGCGTTTGCAGGCGAGTTCAAGAAGGCCATTGGCTGCTTCGAACTGTCAATCAAAGTCTTTCGGCGTTTTTTTTTTTACGCTTCCGTAACTTCTGAAGCCAGATGTTTAGAAAGTTAGACAATCCTTTAGAAGAACACATTCGTATTTGCGAAGCGTTTTTTATGCGTTAAAGTACATTATTTTAGCGTAGGCGCTGCTATAAAGCCTACTTTCTCGCTGTTTGTTCTGCCAACATTATTTGACGTGGCTATGCTAACAAAGTGTTAGCTTGGTAAATATTGTCATATTTCTTACTGGCCAATTAAAGGCCTACTGAAATGAGATTTTCTTATTCAAACGGGGATAGCAGGTCCATTCTATGTGTCATACTTGATCATTTTGCGATGTTGCCATATTTTTGCTGAAAGGATTTAGTAGAGAACATCGACGAGAAAGTTCGCAACTTTTGGTCGCTAATAAAAAAGCCTTTCCTGTACCGGAAGTAGCAGACGATGTGCGCGTGACGTCACTAGTTGTGGGGCTCCTCACATTGTTTACAATAGTGGCCACCAGCAGCTAGAGCGATTCGGACCGCGAAAGCGACACTTTTCATTAATTCGAGCGAGGATGAGGATAGTGAGAGTGAAGGACTGGAAGAAAGAAGAAGAAAAGACGAGGGCAGTGGGAGCGATTCAGATGTTATTAGACTGGGATAATTCTGGAAAATCCCATATCTGCTTATTGTGTTACTAGTGTTTTAGTGAGATTATATAGTCATACCTGAAAGTCGGAGGCGTGTGGTGACCGCCAGTGCTTATAAATTATATGCAATGTTGTTTCACTAATTTTTGTTGTTGTACATGGATGAGGGTGTGTGTTGCTGAGCCCGACTTGGATATTATCTGGACTGGACCTGGTTTTAAAAACCTTTTAGACAAGTCCAATTTCACTAACAACCTGGTCTGGTGAAGATAAGTTCCTTTTTTATTTTATTTTATAAATAAAATAAGATACATAAAAATAAACAAAAATACATTTTCTTGGATAAAAAATAAAGTTAAATAATATAAAACAATTACATAAAAAATAGTAATTAATCATAATGTTAGTGGACCGGCGGCACACACAATCATGTGTGTTTCAGGGACTGTGTCCCTTGCAGACTTTACTATATATGTTGTGGGAACCAGAATTTTGGTAGCAGAAAGAAACCCTTTTTTGTGTGAGTGGGTGTTGATGAGTGTGGATGGGGGAGGGAGGGGTTTTTTTCTGGGGGGGTGATGCACTGATTGAAAGTGTATCTTGTATATTTTTATGTTGATTTAATTAAAAAAAAGAGTGAAGGACTAGAAGAAGAAAAAAAGACGAGGGCAGTGGGAGCGATTCAGATGTTATTAGACACATTTACTATAATAATTTTGGAAAATCCCCTTATCTGCTCATTGTGTTACTAGTGTTTTAGTGAGATTATATAGTCAAACCTGAAAGTCGGAGGGGTGTGGTGACTGCCAGTGTCTCTGAAGGAAGCCATGGAGGAGCCAAAAAAGTCTCAGCTTCCTTTTTGACAGCAGCAGGAGGAACGACACAAGCGCCGCTCATGTTTACGGTAAGAGCCGACTTAATACCACAATTTTCTCACCGAAACCTGCCGGTTGACATGTGGTAGAGATTAATGTTCGCTTGACCGCTCTGTTCCATTTTAAAGCTTCACAACAAACAAAGAAACACCAGCTGTGTTTGTGTTGCTACAGCTGGCTGCAATACACCGCTTTCCACCAACATCTTTCTTCTTTGACATCTTCATTATTAATTGAACAAATTGCAAAAGATTCAGCAACACAGATGTCCAGAATACTGTGTAGTTATGCGATAAAAACAGACTACTTTTAGCCGTGATCGGTGCTGGGAGAACATGTTCGCTACCACCGGTGACGTCACGCGTCATCATTTCGCGACGTTTTCAACAGGATACCTCGCGGGAGATTTAAAATTGCAATTTAGTAAACTAAACTGGCCATATTGGCATGTGTTGCAATACTAAGATTTCGTTATTGATATATAAACTATCAGACCTCGTGGTCGGTAGTAGTGGGTTTCAGTAGGCCTTTAATATCTTGCCTTTTATGCTGTTGGCAAACTGTCTTGAATATACAAATACATTAAATTTCATAAATAGGGAAACTACTTTTCCCCATAGCTTGTAACAACCATTAAGAAATTATGTAGAATATACTGACCTATATTGTCATTCCTCATGATATAGCTAGTTCTTGATTATTGGTACTGTACATATTAAGATACAGTTTTCAGTGGATATGTGTAACTGTAAAAAGTAGAGATGTCCGATAATGGCTTTTTTGCCGATATCCCGATATTGTCCAACTCTTAATTACCGATTCTGATATCAACCGATACCGATATATACAGTCGTGGAATTAACACATTATTATGCCTAATTTTGTTGTGATGCATTAAACAATGTAACAATGTTTTCCAAAATAAATCAACTCAAGTTATGGGAAAAAAATGCCAACATGGCACTGCCATATTTTAACCGATATTTCCGATATTGTCCAACTCTTAGTCACCGATTCCGATATCAACCATTACCGATATATACAGTCGTGAAGAAACACATTATTATGCCTAATTTTGTTGCGATTGCCCCGTTGGATGCATTAAACCAGTGGTTCCCAAAGTGGGCGGTACCTCCCCCCTGGGGGCGGTGGAAAGATCTGGGGGGGCGGTGAGGAAGAAGGGGGCGGTAGGGGGGCGCTAGGAATTCACTGGGGAGCCAAGGGGGCGCCAGCCTGCAAAAGTTTGGGAACCATTGCATTAAACAATGTGACAAGGTTTTCCAAAGTAAATCAACTACAGTTATGGGAAAAAAATGCCAACATGGCACTGCCATATTTCTTATTGAAGTCACAAAGTGCATTATTTTTTTTAACATGCCTAAAAACAGCTGCTTGGAATTTGGGACATGCTCTCCCTGAGAGAACATGAGGAGGTTGAGGGGGGCGGGGTAGGGGGTAGCGGGGGGTGTATATTGTACTGTCCCGTAAGAGTTAGTGCTGCAAGGGGTTCTGGGTATTTGTTCTGTTGTGTTTATGTTGTGTTACGGTGCGGATGTACCCCCAAACTGTGTTTGTCATTCTTGTTTGGTGTGGGTTCACAGTGTGGCGCATATTTGTAACAGTGTTAAAGTTCTTTATACAGCCACCCTCAGTGTGACCTGTATGGCTGTTGACTAAGTATGAATTGCATTCACTTGTGTGTGAAAAGCCGTAGATATTATGTGATTGGGCCGGCACGCAAAGGCAGTGCCTTCAAGGTTTATTGGCGCTCTGTACTTCTCCCTACGTCCATGTACCAGTCCGTACACCGGCGTTTTAAAAAGTCATACATTTGACTTTCCGAGACGGATACTGATAATTTCCGATATTACATTTTAAAGCATTTATCAGCCGATAATATGGCAGTCTGATATTATCTCCAGTAAAAAGGAATGTATTGTTTCTATTATGCATGCTACTAGCCTATTTGTGTGTATACTGTAGCCTACAAGATCCGGGGCTTCAAACACAATTTGAAAAACCGCTACTAACATGAAGTGATGTTCATCGTTCGAATTTTTAGTTCCTACTAGGGCTGGGCGATATTTTTTAATATCTCTGTATTTTTAGGCCATGTCACGATACACTTGATATATCTTGATATTTTGCCTTAGCCTTGAATGAACACTTGATGCATATAATCACAGCAGTATGATGATTCCATGTGTCTACATTAAAACATTCTTGTTCATACTGCAATAATATATGCTCATTTTTTTTAACTTTCATGCAGAGAGGGAAATCACAACTAAGTAAATTGCCCAAAACTGTATTTATTAAACAGTTATTAAGCAGTGGCACAAACATTCATGTCATTTCCAAAACCGAAAGTGCAAGATTGTCAGAGAATTTTTAAAACAAGCTATTAATGCACTTTTGTGCATGATGTCACCAAGATGACATATCAAATAAACTCTAAATTAAAGTGTACTTTTTGTACAGAACGCCACTACAATAGTTTAAAACAAATAAAGTGCACTTTAGTGCATGATGTCACACAATATATTTTAATAACTGTCAAATAAAGATAAGCTGCATAATAGGAAATCAAATAGTCTGTGTCCTTCGCTATGTGGTAGTTTACTGCGGACGTTATCTCCTTCTGTTGTTGAGTATTTTTTTCGTACGGTGTTGATCTGGAAATGGTTGTTTGGGCATGTTGTGGGTGTGGCACATGCAGAGTTTCAAACACTCTTCATTCTCTAGCAGGTGACTTTTCAAATGATGCTACATATTAGCAGTAATGCTACTTTTTGTAGCAACGCTTTTGCCCCACACTTGACAAATTACTGTGGTCTGTTCGACATCTTCCCGCTTGAAGCCAAACCACCGCCAGACGATAGACCCCGCGCTGTTTTTCTTGGGAATGAATTCTTCCTTCATTTGTTATCACATTCGCACCTTCTTTCCCTCGTGTTACCACTCGCACCACAGCTAACGTTACCAATGCCGCTGCCTCTCTGCTCCACGATGGTGTATACGTATGTGACGTATGTAAGAAAGTGCGCTTGTTTTACGTCTATGTGAGAAGGAGAGGCAACAAAGAGTGAGAAACGCCTGTAGTGTAATGCACGCAGCTAAAAGCAACTGCGTGAGAAGGTATACTCGAATACATCACGATAAAGTAATTTTCTATATCGCACAGAGACAAACCTGGGATATATCGCCCAGCCCTTTATCGTACGCTGCCAGAAAATGTCTTGCCAATTACATTTTACCTGAAGAGCAACATTAAGCGGAAAAAAATGTGGCGATCACCCCCACCACCCTTTCAGGAGGCTCCATCCTTTTTGTGAAACAAAAAAAGAAGCGACCGGAAAAAAAGTTTTATTTCTACGTCACAGGAGTCAAACTCAAGGCACTTGTTATTATTTTTATGTGGCCCTCAAAAGCCTGGATATAATGTAACGTTAATGGAACGTTTACATTGGGCAATGTCATCTTTTAATTGAGAAAGACGTTAATGTCTCTTGTTTTCATGGTATCATCCAGTAAATGATCAGTGTCAAATAAGTGTAATCAATCACGGTTTTACGATAATTCTAATTCAGAACTGTAATACTAATCATCGGAAGTTTTACGGCCGTTTATCATTGTACCGTTTATTGTTACTTCCCTACAATCTATCGATCAAAATTTGTGTTGGTTTCTTGTGTCGAGAAGCAGGAACAAGGTGTAAGGATATACTTTATTTATGTCTCAAACGGCACTATTCTCGTCCTCCCGCATATCAGAATCAGAAATACTTTATTAATCCCCGAGGGGAAATTAACATTTTCAGCACAATCCCATTCAAGATCAGACAAACATTACAGGGAGACAGAACAGGATCGCTGCTGGGTCTGCCAACTTCCGGTGCCCCTTACAAAAAAGGTGAGATACAGGTAAACAATGGGTTGTTTTGGGGGCTGAGAAAAAAAGAAAAAAAAAATAGTCAAAGCATGGACCTTTGGAGAGGGGGTCCAGACTGAGGCCACCTACTTCCTGTTCCTGTCGCGCTACGCCTTCTGGTTAATGTAGTATGTAAACATTTGCTTCCTAGTTTGCAGGAGGACCCATCCTTTTTTTTGTGACACAAAAAAGAAGCAACCGAAAAAAAGTTTTATTTCTACGTCACACGAGTCTAACTCAAGGCTCTTATTATTATTTGTATGTGGCGCGCGAAAGCCTGGATACAATGTACCAATAAATACTTTTTTTTCTTTTTTTTTACTAAATGAATTAAAATATTGACAGAAAAAATACATATTTTTATCAAACATTTGTTAATTGGATTATTGACATAAACAGTCCAGAAATACAATTAAACACATATCTTTTTAACTTGAATATTATTTGATCATGCCATATATTATGTTATTATGTGGGGGCGTGTGTATGGGCGTGGTCATCATTGAGTAATTTTCTATGATATGATTTTCTTAAAAAATGTATACATACATTCAAAACAAATCTGTTATTAATTAGTATTAACATATATATTTTTAGTGTTTTGCCATATTTTCAATTGCTGCTGATTTTAGTACATTGTTGATATTTTTTTCAAATGTTTATAGACTTTTAATGACTTTTTTTTTTTTACATCAAAAACAACTGGCAACAAATCTAGCATTTTCTCCCGGTTGTCAAAACGAGGACCATGGTGTGGTTTGTTTTCCGGGAATCCAAAGGAACTGGATTGGACATGGCGTGAAAGTAAATACATGATTTAACAATACTATAAAAAGTGAAAACAAATGGCGCGCACCAGGCGGAGACAAAAACTTATGCTAAGGAAACAAAAGGCACTTTGACGTAAACTAAGGACATAAAACAGAAGACACTAACTTTGGCCTAAATAAACAAAAACTTACTTGCGGTGACGTGAGCAGGGCAGCATGAACTATAACATAAAACAGGCATGAAACAGAGTGGTCATAAACAAGTTGCTGACGCCAGAACGACTAATGGAAAAACCAAGTTTAAATAATAATGACATGATTGAAACAGGTGCGTGAGTCCAACACGTGAGACAGGTGAAAGTAATGGGTTGCCATGGTGACAAAACAAGGGGGTGAAAAAACAGGAACTAATGGAGTCCTGAAGTAACAGAACATAACTAAACAAAACATAATCACAAGACATGACACTGGTGTTATTGTAAAATGTGCTCGTATTCTGAGACTGTTAACTTCTGTCCCTCCATGTTGATTACTAGGGCTATCTGCTGTGAGCATGACCTCACACTTGCTTGGCGCTGTTGCTCCAGTTTCACTTTCTCTTCTTGTCCCGCCCTCTTAATATTTGGACATTTTGTAAATGGCTGTGCACGGGTATATCTGGAATATATATATAAAAATTACGTTCACGTTGCATACATGCTGACAACGCTCGAGACGGTCACAATGGCGTGCGTTTTGTTTACATCCGGTTTCGATCGCAGTTTTTCCGGTGGGTCAAGTATTCGGTACATCACTTGTCAATAGTGCGCAAATAATAGGCTATATACGTATATGTATATCAATTAATACTGTAACGACCAGCTATTGCAAATGTTTTATGTTTGTGTGATTTAGATTTGATGTCAGTTTTTACCATGTTTGCAAACACACCATCCATAACTTTAGAGGTGATTGGCGGAGAATGAGGAAGTGTTGTTGTGTGTCCGGGGAAGCGCGGACTCGCGAGACACAAGTGTTTTCACAGGAGGTAAAACCTGTTGGAATTGTCAGTTGTTATCATAAGATTGGTAATAAAAGTTAAAAATAGCGTTGGACTTTGTGATTTCTTCTGGGGGCTGTAATATATTATATTACTTTAGTTTATTTTCAAGGTATGTGGTATGCCTCATTTAATTACATAAAGGGGAAACCCTGCTGATTACAAAGTATATAAGATACAAATGAATAGTTACTATAAGTATCTGCTTGTCACATTTACTTATGTTATCAAATCAAGTTATAAATATCCATCAATTTGTACATTCAAAAATATAATAATCAAAAGCATTGGCAATTGTGTTATAAACATCAATATGTGATTATACATGATATCTTTTTTCTAAACCATGGTGCATCACGCTTGAATTCAGATTAATTATGATTAATCACAGCTTATTACCTGCACGCATCATTAAAATCATGGGTGTCAAACTCTGGCCCCCGGGCCAAATTTGGCCCGCCGTGTAATTTCATTTGGCCCTTGAGGCAATATCAAATTAACATTAGAGCTGGCCCGCCGCTGTAACACCACATTCACCGCTAATACTCATACTCGTCAACCCTCCCAATTTTCCCGGGAGACTCCCGAAGTTCAGTGACCCTCACGAATTTCTCCCGATTTCCGCCCGGACAATAATATTGGGGGCGGGGCGTAAAAGCTCTGCTTTTGGCGTTCTCTACATGTCGCCACGTCCGCTTTTCTTCCATAAAAACAGCGTGCCAGCCCACTAACATAATATATGCGCCTCATACATACACACAAGTGTATGCAAGGCATACTTGGTCAACAGCCATACAGGTCACACTGAGGGTGGCCGTATAAACAAGGTTAACACTGTTACAAATATGCGCCACACAGTGAACCCACAGCAAACAAGAATGACAAACACATTTCCGGAGAACATCCGCACCGTAACACAACATAAACACAACCGGACAAATACCCAGAACCCTTTGCATCACTAACTCTTCCGGGACGCTACAATATACACCCCCGCTACCACCAAACCCAGTCTCAACTCAAACCCGTCGCCGAAAAAAGGCATTAAATTTGTGTTTTTATTTTATTTGATATGCCGTTGATATTTTTTAATTATTATTATTTGAAACTGGATTTTGTATGTCACTATAAAGTTATATAAGCCTTGCTTGGTCAATATTCAATGCAAAACTTGTTTGGGTCCCTATTAAAGGATTAATTTGTTCAACCTCGGCCCGCGGCTTTGTTCAGTTTTAAATTATGGCCCGCTCTGTATTTGAGTTTGACACCACTGATTTAAAGGAATATGCAAAAAGCGGCCCTATGAAGGCAGCGGTTATTGCGATGTGGCCCTCAATGAAAAGAAGTTTGACACCTGTTCAAAGTCGTGGCCAATTATAAAAATGACATAATGTCACCCGTCCCCGCAACACACAGCCACAAATAGATTGCAGTCCTGTGGAAAGCAGTGCTATGGTGAGAGAGTAAACAGGAGAAACACAAAATACACTCCAGGAAAAGGGCATTGTAGTCTCATTTTGCATCAATATTTGAGTTATGAACGCTTTTTCACTTGGTAAACCTTCTTCCTGTTTACATTCTTACCAGCAGAACGTATCCGTGCCAGAGAACGCCAAGTGGAGTTAGTTTGACGTGGGCTGCGGGTGACGCGTGTCTGCTGAAAAGCTGTGAATAAAAGGGGATTGTGTCTGTGGCAACAATTCACAATTAAAGGGTCTCAGGGCTATAAACCTTAGTTTTTTTTGTTTTTTTTTTAAACTCCTCCTAAAGGGGACTTCATCGTGAGCGAGAAGGAACGGAGGGGAGGGATCCGTCAATCTGCCCTTTGTGCCTCGCTGCGAGGCCACAAGAGAATCCAGTGATGGCAAAGATCAGCTGTGTGTTTAACATGCCACACACACACACACGCACGTACACACACTTGGCATGGGGCGATGAGTCCGTTGACTTTTGACTTGACTGCAAATCATCAACCAAAACACTAGGGCTGTGAATCTTTGGGCACCACACGATTCCATTGGAGTCTTAGGGGGTAACGATTCCATTCAGAATCGAATATCGATTCAAGACGATTTTCGTTTTAAAATCAATACTTTTTTAATAACAGTTGTAGCTGAGATAGGCACCAGCGCTCTCCTCGACCCCAAAGGGAAAGGGAATAAGCGGTAGAAAATGGATGGATGGATGATGAACGACATTCCTCCATGAAATGGATAAAGAGCTCTTATACATTTCTGTGTTGCTTAAAATAAAACTGGTTTTGTGTAATAAAACTCTACCCAAACATTTAATAAAGTGGCTGGACAGGACAGATAAAAAATAAATAAATATATATATATATATTATTTTTTAAATCCATCGTTATTAGGTTTGTACGGTATACCAGAACTGCTATAGTATTGTGGTACTAATGAATCAAAAATGGTACTATACCCTGTTTGAAAAGTACCGGTTCCGTCCACACTTGCCAACCCCCCCGACTTTCCTCGGAGACTCCCAAATTTTAGTGCCACTCCCCCCCGAAAATCTCCCGGGGCAACCATTCTCCCAAATATCTCCCGATTTCCACCCGGACAACAATGATGGGGGCGGGCCTTAAAGGCAATGTCTTTAGCGTCCTCTACAACCTGTTGTCACGTCTGCTAGTCCTCCATACAAACAGCCTACAGGCCCAGTCACATAATATATGCGGCTTTTACACACACACACAAGTGAATGCAAGGCATACTTGGTCAACAGCCATACAGGTCACACTGAGGGTAGCCGTATAAACAACTTTAACACTGTTACAAACATGCGCCACACTGTGAACCCACAACAAACAAGAATGACAAACAGATTTCGGGACAACATCCACACCGTAACACAACATGAACACAACAGAACAAATACCCAGAACCCCTTGCAGCACTAACTCTTGCAGGACCTGCTACCACCAAACACCGCCTACCTCAACCCCGCCCCCCCCAACCTCAACACCCCCTGCCCCCATCTCCTGAATTCGGATGTCTCAAGGTTGGCAGGTATGGTCATGGCATTGCTGGTTTTGCAAGCAGAGGAGCATGTTCGGCAGCGCACAAACAATCAGACACAGTGTGTAGACAGAAAAGGGGGAACGGACGCATTATGGCCTAAAACGTAAAGATAAAATTGAAGCTATAACACTGAAACGCCCTGAGGAAGAGGTGCTTTAAGACATGACCAGCGAGCTAGCGCCGAACGTCCCTAAATCACTAATCCTCGCCTCCATGGCGACAAATAAAGTGAGTTTCTCACAAGTATCATCACTGCAGGACGAGGAACAGCAAAACATCCTTCACCACACACTGTAGGAGGATACGATTATTAATACATTTTTACAGCTTGTACCTCATAATTTTGACAAAAATAATAGAATGATAAATGACACAGTATGTTACTGCTTTTTCTATTTACTGTTTTAATTGGTTTCACCCTTAAAATCGTTTTCTTAATCATATTTATTTTATATTAGTTTTATATGTATTTTTATTTTTTGTTTTTATTCAGTCATTGATGGAGCTCAGTATAGTATTTGAATGTTGTTTTTAATATTGTTGTGCAGCACTTTGGAAACTTTTTGTTGTTTAAATGTGCTATATAAATAAAGTGGATTGGATTGGACTGCATGTGTCAGCAGACTAATTAGCAGCCTTTGTTTACTTGCTACTAAAAGACTAGTTGTCTTAGTATGTTCACTATTTTATTTAAGGACAAACTTGTTCTTTGATTGCAGTAATCAAATGTTTAATGTACCATAAGATTTTTGGTCAAAATAAAGCCAATAATGCCTTTTTTTTGTGGTGCCCTTATTTAGAAAAGTGCCAAAAAGTATCGAAACACATTTTGGTACTGGTACTAAAATATTGGTATCCGGACAACCCTAGTCTTTACAGATAAAAAACGTGATTTGTTTGAAAATCCGTTTTTTGACACCCCTAGAAATGATTAAATTGGATTTGTGCTCTGGATGGATAAACACAAAGTTGCCGTTTTTAATTCAAATTGTACTTTTGTACTACGGCGGAAGACTCTTACTGACATCAGTCCCTTCAGGATGTCGCGGTCGCTGCAATTTCGCGCAAACTCGACCGATTCCCGCGAATAACGCGTGGCCTCGCAACTTTTGTCCAAAGCCCACAACTTCCCTCGCATATTTTAGCCAATCGGCTCTATGAAAATTTCATATCTCGATTGTTGTCACCAAGATGATCACGGTATTGTTGGATGTACTCAAAAAGTACTCATGCACACTTAATACCAAGTATTAATACAACAAACCTGACATTGGCCAGGGGTTGGTGGGGAGTTTAGGACGGAGTTGGCGCCCATGGTCGCCTTGTTGGGTCTGTTTCTGTCTTTGGCCGTACTGCCCCCACCCAAGGAGACTATTGTGTGGAGAGAAGTTTTTAATGATTGATTGTAACTTTTCATTAGTAGATTTTGCAGTAGATATTCCGTAGAATTGACCACTAAATGGTAACACCCAAACTACCATGTTAATCAATTCATGGTAAGTGAAGTGAATTATATTTATATAGCGCATTTCTCTAGAGACTAAAAGGGCTTTACGTAGTGAAACCCTCCCTGTCTCTACATACCGCATTTCCTTGAATTGCCGCCGGGTCGCTAATTTAAAACCTCTTCTCACTCCTGCGCTTACCAAAAGCATGCGGTAAAAGTAAGCATGCGGTAATTATTTTAAAACCTCTTCTCACTCCGGCACTTACCAAAGGTATGCAGTAAAAAAATGAGTGTGATGTAAGGATACCATCATGAGAAGCACATTTAATAAAAAAAAACGTTATTATGGTCTTACCTTTACTTATAAATGAAATCCATGCCAGCTCCTTCTGATCAAAAGCATCGATAACTTTTTTTTATAGAAGTCTTCTTTATCTTTCTTCAGTTTTAAAAGTCTCTCTGTCACGACGGAGAGCTTCCTTTATTACCTCCTGCTTCGATTGAAAGTCCAGTTTAGAAAACTACTGTCAGACCGCTGCTATCAGTTAGCTCGGCCCCCCTCAAGTGCGGGGGCGACGACAGAATTATCCTCGGACAACTCCACCCCCCGTTCTGCTCTGTGGGTGATCTCTTCATCCCACCGCTGCCACCATGAAGTGTTATTGTATAAATAATACACTGGGTATTTAGGACTGTAACATGCTTTATTTCAGCCCGGTTGTTTACATAGCCAGCATAGGTGTTACATCCTAAAAGGTCTGTCGTGCCCCCGCCGCGTCAATTCCGTCCCAGCACAATTCACGTCACTCATTGTCACTTCTTCTGCAGCCGAGTAGTTGCAAGAAGGATCACTAGCGCCCTCTACCACCAGTAGGCGGGAGTCATTTAATGACTCACATTTGACGGACGCAGCTACAGTATTGTGACGGTCTTAAGCCGTCGTCTTGCGGGTTCCCAGGACCACCAAGGAAGGACATGGCTTGAGCAGTTTGACTTTGTTTATTTTACAATAAAACCTCAGTGCAGGCTGCTCTTCCGCTCCTCCTCTCCGCTCGCTGTCTCCTCGCCGCCATCTTGGGCCGGGCTCCAGCATGCCCTGCCTGTGTGTTTGACCCTCGGCTCCACAGGTATATTAATAAAACATAGCTGCTTACTGTTCTTTTTAGCATACCAGTATTCAATAGCTTGGACCTTAAATCCTCCTGAATAGCTCTTAATCTTCTTTCCTGTATGCGATCTCACATTACTGGTATTGAAATCAGCCTCCTCCATTTTGAAAATGATGACAGGAGAAGTGTCACTCGTGACGTCACAAGTTTGACCCGGCGGTAATACTAAGCATGCGCTAATTATTTCGCGAAGCGAGTTTGACCCGGCAGTAATTCAAGGCAGGCTCGTACTATATGCCCTGCGGCAATTCAAGGAAATACGGTATTTAAAATACATTTAAAACAGTGTGGGTGGCAGTCAGAGCAGGTGGGTAAAGAGTCTTGCCTAAGGACACAGGGGCAGTGACACGGGGACGGCGTGGCAGCAAGCTAAGGGTTCCTGGTTCAATCCCCACCTACTACCAACCTTGTCACGTCCGTTGTGTCCTTGAGCAAGACACTTCACCCTTGCTCCTGATGGGTCGTGGTTAGCGCCTTGCATGGCAGCTCCCGCCATCAGTGTGTGAATGTGTGTGGGAACGGGTGAATGTGGAAATAGTGTCAAAGCGCTTTGAGTACCTTGAAGGTAGAAAAGCACTATACAAGTATAGCCCATTTACTAGGATGGCGGGGATTGAACCTGGAACCCTCAAGTTTCTGGCGGGGCCTCTTTACCAACCAAGCCAAGCCATGTTTGTCTATACATGTTGCGATCGTATGTGCGAATGCGCAATTGGTATTATTGTTGCTCTTTTGTTGTTTTACTTTGTAGCTGTATGTACAAATGGCACCTCTGAAGTGGCAGCTGCTTTCATCTGCACTGTACTCTTTAAAGACTTTTACGTGTTCTGTGTTCTTTAATGTTTCCCTCTTTTATTTTTAGTTTATTTTTTGTGGACTTTTTTATATTTGCAAAGCAGCCACATAATTTCCCCATTGTGGGATAAATAAAGTCTATCTTATATACTTCCTTGGCAGAAGTAATATGTTGTATAATAATATTGTTCTGGCTACTTATGGTTCAAGTTTATTTCGAACATGCTTACTTATTTTTATTTGAGTGTTTAAATATGTTTTATCTTCTTCCAATTAATTTTTAAAAAGTTTTTGAGTTTTCGTTTAATGATAAATAAACCTGTGTAAATTCCCTTCCTGTTGTTTGGAGTATCGATCGATCCATTTCTGTCTAAGAGGGTGCAGCCTGTAGGGTTAAAGTACACAATTTAATATTTTAGTAGCTCAGATAGCAAAGTGTTTACACAAGTTTAGATTGGGGAATGTCATCTCTTAATTGAGAAAGACGTTAATGTCTTGCTTCTCCAGTTAATGAGCAGTGTCAAATAAGTGTACCTAGGGGTGTAACGGTACACAAAAATTTCGGTTCGGTACGTACCTCGGTTCAGGGGTCATTGTCCGGTTTATTTTCGGTACAGTAAGAAAACAACAAAATATAAATTTTTTGGGTTATTTATTTACCAAATTTGCAAGATCTTCCACCAAAAACTTTTTACTTAGTGGAATATTTGATGTAAAGTAGTGGGAACCTTGGATAGGTCAATAATTCATAATAACGTTGATTTTGATTCAATATTATGTTTTGAGCAATGACAGCTTGAAAGAAAAAAAAACACCTTTGTTTTGTTAGTCAACATTGCAACTTTTTCTAAATCACATTTAACTTTTAAGCTTTTTAATTTAACTTTTTTTATGTTTTTGTTTATTTTAATAGTATTTTTAGAATGTGCCGTGGGCCTTTAAAACATCAGCTGTGGGCCGCAAATGGCCTCCGGCGCACACTTTTGACACCCCTGCTGTAGATAATAAAAAATAAAATCTGATAAATCTATGGATAAAAATCAGAGCTTGGCGACGCATGCGCGTTTATCACAACTCTCTCGCTCTCTCTGTCTCTGCCCCTCCCTCACAAATGCTACTGTTTGTACAATTTGTTTAGTTTTTAACCCATTCTTAACCTCGAACGTACATTGAAAATACACGCAACCCTAACTTAAAATGCCGGACATTTGAGGCATTTAAGAAACTCCACCCGGACAGCCCCGCAAAAGAGGACATATCTGGTGAAAAGAGGAGGTACGCTACTTCAAATGTCGATGTGGAAACTCGTTCGGTACACCTCCGAACCGAACCGAAACGGTTCAATACGAATACACGTACCGTTACACCCGTAAGTGTACCGTATTTTCCGCACTATAAAGCGCACCTAAAAACCTCCAATTTTCTCAAAATCTAACAGTGCGCCTTATAATCCCGTCCGCCTTATATACGGACCAATATTGAGCCGCAACAGGTCTCGCAACCACGGTAAGCAGCCGCCGACTTCATTTTCCCCCGTAGAAGAAGCGCACGGTGCATGCTGGGATATATGACTGCGCGAGGCGTGCCGTTTCATTTCCATTTGTCTATTTATGTAAGGACCCCAAAATGGCTCCTATTAAGAGACACGCTTACGACGGGGGAGTTTAAACTCAAGGCGATCAGTCAAGCTGTAAAACACGGGATAGAGCAGCAGCGAGAGAATTGAACATTAATGAAACTACACAATATATATCTTGGGATTTTACCTTGGCCTTAAATAAACACTTGATGCATATAATCATTGTTCATACTGCATTCATATATGCGCATTTTAAACTTTCATGTAGAGAGGGAAATCACTACTAAGTCAATTGACCAAAACTGTATTTATTAAACAGTTATTAAGCAATGGCGCAAACGTTCATGTCATTTCCAAAACAAAAAGTGCAAGATTGTTAGAGACATTTTAAGTGTTAAATAAAAATGAGCTGCATAATAGGAAATCAAATAGTGTCCGTCCTTCGCTATGTGGTAGGTTACTACGGACATTATTAAATTTTGTTGTTGACTATTTTTTTCATACGGTGTTGATATGGAAATGTTTGCCTCGGCATTTTGATGGTGTGGGTGTGTGGCACCGAATGGATATATTGACATGCGGAGTAAGCACCCTTCATTCTCTAGCAGGTGACTTTTAAAATGATGCTACATAATGCTACTTTTTGTAGCAACGCTTGTGCCCCACACTTGACAAATTACGGTTGTCTGTTTGACATATTCCCACTTGAAGCCAAACCACCGTCAGACGATGGACCCCCTGCTGTTTTTTTTGGGAATTAATTCTTCCATCATTCGCACCTTCTTTCTCTCGTCTTAACAAGATTTCATTTTCTCATTTATCATTTCCAAGATGGCGCTGCTGTAGGGGCTGCTGTTGGCAGTAGCTCTGTGCTTTTGTGTCATCCTTTTGTGTTTCCCTCTTGTTTTCATGTCTTATTATATTTTTTTGCCTTTTGGTCCGGGACCCTTTGGGACTGTGTGACAAGGGGTGGCACTTTCGTGACCTCTGTGGTGCTTTTTTGTGGACTTCTGGATCTGCCTCCCGGGAGCCTTTTGGCCATGGAGACCAGCTGCTGGGTGTCTGCCACACCGGAATCGGTTTGGAGGGACTGGAGGAGTTACGGATGAGGTTACAGGGCTGCGGAGCTAGCACTGAGCGCTGGGACGGAGAGGCTTCGCAATGTCTTGGCTGTGTGAGCAGGTGTCGGACACCTCAGTCACCTTGGACGTATCCTCGCTCATCCATTCGGACTGGACACTGGTCCAGAGTGGAGTCGGCTGTCTTGTTTGCTTTGTTGGGTCTGCTCCTGTCTCTGGCCCTGCTCCCTCCACCCCAGCGGACAATGGCGTGGAACACCGCAGAGGCCACCACAGTGGATATGTTTCTTTCACTTTTTATTCATAGCTGTATGTAGAAGTGTCTGGTTGTATCTGCTGCTTTAATGTCTATTATGTCCTCTGTGTTCTTTGAAGTTTGATGTTTCCCTCTTACACACGTAAGAGGGATGTGTACTATGGCTATGAGTTGTTTTTTTCCCTTGGCCTCAGTCTGCACCCCCTCTCCAGGGCTCAGGCTAAGACCAATTTTTTTATTTATTTTATTTTAATCTTCTATTTTTTTCTTCCATTCCCCCCCCTTGTTTACCTGTATTTCATCTTTTTTGTAAGGGGCGCTGGAAGCCGGCAGACCTGTAAGCCATCCTGTTCTGTCTCCCTGTATGTTTGTCTGATCTTCCCAAAAGGGAATAAGCGGTAGGAAATGGATGGACGGATGGATATATATATATATATATATATATATATATATTAGGAGTGGGCAAATTAATGCGTTAATTACGAGTTAACTCATCAATTTATTAACGCCGACAATTATTTTATCGCGCATTTGCGTATGTTGTTTACATGCTTTTATTTTGTTAATGCCTTTTCTTAACAAGATGGTGGTGCCCGGACGGGCTTCGGCGTGGAGGGGCTCTTGGTAAAGATGGAACATTTGGCAAAAATACCGGACAATTCTGCAAATTTCATGGCTGGCATACAGCGTGGTCACTCCGGGATCACTTACGACCGCCAGACAATTCTGAATGTGGATAGATCGGGCCGTTTTAGACTGAATGAGGCGTGCTTGCTAGACCGGCTAGCTAGCATGGGAATACTTTGCCGGCTACATCCAGCGGCCTGTGAAGCAGCGGAGTATATGTGTTGTCTGTCTATTTATCAATAATGCAGACGAGGCGTGTTGGCTGAGTTCTTAACGTTTGCTTTCAGAGCGTGCATATCACAACATACAAGATGCCGTCATGGCGACACAACCTATACCGGGCTACCGCGCATGCTCGTCACTCCTGTTGCATGCTGGGTAGGTTAGTTCTTTTTTTCCCTGGCTCATAACATCACAATATAGTACCATGTATATGATGCGTTCAGTTTATCAAAGCACCAAGCAAACAATCGGAAAATTCCCATCATATCAATTTCTAGATATGGTCGTAATTATTTTAAGTGCACTACGCATAATAAACACAACATTATTAATATTGCTACTACGGATAATTTGATCAAAAATTCCCTAAAACAGCCCACTACCTATAACATAGGTTTTTTAAACATAAGATCCCTGATAAAAAAAATATGTTCCTGCTGTTTCCTCAGAAATTGCCTGTTCGGATGTTATGATTGTGGCTCAGAGATTTGTATGTAGGTTATATTTATTTTCCATAACAAACAGGATAACTTAAATACCGTGGCAGTGGAAATAAGCTTAAATGTTTGTATTTACATTTTTTGAGTTGATTTTCATAAAATATGCTATTTAACTGCTACTGTTTAACAAGTACTGATTTAAATTGTGTTTGCACAACAAATGTTTTGGCGCTTTTGTTCATGTGGGAGAATATTCCAATAAAGGTGCACTACACTACTTTTGAATACATTATTAGGCTTTGCGTATACAATGCAGTTAATCGCGATTAATCGGAGAAAACGTGCGATTAACTTCGATTAAAATTTTTAATCGTTGCCCAGCCCTAATATATATATATATATGTAGGTGTGGGAAAAATCACAAGACTACTTCATCTCTACAGAACTGTTTCATGAGGGGTTCCCTCAATCATCAGGAGATTTTAATGGAAGCATTCACATACAATGGTTTATATAGGGCACAGAGTGGGTGGGTACAGGCAGGCGTAGGGGCGTGGTGATTGGCTCATGAGTTACCTAGGAGGTGTTTCCGTCTGTGACGGCATGTTGAAATTATTTCACTGCGCTTGTTGAGGGATGATAGATCTGGATGATATATAATAAACAGTTTCTCTTTTAAGCATAGTTTGCATCTTTTATTACCACTGTTGTAAGGTGTGCTGGATGCAAGAATTTGCCATGTTATTGAATATTCAACATTATTGTCTTTGAGGTTCCAAATGTGTTTGCTGAGTTCTGTAGAATTCCGCAAAGTCTGGTTTCTAAAGGAGGCGTTGTGATTATTCCATCTTGCTTTGAACGCTCCTTCGGTTAATCCTACGTACGTGTCGGATGTGTTGATGTCCTTGCGTGTTATCTTTGCTTGGTAAACGACTGATGTCTGTAAGCACCCTCCGTTGAGAGGGCAATCAGGTTTCTTGCGATAGTTACAATCAACACGCCCTTACGCCTGCCTGTACCCACCCACTCTGTGCCCTATATAAACCATTGTATGTGAATGCTTCCATTAAAATCTCCTGATGATTTAGGGAACCCCTCATGAAACAGTTCTGTAGAGATGAAGTAGTCTTGTGATTTTCCCACACCTACATATTGCGCTCTACCACAGTATCGAGCACTATTCTCTGGATAATCCAATCAAGACACACATATATATATATATGTATGTATGTATGTATGTATGTATGTATGTATGTATGTATGTGTATGTATGTATGTATGTATGTATGTATGTATATGTATGTATGTATGTATGTATGTATATATATATATATATGTGTATATATATATATATATATATATATATATATATATATATATATATATATATATATATATATATATATATATATATATATTAATGAGTATATCCGTTTGGCCACCGTATTCAATGGAGAAGTCCGATCTACAAAATTTGCAGGCAGCATACCCCTTCCCCTTCGAGCTGTCCTGGATGAACTGAAATCATTTTTTCCAGTCATTTTGAAACTTGCGAGCGTACTTCTTCTTCTTATTCGTCATCGCCGTGTCTCTTCTTCGTTCTTCTGCTTCGTCTCTGTTGTGTTTTTGGACATTACTACTTGCCGTAGTTTTGAAGCAATGCATGATGGGAATCCGGTTGTTGTGTGTCAGTGTATTAACGTGCCGGCTGGAGTAAACACACGCTTAGAAATAGCTCCGTGCCTACTTTATGGGTTATAGATAAACCTATGGATAACGGAGACATGTAATAGTCTCCTTTTCAGGTGAGAGAGGACGCTAAGAGCAGTGCCTTTAAGGCACGGCCCCAATATTGTTGTCCGGGTGGAAATCGGGAGAAATTCTGGAGAATGGTTGCCCCGGGAGATTTTCGGGAGGGGCATTGAAATTCGGGAGTCTCCCGGGAAAATCGGGAGGGTTGGCAAGTATGACTGTAAGATGACAAAGTTGGATTTTACGGATTTTACGTGAAGGATTGACGGGATTCGGTCAATGCCAAAAAAAGTACCAGATTTGCTATAGAATAGAATCGAATGGACTTTATTGTCATTATATTTGCATATAACAAGATTACGGACTCCAACTTGAGGTGCGGTAGTGGGAACAAATATGGGCACAAGAGGAAGGAAAAACTAACAATTGAAATAAACCAACTACTATCCAATAAAAATAATAAGCAATCCTGTACGATATACAAAACACTATAGAACTATCCATATCATTCTCTAGTTATGCTTAATTAAAACAGTGCAATGATTTCAACATATAACACTGAGTCTGTGCTTTTACTGTCATCCAGTTTCTTACTTTTAAGTCTGTGTGGTGGAAAACGAGTAATCATCATTACAGTTTTTTTTTTAGAATCATTATAATTTTTGAGGGTAAAATTACAAAGCTCACTTAAAACATTGATGACAAAGTCTTAAAATCACAAAGTTGGATTCGGTGTCGGCAACAATCCTGGAGGGACTGTTCAATTTATAGAGTAACATTTCTGTTTGTTTAATGCGCAGCTTTCCTTTAGCCTGCGGCGTCATAGGAAAACAAGATTTCCAGGCAAAGATAAGCCAATGTTGAGGTCGCCAACAGCCCCGAGGTCAGTCTGTGTGTCTTCTTGCGCAAAACGTTGTGCAAACCGGACATGTCCCCCGCGTCAGGACTACGACTTCCTCTCTGCCTTTTCCGCATTTCACCACATCCGCGTCTTGAGCGGAAGGCCGAGTGTAGTTTTTGCAATCGGACTGATCAATTTAATGCGGGTAAATCTCTCCGTTCTGCTATAAGCAGTCAATGCCAACATTTTGTTAGTTTTTTCTTTATTAATAACCCTTGGGGAGATCTGGGACCTTTTTTGTGGGTCTTTTTTATTGCCTTTGAAGATGACAACATGCAACAGAATGATTTTAAAAATGTTAGTGGGTTAAAAATCACAGGAGTTTTAAAGGGATTAATCTTAAATTTTGCATTGTCCGTTCTTTGCCAAGTTATTTGCACAAGCTTGAGAGCAGTGGTTCTTAACCTTGTTAGAGGTACCAAACCCCAGCAGTTTCATATGTGCATTCACCGAACTCTTCTTTAGTGAAAATTAAAATGTTTTTTTTTTTTTTTTCAAATTCAAGACAAAGTTATACGTTTTTCGGTAACACTTTAGTATGGGGAACATATTCTAAGTCAGTGCTTCTCAACCTTTTTTCAGTGATTTACCCCCTGTGAACATTTTTTTAATTCAAGTACCCCCCTGATCAGAGCAAAGCCTTTTTGGTTGAAAAAAAACAGATAAAGAAGTAAAATACAGCACTATTTCATCAGTTTCTGATTTATTAACTTGCATAACAGTGCAAAATATTGCTCATTTGTTGTGGTCTTTCTTGAACTATTTGGAAAAACAGATATAAAAATAACTAAAAACTTGTTAAAAAATACACAAGTGATTCAATTATAAATAAAGATTTCTACACGTAGAAGTAATCATCAACTTAAACTGCCCTCTTTGGGGATTGTAATAGAGATCCATCTGGATTCATGAACTTAATTCTAAACATTTCTTCACAAAAAATAAATATTTAACATCAATATTTATGGAACATGTCCACAAAAAATCTAGCTGTCAGCACTGAATATTGCATTGTTGTATTTTTTTTCACAGTTTATGAACTTATATTCATATTTTGTTGAAGTATTATTCAATAAATATAAACTCGTCGTGTTTGGAGGAAGAAGAATACCGAGTTGCATCCCAAGAACATCACACCTACTGTGAAGCATGGGGGTGGAAACATCATGCTTTGGGGCTGTTTTTCTGCTAAGGGGACAGGACGATTGATCCGTGTTAAGGAAAGAATGAATGGGGCCATGTATCGTGAGATTTTGAGCCAAAACCTTCAATCAGTGAGAGCTTTGAATGGTTGACCAAATACTTATTTTCCACCATAATTTACAAATAAATTCTTTAAAATTCCTACAATGTGAATTCCTGGATTTTTTTTTCACATTCTGTCTCTCACAGTTGAAGTGTACGTATGATGAAAATTACAGACCTCTGTCATCATTTTAAGTGGGGGAATTTGCGCAATCGGTGGCTGACTAAATCATTTTTTGCCCCACTGTAGATTGATTACGTTTGTGTGTTTGTAGTGACAGCATCTCTTAAACATAGGTTGTTTTGTCTCTCACATGAGCCGACGGTCGGATGTCACTGCCCGATCTAACGTCAGGTTGCTCGTCTAGACGGGCTGCCTGTAGGCCGGAAGTCGTGTTGGGGGTTCCGCCTCGCAGAGAGAGAGCAGTCATTTTGTCTTTTCCCGTTGCTCTTCACCTTGACACCCACTCACGTGTCTGTTCACTAACTGGCTGCTGGACATGAAACGAGCAAATAAAAAGCCACTTAGCGCGCCGATGATAAATTCTGCACCTGGGTGTGGTGGGTGCATGCAGTCGACCTCCGCTTTAGGTTTGGTATTGCTGCGTTTCAATGTCTCCAACTGAGCATTTAAAATTGAGTGTTTGGCTTTGTTTTTCTCCTTGCAGTGCAGGACAATAAGGGATGGCAAGTCTACTGTCCGCCACAACGTAAAAAGTCAATTTCCTTCACGCCACAATATTAAAAATGCTGCATTCCTCTGCTCTTATGCTCAAAAGATATTTTTGTGATCTTCAAACTCTGCTGTTCTGGACTTTACCTCACTCTTTACCTTTTTTATACTACAGGTTTTCTATGCATAATTATGCAAAATTGACTTTTTCATTAAGTCCGAGTAGTAATATGTGTGCCAAGAGCCTGTTCATGAACACCAACATGAGGAAAATCTCTCTTCTCTCTCACTTGTTTGCTCCACTTCAAACGCTCGCCTTGAAAGTTGCGACATAATAAAGGAAAATATTCCTTCATTGTGGACATAATACATACAGTATGTAGGTGTATGTGTGTATATACGTGTATATATAAGTGTGTGTATGTTTTTTTTTGTGTGTGTGTGTGTATACATAATATATATATATATCATCCATTTCCTACCGCTTATTCCCTTTTGGGGTCGCGGGGGGCGCTGGTGTCTATCTCAGCTACAATCGGGCGGAAGGCGGCGTACACCCTGGACAAGTCGCCATCTAATCGCAGGGCCAACACAGATAGACAGACAACATTCACACACTAGGGACCATTTAGTGTTACCAATCAACCTATCCCCAGGTGCATGTCTTTGGAAGTGGGAGGAAGCCGGAGTACCCGAAGGGAACGCACGCATTTACGGGGAGGACAAACTCCACACAGAAAGATCCCGAGCCCGGGATTGAACCCCAGACTACTTGGGACCTTTGTATTGTGAGGCAGATGCACTAACCCCTCTGCCACCGTGAAACCCATATATATATATGTGTATATGTATATGAACTCAGAGGAGCCAGATGAGTTGGCTCGGGCATCTGGTCAGGATGCCACCCGAACGCCTCCCTAGGGAGGTGTTTAGGGCACGTCCAACCGGTAGGAGGTCACGGGGAAGACCCAGGACACATTGGGAAGACTATGTCTCCCGGCTGGCCTGGGAACGCCTCGGGATCTCCTGGGAAGAGCTAGACGAAGTGGCTGGGGAGAGGGAAGTCTGGGCTTCCCTGCTTAGGCTGCTGCCCCCGCGACCCGACCTCCGATAAGCGGAAGATGATGGATGGGTATATATATATATATATATATATATATATGTATGTATGTATGTATGTATGTATGTATGTATGTATGTATGTATATATATACATATTAGGGATGGGCAATATGGCCTTTTTTAAATATCTCGATATTTTTAGGCCATGACACGATATATATCTTGATATTTTGCCTGAGCCTTGAATGAACACCTGATGCATATAATCACAGCAGTATGATGATTCTATGTGTCTACATTAAAACATTCTTGTTCATACTGCATTAATATATGCTCATTTTAAACTTTCATGCAGAGAGTGAAATAACTAATGTCATTTGACCAAAACTGTATTTATTAAACAGTTATTAAGCAGTGGCACAAACATTCATGTCGTTTCCAAAACAAAAAGTGCAGGATTGTCAGAGACATTTTTCCCACTTCTCTGTGAGCACTTTGAGTGACTAATAATAGAAAAAGCGCGATATAGATCTAATCCATTATTATTATGTTAAAACAAGGTATAAGTGCACTTTTGTACATGATGTCACTAAGATGACATATCAAAACAACACTATATTTTTGCACAGAACGCCACTACAATAGTTTAAAAACATTTAAAGTACATGATGTCACACAAGATAATTCAATAACTGTGAAATAAAAATGAGCTGCATAACAAGAAATCAAATAGTATATGTCCTTTGCTATGTGGTAGGTTCCTGTGAACGTTATCTCCTTCTGTCGACTATTTTTTTCATACGGTGTTGATCCGGAAATAGTTGCTTCGGCATTTTGTTGGTGTGGCACCGGCCGGAGACGTTGACATGCAATTTCAAGCACTTTTCATTCTCTAGCGGGTGGCTTTTCAAATAATGCTACATATTAGCAGTGCTGCTACTTTTTGTAGCAACGCTTTTGCCGCATAAATGTTCAATATATTCTATAATGGATCCCATGCTGTTTTTCTTAAGAATTAATTATTCCTTAATTTGTTACCAGATTCGCACCTTCTCTCTCTCGTATTCCCACCTGCACCGCACCTTTAGCATCACAGCTAACTTTACCATGTCGCTACCTGTCTGCTCCGCGGGAGCGTGTGACGTTGCACACGTGACGTACGTAAGAAGGTGCGCTTGTTTTACGTCTCTGTGAGGAGGAGAGACAAGAAAGAGTGGGAAACGCATGGCGGTGTAATGTCCGCAGCTAAAAGCAACTGCTTGAGAACGTATACTCGAATATCACGTTATAGTCATTTTCTATATCGCGCAGAGACAAACCCGCGATATATCGAGTATATCAATATATCGCCTAGCCCTACTTTCAGGTTAGAAAAGGGTTGAAAAAGTCTTTTTTTTCAAACTGGTTCTCATATTTAAAAAAAAAACCAAATACAATTATTTAAAATAAAATAGATATTTAAAAATGATGACTCGATTTAGAATCTGGATGTATAAGAATTGCAGTGCTAATCATTTTCTTGCTGCGAGGAGGTGGCGACTTGTCCAGGGTGTACCCCGCCTTCCGCCCGATTGTAGCTGAGAGGCACCAGTGCCCCCCGCGACCTCAAAGGGAAAAAGTGGTAGAAAATGGATGGATGGATCATTTTCTTGTTCACCCTTACTAAGAACGGTCTAAATTCCAGCATTGAGACTAGATTTTGGACAACACACTTTCAATACCTTATTGTGGGACCTCTTAATTGGGGAAAGAAAATTAAATTGGTCCTTCAATTCCTTCATTAATGTCACAAATTAGTTAAAAAACAACATTTATTGATTAAAAATAGGCCTAAAAGCCTTGTTCCGTTGGGTATATTATGGTCAGTCTATTTCTACAATTGCAGTATTAAAGGCCTACTGAAATTAGATTTTCTTGTTTAAACGGGGATAGCAGGTCCATTCTATGTGTCATACTTGATCATTTCGTGATATTGCCATATTTTTGCTGAAAGGATTTAGTAGAGAACATCGACGATAAAGTTCGCACCTTTGGGTCGCTAATAAAAAAGCCTTGCCTTTACCGGAAGTAGCAGACCATGTGCGCGTGACGTCACTGGTTGTAGAACTTCTCACATCGTTTATAATGTGAGCCTCCAGCAGCAAGAGCTATTCGGACCCAGAAAGCGACAATTTCCCCATTAATTTGAGCGAGGATGAAAGATTCGTGGATGAGGAAATTTAGAGTGAAGGCCTAGAAAAAGATAAAAAAAAGGCGAGGCAAGTGAGAGCGATTCAGATGTTTTAAGACACATTTACTAGAATAATTCTGGGAAATCCCTTATCTGCCTATTGTGTTGCTAGTGTTTTAGTGAGTTAAAGAGTACCTTAACGTCGGAGGGGTGTGGCCACGGGTGTTTTGACGCCAGAGTCTCTGAGAGAAGTCACGGCAGCTGCAAGAGGACGCTGGCTCCGCTGATCTCCGGCAGTTTTCGGTGAGAAAACTGCCGGTTGACATGTAGTCGTGATCCATGTTCGCTTGACCGCTCTGATCCATAGTAAAGCTTCACC
The DNA here is from genome assembly GCF_033978795.1 of Nerophis ophidion. Taxonomy (NCBI): domain Eukaryota; kingdom Metazoa; phylum Chordata; class Actinopteri; order Syngnathiformes; family Syngnathidae; genus Nerophis; species Nerophis ophidion. The sequence goes on along the minus strand of NC_084618.1, from coordinate 24,694,365 downwards.
TCCAGGAATTTAAACAAGGAAACACCTTGTGTTTGTGTGGCTAAAAGCTTCCCACCTCCATCTTTCTACTTTGACTTCTCCATTATTAATTGAACAAATTGCAAAAGATTCAGCAACACAGATGTCCAGAATACCGTGTAATTGCGCGATGAAAAGAGACGACTTTTAGCCAATAACGTCACAAATACGCGTCATCATTCCGCGACGTTTTTTAACAGGAAACTCCGCGGGAAATTTAAATTTGCAATTTAGTAAACTAAAAAGGCCGTATTGGCATGTGTTGCAATGTTAATATTTCATCATTGATATATAAAAAATCAGACTGTGTGATGGGCAGTAATGGGTTTCAGTAGGCCTTTAATGGGACTTCTACTTTTAGCTAGAGTGTAACTTAAGTAAATGTTGTGTCCTGAGTGGACCACTGACTTTTTGGAATGTAACTACGTGATCCTGCACAAAATGTCTTCAACCAGTGAGCCACCAAAGGAAAGACCAGCATTGTGTTCCTGGCTTGAGATGTTTCAGTCCATAGTTCGTGTTCCAATGGCTGCTTGATAAGACTCGCCGTCTCGGAACCACCCAGAAATCTTTCCTGTGTTTGTTTTCGTGTGTCTGGCGCGTTCATTCATATCGTGCCTTTCAAGTTTCGAGTTTATTTATTCAAAACAGGGACAGCGCAGGCAAATATTAATAACCTTTCCTGTAAATGTGTCAGAGATAGTTCTCTTTCACCTGAGCGTTCTTCCTGTTGTCGCAGGCTTTCATCGCGTCCAGACACATTGTGCTTTTCACATCCCTCGCATGACGTTCATCACTTTGGTCTCATCTTTCCTTTTCTGGAAACCTGTAATGAGTGCTTCCTAGTCATTCTCTTTGGTGCAGGCAGGGGAAAACCGCTCAACCAGTTTACCATACTAGAGTCAAAGTGAGATGCGAGGCTAGCCCTGAGCCTCCCAGTGAACCAAACCTACTGACCTCCATCGTTTGTGTCAAAAGTGCTGACTGTGTAGAGGACAGGAACAAGGAAACCACCACTTTGCACTGCAGTGTGTGCAACAAGGAACCAGGAAAGCACTACTATGCAGTATCTGCAACAAGGTTCAAGTCATACCACAGACATTGGATCCTGAGTCTTTAGTCTAGCTCTTGTACTCTGGAACCACGGCACACAAAAGAGTGAAAATTGTTCAAAACACGCACTCTTATCGTGTTGGCTGTGCTATTATTTGACAAATACGCCACACAGTGGTGGTGTTATTTAAAAAAATAAATAAATGAATAAAAAATTATGTCATGATCCCTCACCTGGGTCATGGCATGATTTGGGTTTGGTAGTCAGTGTTTCCCCCAGAAAATTAGTTAGTTAAGGTGGTGTCTAGGGCTGGGCGATATATCTATACACGTGGTATATCCCGGGTCTGTCACTGTGCGATATAGAAAATAACTATATTATGACATTTGAGTATATGTTCTCACGCAGTTGTTTTTAAAGGGGAACATTATCACAATTTCAAAAGGGTTAAAAACAATAAAAATCAGTTCCCAGTGGCTTTTTTTATTTTTTGAAGTTTTTTTCAAAATTTTACCGATCCCGGAATATCCCTAAAAAAAGCTTTAAAGTGCCTTTTTTTCGCTCTCTGCCAAGACACTATCCATTTTCCTGTGACGTCACATAGTGCTGCCAATGTAAACAAACAATGGCGAATACCACAGCAAGATATAGCGACATTAGCTCGGATTCAGACTCGGATTTCAGCGGCTTAAGCGATTCAACAGATTACGCATATATTGAAACAGATGGTTGGAGTATGAAAGTATTGAAGAAGAAACTGAAGCTATTGAGCGAATAACTATTGACGCTATTCATAGCCATAGCATGGCCGAATAGCTGCGTTAGCATCGCCGGTAAAATGTGCGGATCAAACGATCAGGACTTTCGCATCTTTTGACACTGGAGCAACTTAAATCTGTCAATTGGTAAGTGTTTTTTTCGCAATAAATGTGGGTGGAAGGAAACGTAATATAGTTGCAAATGCATCTGCAGGTTATCCATACATATCTGTGCCATGTCTGCTTTATCACCACCGGTAAATAGCATGTTAGCATTGATTAGCGTAGCATGTTAGCATCGATTAGCTGGCAGTCAACATCAACAAAACTCACCTTTGTGATTTCGTTGACTTTATAGTTGCAAATGCATCTGCAGGTTATCCATACATCTCTGTGCCATGTCTGCTTTAGCACCGCCGGTAAATAGCATGTTAGCATCGATTAGCTGGCAGTCACGCCGCGACCAAATATGTCTGATTAGCACATAAGTCAAAACATCAACAAAACTCCCCTTTGTGATTTAGTTGACTTTATCGTTGCAAATGCATCTGCAAGTAATCCATACATCTATGTGCCATGTCTGTCATCGCCGGTAAAATGTGGAGACTCTCCGGTACATTCAATGGGGGTCTGGCGGCAGACACTTTTGCATCTTCGGGCCAGTGGTGCAACTTGAATCCCTCCCTGTTAGTGTTGTTACACCCTCCGACAACACACCGACGAGGCATGATGTCACCAAGGTTCCAAAAAATAGTCGAAAAACGGAAAATAACAGAGCTGAGACCCGGTGTTTGTAATGTGTTTGAGGAAATGAAAATGGTGGCTGTATTAAGTCGGTGACGTCACGTTCTGACGTCATTGCAAAAAGAGCGATAAACAGAAAGGCGTTTATTCGCCAGAATTAACCCATTTAGAGTTCGGAAATCGGTTAAAAAAATATATGGTCTTTTTTCTGCAACATCAAGGTATATATTGACGCTTACATAGGTCTGGTGATAATGTTCCCCTTTAACTACTAACACTGCATGCGTCTCTACCTGTTTCTTTTCTCTCCTTCTCACAGAGACTTAACACAAGCACACCTTCCTACACACATCACTCGTGCAACATCACACACCTTCCCCGAGCAGAGAGGTAGCAGCATGGGTAACGTTAGCTGTGATGCTAGCAGAGCCGTGCGAGTGGTAATACGAGAGAGAGAAGGTGCGAATCTGGTAACAAATGAAGGAAGAATTAATTCCCAAGAAAAACAGAAGGGGGTCCATCGTCTGGCGGTGGTTTGGCTTCAAGAGGGAATATGTCGAACAGACAACTTTAATTTGTCAAGTGTGGGGCACAAGCGTTGCTACCAAAAGTAGCATTACTGCTAATATGTAGCATCATTTGAAAAGTCACCCGCTAATAACTGTTTAATAAATACACTTTTGCTAAATTGACTTAGTCATGATTTCCTTCTCTGCATATAAGTTTAAAATGAGGATATACTAATGCAGTATGAACAACAATGTTTTAATGTAGACACATAGAATCATCATACTGCTGTGATTATATGTATCAAGTGTTCATTCAAGGCTAAGGCAAAATATGGAGATATATATCATGTATTGCGATATGGCCTAAAAATATAGAGATATTAAAAAAAGGCCAAATCGGCCTGCCCTCGTGGTGTCTCTCCAGGGGGAGGGGCGCCGCCTGAAACAGGCGGATGGACGGGGAAGGAGTTGTGGGGGTATAAAGAACAGTGTAATTTGGCCTGTCGCCACCATCACGTCTCCATCTCACTACAGCCTGGGGGGGGCAATAGACTACAGACTGTGGTGAAGTAGGCTGGCTTCGTCGCGTGAAGAAGCCTACACATTTTGGTTGTGTTTTCCACTCTGTATGCTGAGTGGCATTATACGATATATATCTCGATATTTTTTTCCGTAAAGTAAACACAAAACAGTCCTAGTTACTCGACATATTAAGTATGTCATTGTGACAGTTGCTCGCTGTCGTGTGGGGTCCAGGGACCAACAAGGAAGGACATTCTGGCGAGCAGGTTTAGACTTCTTTTATTTTTCAATATTAAAGTCTCTTCCGGGTTGCTTTCCAGCCTTGCTGTTTGCTGCTTGCTCTTCCGCCCTTGCTTTTCAGCTTCGTGCGTCGTCTTCTTCCTCGGGCTCTTTGTTGCTCTCGCTGAGCATTCGCTTTTCGTTGGCTCTGGCTTCTCTCTCCCTCTCTCTCTCCGACGTTTACGGCTACCGCCTTTTTACACAGTTCGAGAGGATTACTTAATTGTGGCCAGCTGGGCGGCCCAAGCCCCTGATAATAATTGCGGCGTTGATCCCGACACGCCCCACCTCGCTGCTTGCTCGGCATCACCGCCTCCTCGCCGCCATCTTGAAGCGGGCTTCGGTGTGCCCTGCCTCGCTGCCTCTCCACAGTCATTATTTTGACTTAGTAAAAATTTCCATCCATCCATCCATCCATTTTCCCTTTTGGTGTCGCGGGGGGCGCTGGCGCCTATCTCAGCTACAATCGGGCGGAAGGCGATTTACTTACAAAGACAAAATAATGGCTAAGTCAAATTAATGACTTACTGTAAATAAGCGTTTGCAATAAGTGTTTGAAAAAGAGATAAAAGTGGGGCCACATTTTGACATATGCTCAACTCATCATGCTTAATTTACAGGACCAAAAAAAAAAAATATATATATATATAAAATATACATATATTTATATATATATATATTTTTTTTTGAAGTCTTAAAAAAAAAAATTTAACCAAAAAGTTCTATTTTGGTTTCATCTGACCACAAGACATTCTCCCAATCCTCTGCTGTATCATCCATGTATCCATTTTGCTATAAATTCAATTTGTCGTGTTTGGAGGAAGACGAATACTGAGTTGCATCCCAAGAACACCACACCTACTTTGAAGCATGGGGGTGGAAACATCATGCTTTGGGGCTGTTTTTCTGCTAAGGGGACAGGACGATTGATCCGTGTTAAGGAAAAAATGAATGGGACCATGTATCGTGAGATTTTGAGCCAAAACCTCCTTCCATCAGTGAGAGCTTTGAATGGTTGACCAAATACTTATTTTTCACTATAATTTACAAATATATTTTTTTAAATTCCTACAATGTGAATTTCAGGATTTTTTTTTTTTTACATTCTGTCTCTCACAGTTGAAGTGTACCTATGATGAAAATTATAGACCTCTGTCATCATTTTAAGTGGAAGAACTTGCACAACAGTGGCTGACTAAATACTTTTTTGCCCCACTGTATATATATATTTATATAATATTTACATATTTATATAATATGTAACTACAAGCTCCATTCACAGACAGAGTCCCATTGCTTTTATGAGCGGTCGTAATAATTTCGTGGCGGGCCGCCATAAATAAATGAATGTGTGGGAAACCCTATATATATATATATATATATATATATATATATATAGACCACAGAACATTTTTCCAATTTGCATCAGCCCATATATATGATCCTCGTCCCACACAAGGATTACCCCAAAATTGCAGATCCAATTTAAATGTGTATTAGCCAGAGCAGTGTTTTTCAACCGCTGTGTAGTGCCGTGAGATATTGTCTGGTGTGCCGTGGGAAATTATGCAACTTCATCTAATTGGTCCAAAAAATATATTTTTTTGCAAATCAATAATTATAATAATGTGCTGTCGTCTAGTTCAGTGTGTTTCAACCTTTTTTGGTATGTAAAAGGTATGTAATGCTTAAACCAAAAATGAACAAAAGCCAAGTCCCGCTAGGAAAATGCACTGAAGCCCAGGGATGGCTATGGAAAACAAAAGTAAAACTGAACTGGCTACAAAGTCAACAAAAACAGAATGCTGGACTTACAAAAACTTATAGCGTGTGGAACAAAGATGGCGTCCACAAAGCACATCCCGTACATGACATGACAATCAACAATGTCCCCACAAAGAAAGATAGCGTACGCACAACGTAAATAGTCTTGATTGCGAAAACAAAACAGGTGCGAGGCGTGAAGCTGCTACAGGAGAACATGAACAAAACAGGAAGTCACCAAAATACCAGTGCAAGACAGGAACTAAAGCACAACTCACAGGAAACAACAACAAACTCAAAATAAGGCCCGAAAACCCGGTGGAGTTACATTTTTTAACCTTTTCTACTGGTGGTGTGCCTCAGTATTTTTTTCTAATAGAAAAAATGCGCCGTAGGTCAAAAAAGGTTTAAAACCACTGAGCTACAGCATATCTAATATCATTAATCCACTTGCAGTACATTTTAAAATCGAATACAAGAGCTGTACATCATAATACAAACCCTGTTTCTATATGAGTTGGGAAATTGTGTTAGATGTAAATATAAACGGAATACAATGATTTGCAAATCATTTTTAACCCATATTAAGTTCAATATACTACAAAGAAAACATATTTTATGTTCAAACTAATAAACTCTTTTTTTTTTTGCCAATAGTCATTAACTTTAGAATTTGATGCCAGCAACACGTGACAAAGAAGTTGGAAAAGGTGGCAATAAATACTGATAAAGTTGAGGAATGCTCATCAAACACTTATTTGGAACATCCCACAGTCTTTCACAAGAAAGGATGGAGCGAGGTACACCCCTTTGTCCACAACTGCGTGAGCAAATAGTCAAACAGTTTAAGAACAATGTTTCTCAAAGTGCAATTGCAAGAAATTTAGGGATTTCAACATCTACGGTCCATAATATCATTTAAAGGTTCAGAGAAATTGGAGAAATCACTCCATGTAAGTGCCATGGCCGGAAACCAACATTGAATGACCGTGACCTTCGATCCCTCAGACGACATTGTATCCAAAACCAACATCAACCTCAAAAGGATATCACCACATGGGCTCAGAAACACTACAGAAAACCACTGTCTCTAAATACAGTTTGTCGCTACATCTGTAAGTGCAAGTTAAAGCTCTAATATGCAAAGCAAAAGCCATTTATCAACAACATCCAGAAACGCCACGGGCTTCTCTGGGCCCGAGATCATCAAAGATGGACTGATGCAAATTGGAAAAATGTTCTGTGGTCTGACGAGTCCACATTTCAAATTGTTTTTGGAAATATTTGACATGGTGTCATCCGGACCAAAGGGGAAGCGAACCATCCAGACTGTTATCTGTTAAAGTTCAAAAGCCAGCATCTGTGATGGTATGGGGGTACATTAGTGCCAAGGCATGGGTAACGTACACATCTGTGAAGGCACCATTAATGCTGAAAGGTACGTACAGGTTTTGGAACAACATAGGCTGCCATCTAAGCGCCGTCTATTTCATGGACACCCCTGCTTATTTCAGCAGAACAATGTCAAGCCACATTCAGCATGTGTTACAACAGCGTGGCTTTGTTAAAAAAAAAGAGTGCGGGTACTTTATCATGTTAGACCCGCTCGACATCCATTGCTTTCCTCCTCTCCAAGGTTCTCATAGTCATCATTGTCACCGACGTCCCACTGGGTCATTATTGTCACCGATGTCCCACTGGGTGTGAGTTTTCCTTGCCCTTATGTGGGCCTACCGAGGATGTCGTAGTGGTTTGTGCAGCCCTTTGAGACACTAGTGATTTAGGGCTATATAAGTAAACATTGATTGATTGATTGATTGATACTTTCCTGGCCCGCCTGCAGTCCAGACCTGTCTCCAATCGAAAATGTGTGGCGCATTATGAGTAAAATATGACAGCAGAGACCCTGTACTGTTAAACGACTGAAGCTCTACATAAATCAAGAATGGGAAAGAATTCCACTTTCAAAGCTTCAACAATTAGTTTCCTCAGTTCCCAAATGTTTTTTGAGTGTTGTTAAAAGAAAAGGTGATGTAACACAGTGGTGAACATGCCCTTTCCCAACTACTTTGACACGTGTAGCAGCCATGAAATTCTAAGTTAATGATTATTTAAGAAAATAAAAATAAAGTTTATGAGTTTGAATATCAAATATTTTGTCTTTGTAGTGCCTTCAATTGAATATGTGTTGAAAAGGATTTGCAAATCATTGTATTACGTTTATATTTACATCTAACACAAATTCCCAACTCATATGGAAACGGGGTTTGTACATCGTAATACTAATTGTGTCAACTTAGCTACAGGAAAGGGTCAACATATTGAATTATTCACAGGTAGGCTTGCATTTTTTAAAACCCCAACCTGACACCGTGGAACAGCACACACTCAACTGACGCCCGTGTCGAAAGGCGTCTTTTTCCACCGCAGAAAAACTACACATATTTTCCGCATTCGTCTTGTAAACATGGCCAAGATGGGCATGGTGGACCAGCGGCTGCTTCAGTGGCAACTGGAAGCCATGCGGGCCACAAGGGTGCTGCTGCGTGAGAAATTATCAGCGGTACTGGGATTTTTTTATTTTAGAATTTTTTTCCACCCTTATGATTTTGTTCTCTTTTCCCCCCGACTGACAGGGCGAGAAGAACAATGGCTTCGACGTGCTGTACCACAACATGAAGCACGGACAGATCTCCTCCAAGGAGCTGACGGACTTCATCAGGGAAAGGTAAGGCTGACATTCAACACTTAATTAGGGAGTGCCCGATATTTTGGAGCGGCTCTCTGTCAAACTGGTGAAAAACAAAGACAACTGTGAGAACGGGAATGCTAGTTAGTGTCATGTAAGATGCAGACGTCAAAGTGATTATGTACAAAATGAATACTGATGTGTTCTCATGAGTGAAGGTGATAATCGTGTGCATGAGTGACAGGCGAAACCAGTTTTCACCGAGTCTTGTTTTGGTCTCAGGTAGCGCCCCGATCCAGTCTCATTTTACTATTTTATTGTTGGCAACACTAAATAGTCCTTAGTGTGTGAATGTGTGTGTGAATGTTGTCTGTCTGTCTGTGTTGGCCCTGCGATGAGGTGGCGACTTGTCCAGGGCGTACACCGCCTTCCGCCTGAATACAGCTAAGATAGGCTCCAGTGACCCCCCCCGCGACCCCAAAAGGGACAAACGGTAGAAAATGGATGGATGGATGGATGGATTGTAATTCTCATTGTTGCTTTTTATTTTTATTGCTATTGTAAAATATTTTTCTAGTTTGTTTCCATTTATACCCCCCCCCATTATTTACTTTTTACCTTTTAAATTCGATCTCAATTCTGTACACTGCTACTGGAATTTTAATTGTAATATTCCGGAGGGAACTCTCCTGAAGGAATCAATAAAGATCTATCTATCTATCTATCTATCTATCTATCCATCTATCCATCTATCCATCTATCCATCCATCCATCCATCCATCCATCCAATAGGAGTTCTTTATGGAGGTTAACTCTGTGTCTTTATTACGAAAGCTTTGTTTTTTTTTACACCGAATTTGTGTAACTGAATATTTTGTGTTCCCAATTTTTGTAACCTAATTTTTTTTTTTTCACATTTTATAATGTCGACTATTTAATTGAAAAAAAAAGAATGTTTGCAAAATGCGTGTGTTTAAAGATTCAGTGTAAAAAATAATTTGGTTTGTTTTGAAAAGAAAACGTTTTTTAAATTTTGGCACTCAGCATCAAGGGTTGGAGTTGGAGGTTAAATCACCAAAAATTATTCCCGGGCACGGCACCGCTGCTGCCCACTGCTCCCCTCACCTCCCAGGGGGAGATCAAGGGTGACGAGTCATATGCAGAAGGCAAATTTCACCACACCTAGTGTGTGTGTGACAATTATTTTTACTTTAACTTTACCTTTAATTTTAAAACAATCAGTGTAAAAAAAAATTTTTTTTTTAAATTCAGTGCTGAAAAATTCAGTGTCAAAATTTTCGACTTTGTGAGGTCTCCGGCCTGTTGCTGCCCCGCCCACACTACCCCATGCCTCGTCTGCAGGGAGCAGGGCTTCCTATGGTTACCGTAGTAACCCGTATGTCACTCAAAACTGCAGGTTCTAAACATTGGAATCAGTTCTATAGTGCAACTGCACTTTTTGTCTATCATTCACAATCCTTATGTAAGACAAGAACAGATATGTTTTTTTTCTTATGCATTCTAACTAAAGGATAGCAAAAGTCAGCTTACAACGGAGTCAATGAGAGTCGCTCTATTCCGCCCATAAAACGCTCTATAAAATATCCTTAAACCTCCATCAATGTTTTAGACACACGCTGTAAGTATGCAAGTCATGTAGTAACACATTCATAATAACATAATATTTACATATTTTGCTCAGGGAGTAATCTTTCAGTACTGAATATTTACACACTGAATTTTAAAACACTTAATTTTAAACACACGCATTTTGCTAACATTTTTTTAAAATTAAATGAAAGTTTAAAAAAATTCAGTTCACAAAATTTGAATGCAAAAAATAGAAAATGGATGGATGGAAAATTCAGTAACATTAATTCAGTTAAAACAAAATTTTTATATAATAAAGACACAAATTAATCTCCATAGTTCTGTAATATTTTGTAACTTCAATCCAAAAAGACACAACAAGAAAGTCTATGCACGCAAAACAGATTGGATTTGCCACATTAGCATAACTATAAAAAAAAATTTTTGAGGCAGGTGCACGATAAATATTTGGCTAAAATGAGGAACAATTACTTCACACCAACAAAAAAATAGCTTCCATACCTGATAAAAAAATGCTCCAATGAGGCAAGATTACCCGTACTGTGCTGTATGTGTGTTAGGGTGAACATATCAAGCGCCCCTTTTCTCCTACATACTATGCAGTAAGCCTGTCGTTACAAATGGGTACCGGTCACATTTTAACCGATACGGTACAAATCCCTGGTACATGGGAATCGATACTGGTACTTGACGCTATTCAATTTCGATGTTGACATAAGGTAATTGTTTGATATAAAAACAATGTATGTAACGTAGGGCTTGGCGATATATCGATATACTCGATATATCGCGGGTTTGTCTCTGTGCGATATAGAAAATGACTATCGTGATATTCGAGTACACGTTCTCACGCAGTTGCTTTTAGCTCTTTCTTGTCTTGCCTTTCTTGTCTCTCCTCACAGAGACATAAAACAAGCGCACCTTCCTACATACGTCACATACGTATACGCCCTCGCGGAGCAGAGAGGTAGCGGCATGGGTAACGTTAGCTGCGGGTAATATGATGAAGGAATAATTAATTCCCGTAAAAAAACGCTGGGTGTCCATCGCCTGGCGGTGGTTTCGCTTTAAGCGGGAAAATGTCGAACAGACAACCGTAATTTGTCAGGTGTGGGGCAAAAGCGTTGCTACAAAAAGTAGCATTACTGCTAATATGTAGCGTCACCCGCTTGAGAATGAAGAGTGCTTGAAACTCCGCATGTCAACATGCCAACAAAATGCAGAGGGAACCATTTCCACAGCAACACCGTATGAAAAAAATAGTCAACAACAAAAGGAAAAAACGTCCGCAGGAACCTACCACAAGCCAAAGGACATACACTATTTGTTTTCCAATTATGCAGCTCTTTTTTATTTGACAGTTATTGAAATATCTTGTGTGACATCATGCACAAAAGTGCACTTTATTTGTTTTAATCTATTGTAGTGGCGTTCTGTACAAAAAGTGCACTTTAATTTAGTGTTGTTTGGATATGTCCTCTTAGTGACATCACGCACAAAAGTGCACTCCAAGCTTGTTTTAACCTTCCTCTTGTGTTAGGTTTCTGTTACCATCTCTTATGTTAACGGATCAGTTTTGACCCATGTCTTAAATCAGCTGTAAAATACACTAAAAACAATTATCTATCATCCAATTTGTTTCTCATCTCTTGGTTACCTTGTTAGGCTTCCTTATCCACGAAAATATTGGTTTTAATATTTTTGGTGTGGGCCATTGGGCCTTTTTTTGTCAGTATAACCCTCGATTTCAATTTAAAAAATGGTAAAATGAACCTCAAGAGGGTCGTATAAATAAATAAAATGATTTTGTGTTACCTGACTATTACCGAGGGGTAATAGAACACATCTCTTAAATAAATGTGTTGTATTTATTTTTTCATTTTAATAATTTTATACTGAATTGACCTCACATGTCTGGACATACCCGTCCGTCTTTGTTTGATTTTGTACTGGATAACAAGGTAAATTGAGAATCCCCCAAAATATAAACACATGATTGGGAGAGGAGCTGGCTGTCTGAGTGTTCAGTTTTGGCTCTAATTATTGCTTAATAATTTTATTTTTATAACTGGGTCGAAACCGACCCTAACAACACCAAGGTCATAATTTCAACCAGAGCATTTTATAATTTAGTGAAAAAAAAAAGAAGTTTTTTTTTGTTGCAATAGAGGTTCCTGACAAAAGTCAAAAAGCCTTGATGCAAAAAAATAAATTTATGTGGTTCTTTTATGCATTTAAAAACTAAAACGGGTCGGTACTGACCCTAACACAAGACGAAGGTTAAAATATCTGACAATCTTGCACTTTCTGTTTCGGAAATAACATGAATGTTTGTGCCACTGCTTAATAACTGTTTAATAAATACAGTTTTGGTCAATTGACTTACTTGTGATTCCCCTCTCCGCATGAAAGTTTAAAATGAGCATATATTAATGCAGTATGAACAAGAATGTTTTAATGTAGACACATTGAATCATTACACTGCTGTGATTATATGCATCAAGTGTTCATTCAAGGCTAAGGCAAAACATGGAGATATATATCCTGTATCGTGATATGGCTTAAAAATATCTAGATATTAAAAAAACGCCCTAATCTAACATTTAAATATGAGCTGATTATGATAACTGTAGTGTCCAGTTGTCATATCCTTTTTTTTTTATCCAATGCAGATGCACTTCCAATACAATAGATGGCAGTACTGTACTGTTTAACTCGGAAGTAGCTTTTTTCAAGGAAGCTGAATCTGTTATGTTACGCCCTACAAAGTGTTTGTACTATTAAGTGTTGTGCTTATTACACAGCAGCTGCTTTATTGCAACCTTAATCTTAGTTGTTTTTATTGCAACATTTGGAGGAGTTGAAATCGTCATGTAAAATCGCTAATGCTAACAGTAGCCCAGGGGTGCCCACACTTTTTCTGCAGGCGAGCTACTTTTCAATTGACCAAGTCGAGGGAATCTACCTCATTCATATATACAATTTATATTTACAAACCCCGTTTCCATATGAGTTTGGAACTTGTGTTAGATGAAGATATAAACGGAATACAATGATTTGCAAATCCTTTTCAACCCGTATCCAGTTGAATATGCTACAAAGACAAGATATTTGATGTTCAAACTGATAAACAATTTTTTTTGTTGCAAAAAGTTGGGAAAGTTGGTAATAATTACTGATAAAGTTTAGAAATGCTCATCAAACACTTATTTGGAAAATCCCACAGGTGTGCAGGCTAATTGAGAACAGGTGGGTGCCATGATTGGGTATAAAAGCAGCTTCCATGAAATGCTAAGTAATTCACAAACAAGGATGGGGCGAGGGTCACCAATTTGTAAGCAAATTGTAGAACAGTTTTCGAACAACATTTCTCAATGAGCTATTGCAAGAAATTTAGGGATTTTACCTTCTACGGTCCGTAAAATCATCAAAAGGTCCAGAGAATCTGGAGAAATCCCTGCACGTAAGCGATGATTTTACGGACCTTTGATCACTCAGGCGGTACTGCATCAAAAACAGACATCAGTGTGTAAAGGATATCACCACATGGGCTCAGGAGCACTTCGTAAAACCACTGTCAGTAACTAAAGTTGGTCGCTACATCTGTAAGTGCAAGTTAGAACTCTAAGCGAAAGCCATTTATCAACAACACCCAGGAATGTCGCTGGCTTCGCTGGGCTCGAGCTTATCTAAGATGGACTGATGCAAAGTGGAAAAGTGTTCTGTGGTCTGACGAGTCCACATTTCAAATTGTATTTGGAAACTGTGGACGTGGTGTCCTCCGGAACAAAGAGGAAAATAACCATCCGGATTGTTATTGGCGCAAAGTTCAAAAGCCAGCATCTGTGATGGTATGGGGGTGTATTAGTGCCCAAGGCATGGGTAACTTACACATCTGTGAAGGCACCATTAATGCTGTATGGTCCATACAGGTTTTGGAGCAACATATGTTGTCATCCAAGCAACGTTACCATGGACGCCCCTGCTTATTTCAGCAAGACAATGCCAAGCCACATGTTACAACAGCGTGGCTTCGTAGTAAAAGAGTGCTGGTACTTTCCTGGCCCGCCTGCAGTCCAGACATGTCTCCCATGGAAAATGTGTGGCGCATTATGAAGCGTAAAATATGACAGCGGAGAACCCTGACTGTTGAACGACTGAAGCTCTACTTAAAGCAACGATGGTAAAGAATTCCACTTTCAAAGCTTCAACAATTAGTTTCCTCAGTTCCCAAACGTTTATTGAGTGTTGTTGAAAGAAAAGGTGATGTAACAGTGGTGAACATGCCCTTTCCCAACTACTTAGGCATGTGTTGCAGACATGAAATTCTAAGGTAATTATTATTTGCAAAAAAAAAAAAAAGTTAATGAGTTTGAACATCAAATATCTTGTCTTTGTAGTGCATTCAACTGAATATGGGTTGAAAAGGATTTGCAAATCATTGTATTCTTTTTATATTTACATCTAACACAATTTCCCAACTCATATGGAAACAGGGTTTGTATTTATTTGTTAAAAATACATTTTTGTTAACAAGTTAAAGGTGTTTTGTGATCATACAAGCATGTTAAACACATATAGATTCATTTCTTTCATGAAGACAAGAATATAAGTTGGTATATTACCTGATTCTGTTCACTTACATTGATTGAAATCAGACAGTAGTGCTGATAACGTCTGCATTTTCAAACTGAGGAGAAAAAAAAGCCCTCCTTTCTGTCCTATAGCACATGAAAATGGTTGGTTTTTGGCATCTTATTTGTCTAGCTTCAATACTCCTTTTTATACACTTTACAAGAAATACATTAGTGGCACAATTGATATTTAGTGGAAAAAAACTAAATGAAGTGAAACGATACACTTTGGTAAAAGAAAAAAAGAGGGCACATTGTCGCCAAAATAATACACCACAGTAACAATGTCGTCAAGTTACACAACCTTCCCCCTTTTTGGCTTGGATTCTGTATATACATGTGAATTTTTGTTTTTGATCTTGCATAATTTTGCAAAACACGTTTGTCATGTTGTCATCATAATGGTGTTGAGTGTGGAATTATCAGGACAACAAATAATTTTCTATTTCAGAGTAAGACTGAAATAATACAAAATACATGTGAATATTTTACAGGTGCCCTGTACTTCCACTTAAAATATCTGATTAATGGATTCATGTTAAAAACATTTTTGAATGCATACAAAATTGCATGGCGATGACTAGTTTGAATAGGGCTCCCTCTAGTGGGGGAAAAGTCACTGTGCAGTACATCTTTGCAAAGACTTTATAAAGGCAAGGCAACTTTATTTAGAGAGCACCATTTATACTCAAAGTGCTTTACAGAAAATTACAAGAAGTGAAGTGAATTATATTTATATAGCGCTTTTCTCTAGTGACTCAAAACGCTTTAGATAGTGAGACCCAATATTTAAATTACATTTAAAGCAGTGTGAGTGGAACTGGGAGCAGGTGGGTAAAGTGTCTTGCCCAAGGACACAACAGCAGTGACTAGGATGGCAGTAGCGGGGATCAAACCTGGAACCTTCAACCCACTCCCACTGTACCAACTGAGCTATACCGCACCAAACGCAAAATTCAAAATAAAATAATCAATTTAAAACATGAAACAAAATCATCCGAAAAAACTATTATGAGTCAAATTAAAATCAAAGAGAGTAGATAAAATACTTTCAGTTGTCATAAGCACAATGATACACAGTCCTCTCTATCATGGCGTCCAAAGTGTGGCCGGCAGCAAGTTTTTTAATAGCACGTTCTAAAAATACCATTTAAAAACAAAAACGAAAAAAATTTAATTAAAAGAGCAAATCGGTGAAATGTCACAAGAAAAATGTACAATGTTGACTCTGACACAAAGTTGCCTTTTAAGACTACAGGTATTCTATTCCTTAGAACTGTCATTGCCCAAAAAATAATACTGAATCAAAATCAATGTTGTTATGAATTATTGACATAGTCATGGCTCCAGTTACTTCACATCAAATATTCCACTTTAAAACATTATTATGAGGAAATATTGCATATTTTTTGAGTGTTTTCAATAACAATTAAATAATTTTCTTTAAAAAAATTAGGCATAAATTAAACAAAAAACATTAAAAAATGAAATGGAATTACTGGTAGATGGATCTAAAGTTGATCTATAGTCTTAAGTGTTGATTTTATATATGTAAAAAAAGTGTGAGTAATTTTTTAACACTTTTATATATGAGTGTGGCCCTTTTGGATATCCAATAATATTTGTGGAATTATAAAAAAGACAACTGAAAATATTGCATGTTTTGTGTTTTTACCATAATAAAATTGACAAAAAAGGCATTAAACATAAATAAAGTTGATCTGAATGTTGTTAATAATTATTGACCTAGTCATGGCTCCAGTAACTTCACATCAAGTATTCCACTTTAAAATATTTCTGGGAGAAAATATTGCGTATTTTTGAGTGTATACAATAACAATTAAACACAATTTCTTTCTTAAAAAAATTGGCATGAATCGAACAAAAAAACATTAAAAAAATAAATAATATTAATTACTTGTATATGGATCTGAAGTTGATCTTGAGGCTTTAGTGTTGTAAGGAGAAAAAAAAGTGTGACTAATTTTTTAACGTTTTTATATATATGAGTGTGGCCCTTTTGGATATCCAATCATTTTTGTGGGGGTTTTTTTAAAACTGAAAATATTGCATATTTTGTATTTCTATTATAACAAAACTAGGTTTTCATTGACAAAAAAGGCATAAAACATAAATAAAATTGACCTGACTGTTGTTATGAATTATTGACCTTGTCATTGCTCCAGTTACTTCACATCAAATATTCCACTTTAAAACATTTTAGGAGGAAATATTGCAATCATTTTGAGTGTTTGCAATAACAATTAAACACATTTTCTTTAAAAAGAATTAGCATAAATCGAACAAAAAACATTAAACAAATGAATTACTGGTAGTTAGATCTGAAATTGATCTTGAGGCGTGAAGTAAAAAAAAAAAGTTGCTTATTTTTTACACTTTTATATCAGTATGAGTACATTTGTATATCGAATCATTTTTGTGGGATTTTTTTTTAACTGAAAATATTGCATATTTTGTATATTTATCGTAAGAATTAGTTTTTGTATTGAAAAAAAAAAGGCATAAAACATAAAAAATGTTACCTTAATGTTGTTATGAATTATTGACCTAGTCATTGCTCCAGTAAATTCACATCAAATATTCCACTTTGAAATATTTTTAGGAGGAAAATTTGCATATTTTTGAGTGTATGCAATAACAATAAAACACATTTGTATATGGAACTGAAGTTGCTCTTGAGGCTTAAGTATTGAAAGAAAACTAAAATAAAAGTGTGACTCGATTTTCAATGCTTTTATATATGAGTGTGGCTCTTTTGGATATCCAATCATTTTTATGGGATTTTTTTAAAACTTAAAATATTGCAAATATTGTGTTTTTGACATACCAAAACAAGGTTTCCATTGACAAAAAAGGCATAAAACATAAATAAAATTGACCTGAATGTTGTTTTGAATGATTAACCTAGTCATGGCTCCAGTTATTTCACCCGAATATTCCACTTTAAAACATTTTCGGAGGAAAGATTGCATATTTTTGAGTGTTTGCAATAACAATAAAACACGTTTTCTTTAAAAAGAATTGGCATAAAACGAACGAAAAACATTAAACAAATTAATTTCTGGTAGATAGATCTGAAGTTGATCTAGAGTTGTGAAGTAAAAAAAGTGTGGCTTATTTTTTTAACACTTTTATATGAGTATGAGTACTTTTGTATATCGAATAATTTTTGTGGGATTTAAAAAAAAACTGAAAATAGTGCATATTTTTTATTTTTATCCAAAGAAAAAACATTTTTAATTGACAAAAAAGGCATAAACATAAAAAAACTTGATCTGGATGTTGTTATGAATTATTGACCTACTCATGGCTCCAGTAACTTCACATCAAATATTCCAATTTTTAATATTTTTAGGAGGAAATTTTGCATATTTAACAATAAAACACATTTTCTTTTAGAAAAAATTGGCATAAATCGAACAAAAAACATAAAAGAAAAAATTCAATTTAATTACTCGTATATTGACTCGAGGCTGAAGTGTTGAAAGAAAAAAATAAAATAAAATTGTGACTTAATTTTTTAACGCTTTTATATATGAGTGTGGCCCTTTTGGATATCCAATCATTTTTGTTGGATTTTAAAAAAACTGAAAATATAACACATTTTGTGTTTTTACCATAACAAAACAAGGTTTTCATTGACAAAAAAGGCATAAAACATAAATAAAATTGACCTGGATGTAGTTATTATTGACCTAGTCATGGATCCAGTTACTTCACATCAAATATTCCACTCTAAAACATTTTAGGAGGAAATATTGCATATTTTTGAGTGTTTGCAATAACAATAAAACACGTTTTCTTTGAAAAGAATTGGCATAAATCGAACAAAAAACATTAAACAAATTAATTACTGTTATATAGATCTTATGTTAATCTTGAGGCGAGAAGTATAAAAAAAAAAATTTGGCTTATTTTTTAACACTTTTATACAAGTATGAGTATTTTTGTTTTTCGAATATTTTTGGGGGGATGTTTTTTTTCCAAACTGAAAATATTGGATATTTTGTATTTTATCATAAGATTTTATTTTTTTTAATTGACAAAAAAGGCATAAAACTTTTAAAAAAAACTTGACCTTAAGACATAAATAAAATCGAACTTCACATCAAATATTCCACTTTGAAACATTTTAGGGGGAAATATTGCATATTTTTGAGTGTTTGCAATAACAATAAAACCCATTTTCTTTGAAGAGAATTGGCATAAATCGAAAAAAACAAAATTAAACAAATTAATTACTGATAGATAAACCTGAAGTTGATTTAGAGGTGTGAAGTAAAAAAAATAAAGTGTTTTTATTTTTTATTTTTATGAGTATGAGTACTTTTGTATATGGAATTATTTTTGTGGGATTTTTTTTTTTTTTAAACTGAAAATATTGCATGTTTTGTGTTTTTAGCATAAGAATTCTATTTTTTTAGTTGACAAAAAAGGCATAAAATATAAAAAAAAACTTGACCTTAATGTTGTTATGAATTATTGACCGAGCCATGGCTCCAGTAACTTCACATCAAATATTCCACTTTAAAACATTTTTAGGAGGAAATATTGCATATTTTTGACCGTTTGCCATAATAATAAAACACATTTAAAAAAGAAAAAAAAATTGCATAAATTGAACAAAACATTTTTAAATATTACATTTAATTGCTGGTATATTAATCTGAAGTTGATCTAGAGTCTCATGTGTTGAAAGAAAAAAAAAGTGTGACAAATTTTTAACACTTTTATATATGAGTGTGGCCCTTTTGGTTATCCAATCATTTTTGTGGGATTTTTGAAAAACTGAAAATATTGCATATTTTGTGTTTTTACCATAACAAAAAGGCATAGAACATAAGTAAAATTGAACTTCACATCAAATATTCCACTTCAAAACATTTTAGGAGGAAAAATTGCATATTTTTGAGTGTTTGCAATAACAATAAAACACCTTTTCCTTGAAAATAATTGGCATAAATCGAAAAAAAAAAAAAAAAAACATTAAACAAATTAATTACTGATAGATAAACCTGAAGTTGATTTAGAGGTGTGAAGTTAAAAAAAAAAAAAGTGTGAGGTTTTTTTCAAAAAATTTATGAGTTTAAGTACTTTTGTATATGGAATTTTTTTTTTTTTTAACTGAAAATATTGCATGTTTTGTGTTTTTATCATAAGAATTCCATTTTCCAGTTGACAAAAAAGGCATAAAATATTAAAAAAACCTGACCTTTATGTTGTTATGAATTATTGACCTAGTCATGGCTCCAGTTACTTCAAATATTCCATTTTAAAACACTTTCTGGGTAAATACTGCAGATTCTTTGTAATTCCCATTTAAAAAAAACAAAGGTTTTTTTTTTGTTTTGTTTTTTACAAAAAGGGCATAACACAAACAAAAATAAATATATATTATATATTTAAAAAATACTATATTACTTATTTGTTTTAATTTTTTATGAGTGAAACCCTTGCGGGTCCCCAGGACCAAACTTAAGGAAAGCCCTAAAAGTAAAAAAAAAAAAAAAAAAAAAAAAAAATCTATATATTGTATTGGTTCTGATAATAAAACATATCAATATGGTACCTGCATGTGTTAATTTTTCAGTGGAAAAAGTTTGGACACCCCTGATGTATATTCTCACTGATGTAATTGTGTGGTTCACCTTCAACATTAATGTCCAGGAGTGTTATTGAAGAGGCCTACGCCCGCTCCATGACCAAACTTGCCAAGACAGCAGGGAACTTTTCGCAGCTCGGGTGAGTACGAAGCAACTTGAGGGCGGATGAAAAGCAACGCAAATGATTGCTTTCTCACTATCGTGTCCTCTCAGGACGTTCGCTCCGGTGTGGGAAGTTTTCAAGGGGTCCACGGAGAAACTGGCCGTCTGCCACATGGAGCTGGTGAGGAAGCTGCAGGAGCTTATAAAAGAGGTGCACAAATACGTGGAGGAGCAGGCCAAAGCGCACAAAAAGGTGAGGGCGACCAGACAAACGATCGCCAAGCTCCCGTGACGTTTTTTTTTTTTTTTTTTTTACTTCTGTCGTCAAGACGAAAGAGGAGGTGGCGTCCACCTTGGAGGCCGTGCAGAACATCCAGGCCACCTCTCAAGCCCTGCAGAAGTCCAAGGAGAACTACAACGCCAAAACTGTGGAGCAGGAACGCCTACGTAAGGAAGGAGCCACCCAGAGGGACGTGGACAAGGTGTGACAAACACTAAACTTTGGTCATATCTAGAGATGTCCAATAATATCGGACTGCCGATATTATCGGCCGATAAATGCTTTAAAATGTAATATCGGAAATTATCGGTTTCAAAAAGTAGGGTGAAGTACAGAGCACCATCCATCCATACATTTCCTACGGCTTATTCTATTTTATACACTTTGATTTCAATTATTACTGTTTTAATTGATTTTACCCTTTAAAATAGTTTTTAATCCTATTGGTTTTTGTATTGTTTTTTTTTATATTGGTTTTATATTTATTTATTTTTTGTTTTCATTCAGTCATTGGTGGAGCATAATATTTTTTTTTTTAATATTGTTTTTAACATGGCTGTGCAGCACTTTGGAAACGTTATTGTTGTTTAAATGTGCTATATAAATAAAGTGGATTGGATTTGGGGTCGCGGGGGGCGTTGGTGCCTATCTCAGCTACAATCGGGTGGAAGGCGCAGTACACCCTGGACAAGTCGCCACCTCTTCGCAGGGCCAACACAGATAGACAGACAAATCTTTTTTGCAAGAGCATCCTGGCCAAGAAGGCAGCAAAAACAGGTTTCATAAATACATAGAACAACAACAAAAAACAGTCGCAGTCACATACCGTATTTTTCGGATTATAAATCGCAGTTTTTTTCATAGTTTGGCCGGGGGTGCGACGAATACTCCGGAGCGACTTATGTGTGAAATTATTTACACATTACCGTAAAATATTAAATAATATTATTCATCTCATTCGCGGAAGAGACGAAGAAAATGTCAGCAATCGTCACACACACGTCAGCCAATAAGAATTTGGCGGGGGAGCGTCACGGGATGCTAAATGCTATATGCTACAGCCGTAGCTATTAAAATGGATAATTTCATCGTTGGCGGTAACTTATAAAAACTGAGAAGGGCTGAACAAAAATGGCACCGAAAAGGAAATCATGTACTGCAGATAACAAGCTGGACGTAGTGAAATATGCAGCAGAAAACGACAAGACAAAGCGGCGCATACCTTTGGAGTTGGCAGAGATGTTTAGAAGCGACATCGAGGAAGAAGATTACATGGAATTTATCGATTAGGAGTGACTGATTGTTTGGTAAACGTATACCATGTTTTATATGTTATAGTTATTTGAATGACTCTCACCATAATATGTTATGTTAACATACCAGGCACCTTCTCAGTTCGTTATTTATGCGTCATATAACATACACTTATTCAGCCTGTTGTTCACTATTAGAGATGCGCGGTTTGCGGTCTCATCGGGTCGGGCGGGTGACATGGCGGTTGAACCATTCGGAAATATTTGATATACATGGTTCTGGGATCGGTATCCTGTACCATTCAAAGAGCCAGTTAAGACCCGTGTCATAAAGCGAAGAAGACAATAGGAGACGCAAGCATTCTCTAGTCACCCAGTTAATAAGTATTAGGGCGTGCTATGAAGCCATTGGCTTTGTCACCTTCTACAGCATGTACGATCTGTTTGTCAGTCCAGCAACATGTTGTATGCAGCTTCCGCAGACACACGCACACGACTGCAAGGCATACTGGGTGACACAGAGTACACTAATGGTTGTGATATGAACAATTTTATCACTTTTAGTAATATGCGCCACGCTGTGAAGCCACACCAAACAAGAATGACAAACCCATTTCGGAAGAACATCCTCCCAGTAACACAACATAAACGCAACACAACAAATACACAGAATCCTTTGCATCCATGATACATCCTGACTATTTTATACACCCCGCTAGCAGCAAACCCCCCCCCCGTGCGTCGGTAAGGTGGGCGGTGTTGGTGGCGCGGGGGTGTAAAATATATTCAGGAATTGTCATGGATGCAAAGGATTCTGGGTATTTGTTGTGTTGCGTTTATGTTGTGTTACTGTGAGGATGTTTTCCCGAAATGGTGCATATTAATAACAGTGTTAAAATTGTTTATATCACAACCATCAGTGTATTCTGTATCACCCAGTACGACTTTCAATCTTGTACGTGTAATTGCGCAAGCTGTTTACAGCATGTTGCTGGACTAACAATCGGTTTGTGCATGTTGTCGAAGGTGTCAAAGGCAATGGCTTCACAGCACGCCCTTATTCTTGTCATCAGGATGAACACCATTGGATATGCGCAAGAACGTTAGCGGCTCCCATTGTATTCTTTACTCTGTGATACGGGTTAAAATAGCTCTTTGAGTTCTAAAGGTGGCCGACCTCTGATGAACGGGCGGGTGGCAGGCGGTTGCGGTCTGATAAAATGTTGGTTCGGGTGGACGGCGGGTGGGTGGATGACGACTTTGGTGATGCTTTTGCGGATGATATAATTGCCTATCGGCGCATCTCTATTCACTATTCTTTATTTATTTTAAATTGCCTTTCAAATGTCTATTCTTGGTGTTGGGTTTTATCAAATAAATTTCCCCCAAAAATGTGAGTTATACTCCAGTGCGACGTATATATGTTTTTTTCCTTCTTTATTATGCATTTTCGGCCGGTGCGACGTATACTCCGGAGCGATTTATAATCAGAAAAATACGGTACTTAAAAGCAGAAGTTACTAACAGCATAAACATAAAAACACGAAATTGGTAAAACAATAAAATGTTTTAATAAAATGAAGTTAAAAACAAGTAGAGTGCCCAATAGAAACTGATTCTGGATCCTTAAAAATGGCCTGGAATTCCTCCAAAGTGATCAGTTCAGGTGGCCTCGGATCCTTTGGTAGTTCATTCCATGACCATGCCATGGAGCAGCAAATCTGAAGGTTTTTTTTTAAACGAGACTTGTGTTGGCTCTAGGAACCAACACGCCAAGGATGCCCTTTGACCGCAAACTGTGATACTTATAACGTATACATTTGAATAAACCTTTTTAATATACATTGCACAGTTACTAAACACAGTTTTAAACATTACAAACCCACTAACAGGCATACAGTATTAGGAGTGTCCCGATACAACTTTTTCACTTCCAATACCAATATTTGAGCCTTGAGTATTAGCTGACACCGATATTGATATCAGCAGGATTCATGCATACTTTTATTTTGTAGGGTTTAATGTTATATAAGGTTTGATAAAGCTAAAGTAGTCAAACAGTGAACAATGGTAGGTAATAAAAACACTAACACTTTTGTTGTTAACGGTCTGACCAACTATTTGAGAAGAACTGAATTAAAGACACTTATTACGTATGTCTAGCTTGTGTGCTATTGTGTGCTCAGCTGTTGTGTAGCTGCTAGCATGTTTACTTTTTGTAAACAACTTGACTGAAATAGAAGAAACCTCGTGTGCTTATCAGGGGACGTTTAGATAGTAAACATGCTGCAGGACCGCCTGTATCGGACATTTTATTTGCAAGCCAATATAATCACATACTTGTTTTTTGATGATATTAGGCCGAAATTTGATATCAATATCCGATCAGGACACTCGTGTACAGTATTGTCCTCACAAAATGTCATCGTCGCACAACATCACGTCTTGTCAAAGCTCCTTCCTGCTGGAAAATGTGGAGTCAATTGACTTGTGAAACAGCGCCCTCTCTTGGATTCATGGATGCGTCACTCATTTTCTCCTGCAAATAGTGCCATCAAGCCACTTTATATTTAAATGACCATAAAAGCAAATTATTTCCAATCTCAAGCCAATAAAATACAATTGTAAATAAGCATGGAAACCATTGCTTAATGTAGGCGGGTGTCGACTGGATTCACTTTTATGGTAAATCTTCCAAAGAATTCTATTTATTCCCAAAGATTCTGTTCAAATTACTTAACGTTAAACCTATATGGGTTAAATATTTTATTTAGAGCAGGGTTGTCCAAAGTGCGGCCCGTTGGCCATTTGCAACCCACAGCTTCTTGTTTACCAGTCCACCACACATTCCGGAATTGCTATTGCAAAAAATAAAAAAGACATTTAAAGGGGAACATTATTACAATTTCAAAAGGGTTAAAAACAATAAAAATCAGTTCCCAGTGGCTTGTTGTATTTTTTGAAGTTTTTTTCAAAATGTTACCGGTCTCGGAATATCCCTAAATAAAGCTTTAAAGTGCCTTATTTTCGACTCCCTGCGAAGACACTGGCCATTTCCCTGTGATGTCATACAGTGCTGCCAATGTAAACAAACAATGGGAATACCACAGCAAGATATAGCGACATTAGCTCGGATTCAGACTCGGATTTCAGCGACTTAAGCTATTCAACAGATTACACATGTATTGAAACAGATGGTTGGAGTATGAAAATATTGAAGAAGAAACTGAAGCTATTGAGCGAATAGCTATTGACGCTATTCATAGCCATAGCATGGCCGAATAGCTGCGTTAGCATCGCCGGTAAAATGTGCGGCCCAAACGATCAGGACTTTCGCATCTTTTGACACTGGAGCAACTTAAATCCGTCGATTGGTAAGTGTTTTTCTCGCATTAAATGTGGGTGGAAGGAAACGTAATATAGTTGCAAATGCATCTACAGGTTATCCATACATCTCTGTGCCATGTCTGCCTTAGCATCGCCGGTCAAATGTGGAGACACTCTGGCACATTCAATGGGGGTCTGGCGGTAGACACTTTCGCATCTTCGGGCCAGTGGTGCAACTTGAATCCCTCCCTGTTAGTGTTGTTACACCCTCCGACAACACACCGACGAGGCATGATGTCTCCAAGGTTCCAAAAAATAGTCCAAAAAACGGAAAATAACAGAGCTAAGACCCGGTGTTTGTAATGTGTTGAAAATGAAAATGGTGGGTGTGTTACCTCGGCGACGTCACATTCTGACGTCATCACCTCCAGCGCGATAAACAGAAAGGCGTTTAATTCGCCAAAATTCACCCATTTAGAGTTCGGAAATCGGTTAAAAAAATAGATGGTCTTTTTTCTGCACCATCAAGTACATATTGACGCTTACATAGGTCTGGTGATAATGTTCCCCTTTAAAAAAAAGTGGAATGAGGTGAAATCTAACTAGAAAAATTTGCAATGTTGACACAAAGCTGCCATGCCGGCTGGTTTTTTTTGTCTTTTGTGTATCTTTATTTTTTTTGCCATTGCTCAGAAAAAGAAAAAATCAATGATATAACGAATTATCTGCGATGAGGTGGCGACTTGTCCAGGGTGTACGCCCCCTTCCGCCCGATTGTAGCTGAGATCGGCACCAGCACCCCCCGCAACCCCAAAAGGGAATAAGCGGTAGAAAATGGATGAATGGATAATGAATTATTGACCTATTCAAGGCTACAATTATTTAAAATATTTCACTTTAAAATGTTTTACGTGGAAAATATTGCATAAATATATATATATATATATATATATATATATATATATATATATATATATATATATATATATATATACAAAAACATCATTTTCTTTGACAAAAGAGCATAAAATCAACAGATATATCTGAAGTTGATCTCGTAACTTCATTGTTGAAAGTAAAAAAAAAAAAACGAATGAAAATGTATTACTTTATGAGTGGGGCACCTTTTGGATCCCAAATATATTTAACGGGATTTTATTTATCTTTTCACTGTGATTTCTCAAAAATATTTATTAATTAAATTCAATGGCGTTCTGCATTATTGATCTTCACATCAAACATAGCTTTCTGAATGTTTTGGGCAGTGGGAAAAATACTGCATATTTCAGTTTTATTATAAAAAACTAAATTGTCTTTGACAGAAACGGCATAAAACCTTTTGGTTTTTTTAACTTTATATCAATCGGAAGTTGATAAATTGTAGAGATTTACTGTAAGCGTTAAATAAAAACAAAAAATAATAATTTGACTTGTTTTTAACATTTTAATGACTTAGACCCTTTATGGTCCCCGGAAGCCCTAAACGTAAAAAAACAAAAACAAAACCCATATATTTTGTCATGGTTTGAAAATGAAAACTATCAAAATGGCCCTTGCATGCTAAAATGTTTCCATGTGCGGCCCTCAGTGGAAATAGTTTGGACACCCCTGATTTAGAAGAACACTGTTTCTTTCTTACAGGCGGGAATCAAAGCCAAAAAAGCCACAGAGACCTACAAGTCCTACGTGGAGAAATACGCCGTAGCCAAGTCTGAGTTTGAACAGAAGATGGCGGAAACTGCACAGGTATGAACTTCCTCTTTTACTGGCATGTCTTTTGTTTTAGGGAGTATGTTGGGGATTACAGTAGAACCTTGGATTCTATGAGGATAATAACTTCACCATGGAACGGATTATTTCTATTCCAATTACTTCCAGAAGGAATGTTATTGTTATGTTCGTGTGTTCGCATCCATTTTAGAGATCGACCCACATGTTTTTTTTAGGGTTGATTATTATGATTTCGATTACAAGTGTCAGGTTCAAAAACTGATGACATCTATTAAACAAGACAAGAAGCAATGAGGAGAAACGCGTACACCTGTACCCTTGTACATTGTCACCACGCTCTGACGAAAGATTGTATGCCTCCTCTTTTATTTGGACTTTCCCTGATCATATGGCAACAGCTGTTTGTAAAGGCCAGAGGTGGTAAACAGCCATTGATTGATTACAGATTGTAGCCTTTAATTACAGTTCGAAGAAAAGGTCCCTGGAGGGGAGTCAGGTTCTTCTTCCTCCCCTCTTTGTAGCTCTCGGGTCAAGACAAAATCTTTCTGTGGATTACAAAACATCAAAGAAACAGAATATCTTCATGTTGCTTCCCCTCCTACACAGTGCAGTCTTACAAGCCTTCTTCTTGGTAGGATGAAAGACATATTTTGTCTTCTTGCCGGTAACTCATGGCAACACAAAGTTTTGTGATAACTTAGATACCATTATTCTGACAATAAGTAGTCAAGTATAACCAATGTTTGGAGCCGATATTAGTAAAAGTTATTTAAACATGAATAGCATATGTCAATAACGGCGGGATAATTTTTTTTAAGGAAATGTAGAACAATTGGTGACATACTGTTCTTTGCGGCGCTAATGTTGTGTTTAATTTATCACACACCTTTATTACGTGTGTCTCAGAGGAACATCAACATTTGCATTTCAAAATATTGGAAATCTCTCGGAAAAAATAGTAAAAAATACGGGGTTTCACAATAAAATCACAAACCCTTGCCATATACACAATTGTATATAATTTGCATAGCAGTTCATGGATTTAATACATTGTGAGTTTTCCTTGTGAGGAACCGTAAAATAATACAAACATTTCAATAAAAATAAATTCTGGGTTCCTCCACAAAGCTTATATTTATTTGAGTCATTTTTCAAGCTGGCTGACATTTCTTTCAACAGAAAGTATGAGAATTAGGGATGTCCGATAATGGCTTTTTTTGACATATTCCGATATTGTCCAACTCTTTTTTTACCGATACCGATATCAACTGATACTGATATATACAGTTGTGGAATTAACACATTATTATGCTTAATTTTGTTGCGATGCCCCGCTGGATGCATTAAACAATGTAACAAGGTTTTCCAAAATAAATCAACTCAAGTTATGGAAAAAAAATGCCAACATGGCACTGCCATATTTATTATTGAAGTCACAAAGTGCTTTTTTTTTTAACATGCCTCAAAACAGCAGCTTCGAATTTGAGACATGCTCTCCCTGAGAGAGCATGAGGAGGTTGAAGGAGGCGGGGTTGAGGCGGTGGAGTAGGGGATAGCAGGGAATATATATTGTAGCGTCCCAGAAGAGTTAGTGCTGCAAGGTGTTCTGGGTATTTGTTCTGTTGTGTTTATGTTATGTTACGATGCGGATGTTCTCCTGAAATGTGTTTGTTATTCTTGTTTGGTGTGGGTTCACAGTGTGCCGCATATTTGTAACAGTGTTAAAGTTGTTTATACGGCCACCCTCAGTGTGACCTGTATGGCTGTTGACCAAGTATGCCTTGCATTCACTTGTGTGTGTGAAAAGGCATATATATTATGTGACTGGGCCGTCACGCAAAGGCAGTGTTTTTAAGGTTTATTGGCCCTCTGGACTTCTCCCTTTGTCCGTGTACATAACAGTGTTTTAAAACGTCATAAATTTTACTTTTTGAAAACGATACCGATAATTTTGAAACCGATACCGATATTAGATTTTAAAGCATATACCGCCGATATTATCGGACATCTCTAATGAGAATATGTGTGTGTTGTGGAATCCATCTTTGCGGTTGCGAAAACGAACAAAACAGAACGCGGTAGACGACAGAGAAGAAGGACAAAAACGGGATTTCCCGGCAAAAATGGAAAGTCTGTAACAGAGGAGACGGACTGTCGGCGACTAGCACTGCAGGTAGAACAGGAATGGGGTCGTGCTCGTACGAGCACCGCAGTGAAAGCAGACCGTGGAATAATTTTCACAGGAACTCAAATGCCTTTTCAGATATCAAAACCTATTTAGGGAGAATTACTGACAATGAGGGTATTTTTTATTGGTAATTGTGCTTTAGCAAAAAGGTAACTTTCTCATGCAGGGCAAACGGGCTGGTGCTTGTTAAGCAGTGGTTATTACTATCTACTTCACTAATTATTTATTTTAAATACCAGTATTATATGTGTATTTATCGAATCTGTTGATGTCGTTCTGGTTGATACCTATATAAATTATGACGGTGGTGATAATCAGTTATCTCTAATGTTGTTATATATTGTATATATTATATAAAACTATAAATATTATAATAATATAATATATTAGTACATATATTATATACTGTATATATTATATGACAATATTACATATATTTTATATTTTATATTGCTACTATGGTACATTTTTAGTATACTTTCTACCTGCATTATCCTTTCCATCCTTTGTATCTGAGATACTGTGTCATGTTTTGTGGTCATGTTCTTTTTGGTTTTGGACTCATTGTGCACCCTTGTTTGTTTTTGTCACCATGACAACTCATTAGTTTTCAACCGTCATATCACGTACCTGATTCACTAGGACTCATGCACCTGTGAATCACCACAGCACCATTTAAGCCTGCAGTTGCCAATTAGTCAGCCTGGCGACATCACCCTCTACACACCCTTGTTACCCATGCTGATGATCCATGCTCTTTTATTGTTCCACGTAAGTTTTCATTATTCATGCCATAGTTCGCAAGTTGTGTTTTATGTCCATAGTTTAAGTTATAGTAATAGTTTTTGTTTTCATAGCCAAGTTTTGTACCTCCGCTGAGAGCGCCTTTCATTTGTTCCTGCGTTAAGTTTGTTCCCCGCCTTGTGCGCGCCCTTTCGTTTGGTACTTTTTGAGTGATTAATTAAAAGACGTCATTCCCTTCACGCCATGTCCGGTCCAGTCGATTTGCTTCACTGGAAAACAAACCACACCATAGTCCAAGTCTTGACATACTGTGTAGAAAAATTTCCCTTGTGGATCAATAAAGTTTGTTTTAAGTCTAAACCATTTTTATTACCTCCATCTCCAGTTTATTATTTCCTTTGTGCCGTCTGAGGATTACCACACAAATCAAGATTCAATTAGTTTCACAGTGATACCAAAGACTATAAAAATGGGACCCATTACCTCCCTGCTTGGCACTCAGAATTAAGGGTTGGAATTGGGGGTTAAATCACCAACAATGATTCCCGGGCGCGGCCACTGCTGCTGCCCACTGCTCCCCTCACCTCCCAGGGGGTGATCAAGGGTGCTGGGTCAAATGCAGAGAACATTTTTGCCACACCTAGTGTGTGTGTGTGTGTGTGTGTGTGTGTGTGTGTGTGTGTGTGTGTGTGTGTGTGTGTGTGACAATCATTGGTACTTCAACTTAAACATGAAAAATAAAACCACGAAAGACCAACCAGATGTGTGTGATTACCGTATTTCCTTGAATAGCCGCCGGGCATGTAATATGCGCCTGCCTTGAATTACTGCCAGGTCAAACTCGCTCCCCAAATTTATTAGCGCATGCTTACTTTTACCGCCGGGTCAAAGTCGTGACGTCACGAGTGACGCTTCCTCTGTCGTCATTTCCAAAATGGCGGAGGAGGTTTTTTTGCTTTTATTATGTGTAAACCAGGGGTCTTGTTCCACAGCCATACAGATCACACTGATGGTTGTGATATAAAACAACTTGTCTTTATCACTCTTACTAATATGTGCCACACTCTGTGAACCCACACCAAACACATTTCTGGAGATTATTGGCCTTGTAACTAGGGCTGGGCGATATATCGATATATACGATGTATCGCGGGTCTGTCTCTGTGCGATATAGAAAATGACTATATCGTAATATTCGAGTATACGTTCACACGCAGGACTTTTAGCTGCGGCCATTACACTTCAGGCTCTCCTCGCTCTTTCCTGTCTCTCCTTCTCGCAGACAAGCAGGCTTACATACGTCACACGTCACATACACGCCCTCGCAGGGCAGAGAGGTAAAAAAAAAAAAAAAAAAAAAAAAAAGGGCAGAGAGGTAGCGACGTGGCTAATGTTAGCTGCTAACGTAGCCGTACGAGAGAAAGATGGTGCGGATCTGGTAACAAATGAAGGAAGACTTAATTCCCAATAACAACAGCAGGGTTTTCATCGTCTGGCGGTGGTTCAGCTTCAAGTGGGAATATGTCGAACAGACAACCGTAATTTGTCAAGTGTGGGGGAGAGGGGAGAAGCGTTGCTATAAAAAGTAGCATTACTGCTAATATGTATTATCATTTGTAAAGTCACTCGCTAGAGAATGAAGAGAATTTCATAACCTTAGTAACATACCACATAGTGAAGGACAAATACTATTTGATTTCCTGTTATGCAACTCATTTTTATTTGACACTTAAAATGTCTCTGACAAGCTTGCAATTTATGTTTTGGAAATGAATTGAATGTTTGTGCCATTGCTTAATAACTTTAATAAATACACTTTTGGTCAATTGACTTAGTTGTGATTTCCCTCTCTGCATGAAAGTTTAAAAGTAGCATATATTAATGCAGTATGAAGAACAATGTTTTAATGTAGACACATAGAATCATCATACTGCTGTGATTATATGCATCAAGTGTTCATTCAAGGCCAATGCAAAATATCGTAATATATATCGTAAATCGCGCGATATGGCCTAAAAATATTGCGATATTAAAAAAAGGCAAAATCGCCCAGCCCTACTTGTAACACATTATAAACGCAACATAAGAATTACCCAGAATTCCAATGCATCCATGACTCTTGGCTATATTATACACCCCGCTTGCACCAACCCCCCCCCCTCCGTGCGTCGGTAGAGGTGGGCGGGGTTGGGGGCGCATGTATAATATAGCCAAGAGTCATGGATGCATTGGAATTCTGGGTAATCCTCATGTTGCGTTTATGTGTTAGAGAGCCAATGTTTTCCAGAAATGTGTTTGGTGTGGGTTCACAGAGTGTGGCGCATATTAGTAAGAGTGTTAAAGTTGTTTATATCACAACCATCAGTGTAAAAGTTATGGCTATTGACCAAGTATGCATTGCAATCTCGTATGAGAAGCAGCGATATGCAAGCGTCCGACCGGCACGCAGATAGCATGGTGTTAAAGTGGGCGCGATGACATGCTGTAGAGCGGTGGTCCCCAACCACCAGGTCCGCGCCGCAGAATAATTTTTTTTATTTCTATTTTTTTTTATATATATCACATTCAATTTTTTACTGCATGCCAGTGGTAAGCGCAGGGGTGAGAAGAGGTTTTAAAATAATTAGCGCCCCGGCGGCTATTCGAGGAAATACGGTAATTCCGTTTTTTTATTCGTCAACAACAATTAATGGTGTGTTTTGTGTTTTTGTACAACCAACAGAGGTTCCAAGATATTGAAGAAAGCCACATTCTCCACATGAGGGAGATCAGCCAGTCGTATTCGCAATCCGTCGACGAAACACACGTTCAACTAGGGGAGGTGAGTACACACACACACACACACACTCTTATATGGTCTGGAACATTCCATCTTGCAGTGTAAGGTGTTGACCCGGTGGGGGGGAGTGCTGACTGGGTTCACTGGGCGTCATATCAATTAGTGTCGGCTTTGATCTCGCTAATCGTTTAACTGAGACGCAGGAAATGCTCCACTCAAGCCTTTTACGAGCAACAATTAAAAACTGATCCAAACTCCCGTTGGTCTCAAACACCTCCGTCACGCTTCAGGACCGGCAGCTAGACTTGTTTCACGCATCAGAACTTCGTTAACAGCAATGATAATCAGCAAACAAGACCAAGGTGACGATGCTGCACTTCACCTGTCGCCCGTCGGGGGGCGCTCAACTCCACGGAGCGACCGCCTCCCTTCCCCGCCTGCAGCTGACGCGGCCGGTCGGAAGGAATGAGCAGAGACAGGCCACCGCAGGTTATTTAGCGCCGCACTTCCTGTGTTATTTTGTGAAGGAGGCCGGCGGCCCAGCCCGTTTTTTAAAAAAAAGCAGCGCTCGACGACCAGCTCTGCGTTTCATTCCCCTTGCCAGGAAATCACAAGCGGTCATTGTGGTTTGCCGATAAATGTTTAGATTACGAGAGAACGCCGCTCTCGCATGAGCAGAGGGTGCGCAATGTTGTGCTGAGTCACCTCGCCCGGCGGCATGCGTGCTGACAAGCGGACACATAAATCATACGGCATGTTTACATAAACAAATAAACTCTCTTTCTGCGTAGATAAAAACATTTACACTCCAAGGAACAACCAGATGCATCTCATAACACAACGTTTTTAATGCCAGGTGTAGCACTGTTGATGTCAGCGCAGTCTTAATGTTTTCCTAATTCTTTGTGTTGGCCTCTAGTATTAAGTTAGTGACAATATTAGTATGGTAAACCTTAAAATGGCCACAAGTCATACAAACCCAGTTACCATATGAGTTGGGAAATTGTGTTAGATGTAAATATAAACGGAATACAATGATTTGCAAATCATTTTCAACCCATATTCAGTTGAATATGCTACAAAGACAACATATTTGATGTTCAAACTGATAAACATTTTTATTTGTTGCAAATAATCATTATCTTTAGAATTAGATGCCAGCCACACGTGACAAAGAAGTTGGGAAAGGTGGCAATAAATACTGATAAAGTTGAGGAATTCTGATCAAACACTTACTTGGAAAATCCCACAGGTGTGCAGGCTAATTGGGAACAGGTGGGTGTCATGGTTGGGTATAAAACAGCTTCCCAAAAAATGCTCAGTCTTTCACAAGAAAGGATGGGGCGAGGTACACCCCTTTGTCCACAACTGCGTGAGCAAATAGTCAAACAGTTTAAGAACAACGTTTCTCAAAGTGCAATTGCAAGAAATTTAGGGATTTCAACATTTACGGTCCATAACATCATCAAAAGGTCCAGAGAATCTAGAGAAATCACTCCACGTAAGCGGCATGGCCGGAAACCAACATTGAATGACCGTGACCTTCGATCCCTCAGACGACACTGTATAAAAAAACGACATCAAATCTCTAAAGGATATAACCACATGGGCTCAGGAACACTTCAGAAAACCCATCCATACATCCATTTTCTACCGCTTATTCCCTTTTGGGGTCGCGGGGGGCACTGGCGCCTATCTCAGCTACAATTGGGCGGAAGGCGGTGTACACCCTGGACAAGTCGCCACCTCATCGCAGGGCCAACACAGATAGACAGACAACATTCACACTCACATTCACACACTAGGGACAATTTAGTGTTGCCAATCAACCTATTCCCAGGTGCATGTCTTTGGAGGTGGGAGGAAGCCGGAGTACCCGGAGGGAACCCAAAACCACTGTCACTAAATACAGTTGGTTGCTACATCTACAAGTGCAAGTTAAAACTCTACTATGCAAAGCGAAAGCCATTTATCAACAACATCCAGAAATGCCGCCGGCTTCTCTGGGCCCGAGATCTTTTAAGATAGACTGAAGCAAAGTGGAAAAGTGCTCTGTGGTTTGACGAGTCCACATTTCAAATTGTTTTTGGAAATATTTGACATCGTGTCATCCGGACCAAAGGGGAAGCGAACCATCCAGACTGTTATTGACGCAAAGGTCAAAAGCCAGCATCTGTGATGGTATGGGGGTGCATTAGTGCCCAAGGCATGGGTAACTTACACATCTGTGAAGGCACCATTAATGCTGAAAGGTACATACAGGTTTTGGAACAACATATGCTGCCATTTATGCGCCATCTTTTTCATGGACGCCTTCAACAATTAGTTTCCTCAGTTCCCAAACGTTTATTGTTGAAAGAAAAGATGATGTAACACAGTGGTGAACATGCCCAAGTTATTATTTGCAAAAAAAAATAATAAAGTTTATAAGTTTGAACTTTAAATATCTTGTCTTTGTATTGCATTCAATTGAATATGGGTTGAAAAGGATTTGCAAATCATTGTATTCCGTTTATATTTACATCTAACACAGTTTCCCAACTCATATTGAAATGGGGTTTGTACAATGCTGACAGCAGTGCAAGTAGACTATTGTGCAAATATACCCATAAGGCAGACCTGGGCAAAATACGGCCTATTAAGATTTTCAATCCTGCCCACCAGACGCTCTACATCATTTTTTAGACCTTTAACATCAAAACTGTTGCCTCCATTATGATGTGCAGTGCTGTTTTTAAATGACCGTAAGTCTTGAACTATAGAAAGTATTTCAATGGTTGAAATCTGCACATTTGGTTGTTATACAAGTTACTACGGTAATCTACGTCACAGCAAACCAGACCAGGAACAAAGCAGAGTGGGCGGGGTTTGTTTTCAAAGCTGCCAGCCCAAAACACAACAAATTTCTGCATAAAGCTGATAATATATACCGTATTTTTCGGACTATAAGTCGCAGTTTTTTTCATAGTTTGGCTGGGGGTGTGACATATACTCCGGAGCGACTTATGTGTGAAATTATTAACACATTACCGTAAAATATCAAATAATATTATTTATCTCATTCGCAGAAGAGACGAAGAAAATGTCAGCAATCACACACACGTCAGCCAATAAGAATTCGGCGGGGGAGGGTCATGGCAGAAGTGCATTGTGGGTCATGGAATGCTATCTGCTATATGCTATGTGCTACTGCCGTAGCTATTAAAGTGGTTCATTTCAACGTTGACAGTAACTTATAAAAACTGAGAAGGGCTGAACAAAAATGGCACCGAAAAGGAAATCATGTACTGCAGATTACAAGCTGTATGTAGTAAAATATGCCGTAGAAAACGACAAGAGGAAGCGGCACATACCTTTGGAGTTGGCAGAGTTGTTTAGAAGCGTCATCGAGGAAGAAGATTTCATCGGATTTATCGATTAGGAGTGACAGATTGTTTGGTAAACGTATAGCATGTTCTATATGTTATAGTTATTTGAATGACACTTACCATAATATGTTACGTTTCTATACCAGGCACCTTCTCCGTTGGTTATTTATGCGAACACTTATTCAGCCTGTTGTTCACTATTATTTATTTTAAATTGCCTTTCAAATGTCTATTCTTGGTGTTGGGTTTTATCAAATAAATTTCCCCCAAAAATGTGACATACACTCCAGTGCGACGTATATATGTTTTTTTCCTTCTTTATGCGGTGTGACGTATACTCCGGAGCGATTTATAATCCGAAAAATATGGTAATATTGTAGGTGTTTATTATCCTTTGCATTAATATTTTGCTGTTTTATTAATTTTTGTTGTGTTTTGCTTGATTGTAAAATATGCCTATGGAGGAGTTGGTATGAGAAGTAAGAGGAGCGATGTTCATATGTTGTTGATATTCACTGTTTTATCGTTCATAGTTAGTATTGTAAATCTCACTTTCTTTATTTTACTGTACATCTTGGGTCCCCCATTTGGTAAGAAAGTGTAAAATTCCATTCCCTATGTTTGAGGTGGTCTGTCATAACTTTTTTAGAACTTTATCGGACATTGTGACTTTTGTTATTAGTGTTCCTGGAAAAAAAGGAACCCAAACACAAATACTGTACAGCAGATTTTTACAGCTAAATGTGTATATATATTTATACACACATACACATTGGCCCCACAGGCAAATTTTTTCTCTCAATGTGGCCCCCGAGTAAAAATATTTTCCCAGCTCTGCCATAAGGTGTCCAAACTTTTCGACTTGGTGGCCGCATTAGGCTAAAAGTATTTGGCCGGGGGCCGAAAACATACTGCATGTGAAGTAACAATATATATAGCCTATACCCACACATATATATGTGTACACATTATAATAATACCATGGATGTATAATTACCAATTAATATGATTGGATATTAATAGTATGTGAAAGTTTGACTCCTATCTTGTTTACTTCTGTCATAACCTCCTTCAAGTTTTGTAATCAACCAGTGGAGAGTGGCCGTGCGCAACCTGAGGGTCCCTGGTTCAATCCCCACCTAGTACCAACCGCATCACGTCCGTTGTGTCCTTGAGCAAGACACTTCACCCTTGCTCCTGATGCGTGCTGGTTAGCGCCTTGCATGGCAGCTCCCTCTATCTGCGTGTGCGAATGGGTAAATGTGGAAGTAGTGTCAAAGCGCTTTGAGTATTTTGTAGGTAGAAAAGCGCTATACAAGTATAACCCATTTACCATTTATTTATTTAAATGTCAAGCAGCTAAAATGCGCCAAACATGTATAAGTGTGGAGAGTGTTTTACTATTTCCCATCATGCATTGTAATGGATATAAATTGGTGTAAGTTTGAATAAAGTTAAAGTACCAATGATTGTCACACACTCACCAGATGTGGCGAAATTAATCTCTGCATTTGACCCATCTCCCTTGATCACCCCCTGGAAGGTGAGGGGAGCAGTGGGCAGCAGCAGTGGCTGCACCCGGGAATCATTTTTTGTGATTTAACCCCCAATTCCAACCCTTGATGCTGAGTGCCAAGCAGGGAGGTAACGGGCCCCATTTTTAAAGACTTTGGTATTACTCGGCCAGGGGTTCAACTCACAATTTACCAATCTCAGGGCGGACACTCTAACCCAGGGGTGTCAAACTCAAATACAGAGTGGGCCGAAATTTTAAACTGAACAAAGCCTCGGGCCGAGGGTTGAACAAATGAACCTTTTAATGGGGACCCAAACAAGTGTTGCATTGAATATTGAACAAACAAGGCTTATATAACTTTATAGTGACGTACAAAATGAAGTTTCAAATAATAATAATAATAATTAAAAAATATCAACGGCATGTCAAATAAAATTTGAATAAAAATGTAATGCCTCTTTTCTATTTGCAGCCTTCTGAGGTAAATATCAAAATCAACTTTTTCCACAGGCTAATAATACATTCGAAAATAAAATAACAATAATGAATGAATCAAACATTCAAGCCTTGAAGTAGCAAGAGAAAGTGCATGAATAAATTGTTAATTATTGCTCAGTTTGCTACACTGATTTGCTTTACCACTGAATATGGAACAAGCAATACTTATACAACTTAATAGTGCAAAATTAACTTTAAAAAAACATCAATGGTAAAATAAATAAAATATAAATAAAACATTTAATGCCTCTTTTCTATTTGCAGCCTTCTGAGGTAAATATCAACATTACATTTTTCCACAGGCTAATAAATCTTAAAATAAAATAATGCGCTGGATGGGGTTGGGTGTGTGGGGTGGGGTTAGGTGGTAGCGGGGGGTGCATATTGTAGTGTCCCGGAAGAGTTAGTGCTGCAAGGGGTTGTGGATATTTGTTCTGTTGTGTTACGGTGCGGATGTTCTCCCGAAATGTGTTTGTCATTCTTGTTTGGTGCGGGTTCACAGTGCGGCGCATGTTTTTAACAGTGTTAAAGTTGTTTATACGGCCACCCTCAGTCTGACCTGTATGGCTGTTGAGCAAGTATGCGTGGCATTCACTTAAGTGTGTGTATAAGTCGCATATATTATATGACTTGTCCGGCACGCTGTTTGTAGTGAGAAAAAGCGGACGTGACAACATATTGTAGACAACGCTAAAGGCAGTGCATTTTAGGCATGCCCCCAATATTGATGTCCCGGTAGAAATCTGGAGAAATTCGGGAGAATGGTTGGAAAATCCGGAGTGTTGGCAAGTATGAGTATTAGCAGCGAATGCAGTGTTATAGCGGCTCTGCCGCTGTATTGTACCGGTGGGCCAGCTCTAATGTTAATTTGATATTGCCTCAAGGGCCAAATTAAATTGTACGGCGGGCCAAATTTGGCCCGCGGGCCAGAGTTTGACACCCATTCTCCAACCACTAGGCCACTGAGTTGGCCTAGTGGTTAGATTCTTATGGTGCTTTGATATTTTTCTAATATCCACAAAATTCAAATTGTGTTATGTGTGTTTTTTTTTGTGAGCCATGAGTAATTAAGGTTGTTTGGATTGCGTCATATAAGTAAATGCTGTGCTGTATTTAAGTCAAAGCACAAATAAATGACTCGCGTTGTTCACAAGATGTCGACCAATTTGCAGCTATAAGCCAGAAAGATATTTAAAATGAATTTGGAAACGCCCGGTAGTTTGGACACCCCTGCCATAAGGTGTCAGGCAGTTGACAGTATGTACCGTATTGTCCAGACCATAGACCATAGTCGCACCCACAAACCTTTGGAAGGAAAAAATATTTTTTATATATTTTCTGAACATAAGGTGCAGATATATACATTGTAAAATTAGTTATTAACACAAAAATATTTTGTAAATTTTTGTTTACATACATTAACTATTTTCAAACGGTGTTTGTAGTACGGCAGTAAAATGGCTGATCAAACAAAACAGAATTAATCGTCATGGACCCACGAGCTGCAGAAGCTAGCTCTCCAATCTGCTAAACAGACTCAAGAACTCCACAGTGACGTTTTGATGAATTTGTGAAACTGAAGCAATACAAAAAGAATGCCATTGCAACACATTGGACGGTTTATTGAGTAAGACTTGTTGTAGTTATATTGTAAAACTTATAAACGCTGCTTGGAGTTATGAATGAAGAATCCTTGTTTGTAGTAACGTTACGGACGACTAGCAGACGGAACAGGACTTCTACTTCCGGTTAAAAGGAATACCTGCAGTGAGCGAACTTGTCCAAAAGATGGCGCCATAGCACAAACAGTAACACACTTTATCAATGTGTTTGCTTGGCAAAGAAAATCCATAAATTAGCCACACCGTTTTATAAGCTGCAGGGTTCGAAACGTAGGAAAAAAAGTAGCGGCTTATAGTACAAAATTTACGGTACATGTTATTATGATTGTGCTGTGATTACAGCATGTATATAAAACCTTTGGGAGGTTTTTGAATGTTTTTTAGGGTGCTTCATAGCATGAATAAAGCGACTTTCATAGGCTCCATTGTAAGCAGACTTTTGATCGCATTTATTTACTACCGTAAAATTCCTGACTATAAGCCGCTGCTTTTTTCTTACACTTTGAACTCTGCGGCATAAAAGACGCTGTGGCTAATTTATGGATATTTCTTCGCTGACAGCTTTATAAAAAATATAATAATAATAAAACAAGCAAATACACTAGAAAAATGTTTTATTGTTTGCGCTGTGTTGCCATCTTTTGGACAAATCCGCTCATTGCAAGTGCTGCAGTGTCCTTCTATGTAGTGCCGTTCATTATTCAAGCTGTCCATAGCGTCTTTATTCGTACGGATTCTTTATTCATCGCTCCAAGCAACGTTTGTAAGTTTTACAATATAACTAAAGCTATTCTTATTTCCTAAACCGTCCCATGTGTGATGTCTGCAGGACTGTTTTAATGCATATTTGTACATTTTACCGTAATTTAAAGACTCTAGCGTCGTTAGCATTAGCAAATTTGCTAACACGTCTACGCGTTTCTGTGTTAGCATTATTTACTTACGATAACATTATTTTTGTATTGTTTGATTTTCACAAATTTCTCAGTAAATTCACCAAAACGTCACAGGGGAGTTATTAAATCTGTTTAGCTGATTGGGGAGCTAGCTTCCGCAGCTATTGGGTTTCTCGACAATGACTTCTGTTTTGTTTGTTCAGCCATTTTACTGCATTGTTACAGACACCGTTTGAAAACAATTGAGGTATGTAAATTAATGGAATCTTTCATTGTAAATAGTCATTTCACAACATATATGTGACAGTCTCTCGCTGTCGTGCGGGTTCCATTGACCACCAAGGAAGGACATTCTCGAGCAGGTTTGACTCTTGTTTATTTGTCAATAAAGCTTGTCTGCAGGTCGGGTCGCTTTTCAGCTCCTTCCTCCACTGCTCGCTCTTCGGTAATTTTCAGCCGCCCCGTTGTCGTCAACGTCGTCTGCTCTCTGTCGCTTCCGCTCTCCATGCACTGCTGCAGGCTCCCCAACTCCTTCCCCCGTTCTATCCTCCTTCTCCCCTTTTATACCTCGAGAGGAGATACATTAATTGTCTCCAGGCGCGCGATCCACGCATCTGATCTCGCTTGTAGCGTCGCTCCCGGCACGCCCCGCCTCTCCGCTCGTTCGCCGTCCCCGCCTCCACGCCGCCATCTTGGGCCCTGCCCCGCTGCTCGTTCGCCGGCTCCGCCTCTCCACAATATATATCTGCGGCTTGTAGTCCAATGCAGCTAATATATGTCAATTATTTTTATCTTCCAACATTTTGTGGGTGCTTCTTATATACCGGTGCACTCTATAATGCAGAAAATAGGGTAGTTACAATGCACAAAAAAGACAAATGTGTGCTCTTATTACAGAAGGATTGTGTACCACTTTTACTGTTGATAGTCTTAAAGTCACACAAAGTGAGAGGTTGTACACTGTCAATAGAACGAAACAATAAAAGCTTGAGTCCATGAAGTGAGTCAAAAAGTAACATTATTTTATTTGCAAAGGCATAAATATCGTCTTTTACAGGGTGTCCCTAATGATGTGTCTGTTACACGTACATTTTCACCCACTATCAGCTCTCTGGTCACAATGGGGAGAATAAAATAGTGAGAGAGGAAGAGGAGTAGGTTGGTGGGGTCGGAGAAAACGTGTGCCGCCTGAAAAGGGAAAATGCCTTTTTAAAGGGTACCATGGTAGAGTGAAAAGAAGTGCACAGTGGTGTGTGTGTGCGTGCGTGTGTGCGTGCGTGTGTGCGTGTGTGTGTGCGTGCGTGCGTGCGTGTGTGTGTGTGCGTTTGTGCAGCAGGGCAGGTGTATCTGTCAGTGTGCGTGCTCTGTTTGTTTTTGTAAGTGAGCTCGTGTGTGGGAGTGGGGATGCCTTGAAGGGAGAGAAAAGCCGCACTTGGTGGGGGAGGACAAGGGGTTGGAGGTGGTCCTTGCGTGTGTGCGTGCGTGCGTGTTGGTTCACGCAGGTTGAAGACATTAGTGCCCTCCTCATGGCAGCAGCACCTGACAGCTTGCGTGAGCAATGCATCCCCCCCCCCCCACACACACACACACACCTCGCCACACATAGCACTGCGTCTAACATCCTCTGCTGCAAAGGCGCTCACAGCTAATGCACCTCTCCACGGGACCCCCCAGGGCGACGAGGAGGGGTGTGTGTGCGTGTGTGTTACTTCTGTGTTTGTTTTTAATGGCCCCAGCCACTCTTACAGTATCACGCACGTCTAAGTGGTGTGGTGACACGACACACTTCTATACGTGGGGCATATAGACACCCCCCAGCCCCTAACCCCGCAGAAACGCACATTCAAAACAAACACCGCTCACTTGGGGAGGGGGCGCAGACAACAATGATTCAAGGTGACGCCTTAAAGGACATTGTGTCACCCTGCAGGCCAAAAGGGATGGAAATATCAAGTGGAGGCGAATCAGCATCAGTTACACGCAGAGCGAGCATCAGCAGCCAAACCCCGCCCCTCCCTGTCCGCCATTACAAAACACCGCACACTCCTAAACTCAGGATTTTCCTTCTTTTCCCGCGCCATACTGCGGTGAAAGACAAACCGCTCTTAAGTTGGGAGTTCTACAGGTACCATAAGGCAGATTTGTGTATAAAGGGTGCCATATTTGCTACCAGGGACATGTGCGGCTGTGCTCGGGTGCATGCAATTGCTGTCGTTTTGACAAAATAAACCAAAATTATATATATATATATATATATATATATATATATATATATATATATATATATATATGTGTCTTGATTGGATTATCCAGAGAATAGTGCTCAATACCGTGGTAGAGCGCAATATGTAGGTGTGGGAAAAATCACAAGACTACTTCATCTCTACAGAACTGTTTCATGAGGGATTCCCTCAATCATTGCCTCCTAGGTAACACATGAGCCAATCACTACACCCTACGCCTGCCTGTACCCACCCACTCTGTGCCCTATATAAACCATTGTATGTGAATGCTTCCATTAAAATCTCCTGATGATTGAGGGAACCCCTCATGAAACAGTTCTGTAGAGATGAAGTAGTCTTGTAATTTTTCCCACACCTTATATATATATATATATATATATATATATATATATATATATATATATATATATATATATATATATATATATATATACATACACACACACATAGTACAGGCCAAAAGTTTGGACACACCTTCTCATTCAATGCATTTTCTTTATTTTTATGGCTATTTACATTGGAGATTGTCACTGAAGGCATCAAAATTATGAATTATGTACTTAACAAAACATGGTGAAATCATTGAAGACATGTTTTGTATTCTAGTTTCTTCAAAATAGCCACCCTTTGCCCTGATCACTGCTTTGCACACTCTTGGCATTCGTTCGATGAGCTTCAAACACACCCGTGAAGAGAGAACCATTTGAGGTGACTACTTCTTGAAATGGTTTAACAATAGAAATGTGATTAGATTTTTTTCAGCACCCTTATTTTTAGAATAATCTTTTGTAAGTTATCACAAAAGTTTCATTTCCAAGCTCGATCCAGGACCAGTCCAAGCCCGAGGCATATTTTTCTTTTGTGAATGTGACCGAAAACAATGGTTGTTTATATACCTTACATTCCTTTAGAAA
The DNA here is from genome assembly GCF_033978795.1 of Nerophis ophidion. Classification (NCBI taxonomy): domain Eukaryota; kingdom Metazoa; phylum Chordata; class Actinopteri; order Syngnathiformes; family Syngnathidae; genus Nerophis; species Nerophis ophidion. The sequence goes on along the minus strand of NC_084618.1, from coordinate 24,650,698 downwards.
CAGCTGTTGTTATGTAAACAGGGAAAGTCCAAATAAAAAGAGGTGGCGTACAATCTTTCGTCGGAGCGTGCAGGAGACTGTACAAAAGTACAGCCCAGGACGTTTCCCCTCAAGTTGAGCCAAATTAAATTCTGTCTCTGTTTAATTCCTTTCTTTTTGTCTCGTTTAATATATGTCATCAGTGTTTGAACCGGACACTTATTCATGCACACTGTTAAGTTTGCACCCAAGCTTTACAGCTTTGGGGGTGGGCAAGCATTTATTTCTCTAGTTATAAGTTAAATGGCAAAATAATCCACAAAGTCTAGAGCCAAGGCCCCCATGTAGTATAATTGTATGCGAGAGAGAGCAGAAACTTGTATAGAATGGGACTTTTTAATTTGTTTATTAAAAAAAAGCAAAGTGTTGATGGATTTGTTCCACAGGAAATGGGGCACCGCCCTCATATAATGTTTGGGAAACAATGCATACGTTTACTGCGCTGGTTATGTTTTTTACTATGGAAACTAAATACTGAATTTACTTTGTTTTATGTGAATTTTGCAGGTTCACACTGAATTTGTGAGGAACATCGAGAACACCTCTGTAGACGGCTTAATACAGAAGCTGGCAGAAAGCAAAGGAACGGGC
>NC_084618.1:24607568-24645068 GCF_033978795.1 Nerophis ophidion | reverse complement strand
TCTGCTTTTTTTTTGGGTTTGCTGTGACTGGCTGTGGATGCTGTCAAGTGCATGGGAAAGTCCTTCTTCCTGTTCTCCTTTTGTCCCCCTTAAACCAAAATGTGTTTACTCCTTTGTTGCATAATGCAGGAAAAACATGAGGCAATGTTTGTTTAAAATTGTAGAAAATAATGCGTTATGATTAGGGCTCTCAAAAGATAATAAAAAAAAAAAAATCTGATTAATCGCATTTTGGAATTTGGATTACTGTAAATTCCAGACTATAAAATGCTACTTTTTTCCTACGCTTTGAACCCTGCAACTGACTCAAGGATTTTTCTTCGCCAACAGCCATAATGTTTCTCACGTGTTGTTCTCCTTTTGTCCCGCTTAAACCAAAATGTGTTCACTCCTTTGTTGCATAATGCAGGAAAAACATAAGGCAATGTTTGTTTGAAATGGTAGAAAATAATGCGTTATAATAAAGGCTCTCAAATGATAATTAAAAAAAAATCTAATTAATCGCATTTTGGAATTTGGATTACTGTAAATTCCAGACTATAAACCGCTACTTTTTTCCTACGCTTTGAACCCTGCAACTGACTCAAGTATTTTTCTTCGCCAACAGCCATAATGTTTCTCAGGTGTTGTTCTCCTTTTGTCCCACTTAAACCAAAATGTGTTCACTCCTTTGTTGCATAATGCAGGAAAAACATAAGGCAATGTTTGTTTAAAATTGTAGAAAGTAATGCGTTATAATTAGGGCTCTCAAATGATAATTAAAAAAAAAATCTAATTAATCACATTTTGGAATTTGGATTACTGTAAATTCCAGACTATAAGACGCTACTTTTTTCCTACGCTTTGAACCCTGCAACTCACTCAAGGATTTTTCTTCGCCAACAGCCATAATGTTTCTCACGTGTTGTTCTCCTTTTGTCCCACTTAAACAAAAATGTGTTTCCTCCTTTGTTGCATAATGCAGGAAAAATATAAGGCAATGTTTGTTTAAAATTGTAGAAAATAATGCGTCATAATTAGGGCTCTCAAATGATAATAAAAAAAAAAAAAAAATCTGATTAATCGCATTCTGGAATTTGGATAACTGTAAATTCCAGACTATAAGATACTGCTTTTTTCCTACGCTTTGAACCCTGCAACTAACTCAAGGATTTTCTCCGCCAACAGCCATAATGTTTCTCACGTGTTGTTCTCCTTTTTTCCCACTTTAACCAAAATGTGTTTACTCCTTTGTTGCATAATGCAGGAAAAACATAAGGCAATGTTTGTTTAAAATTGTAGAAAATAATGCGTTATGATTAGGGCTCTCAAAAGATAATTAAAAAAAAAATCTGATTAATCGCATTTTGGAATTTGGATTACTTTAAATTCCAGACTATAAAATGCTACTTTTTTCCTACGCTTTGAACCCTGCAACTGACTCAAGGATTTTTCTTCGCCAACAGCCATAATGTTTCTCAGGTGTTGTTCTCCTTTTGTCCCACTTAAACCAAAATGTGTTTACTCCTTTGTTGCATAATGCAGGAAAAATATAAGGCAATGTTTGTGTAAAATTGTAGAAAATAATGCGTTATAATTAGGGCTCTCAAATGATAATGCAAAAAAAAAATCTGATTAATCGTATTTTGGAATTTGGATTACGGTAAATTCCAGACTATAAGCCACTACATTTTTCCTACGCTTTGAACCCTGCAACTGACTCAAGGATTTTTCTCCGCCAACAGCCATAATGTTTCTCAGGTGTTGTTCTCCTTTTGTCCCGCTTAAACCAAAATGTGTTTACTCCTTTGTTGCCTAATGCAGGAAAAACATGAGGCAATGTTTCTTTAAAATTGTAGAAAATAATGCATTATAATTAGGGCTCTCAAAAAATAAAAAAATAAAAAATCTGATTAATCTTATTTTGAAATTTGGAGAACTGTAAATTCCACACTATAAACCGCTACTTTTTTCCTACGCTTTGAACCCTGCAACTGACTCAAGGATTTTTCTCCGCCAACAGCCATAATATTTCTCACGTGTTGTTTTCCTTTTGTCCCGCTTAAACCAAAATGTGTTTATTTCTTTGTTGCATAATGCAGGAAAAATCTAAGGCAATGTTTGTTTAAAATTGTAGAAAGTAATGCGTTATAATTAGGGCTCTCAAATGATAATTAAAAAAAAAATCTAATTAATCGCATTTTGGAATTTGGATTACTGTAAATTCCAGACTATAAACCGCTACTTTTTTCCTACGCTTTGAACCCTGCAACTAACTCAAGGATTTTTCTCCGCCAACGGGCATAATGTTTCTCACGTGTTGTTCTCCTTTTGTCCTGCTTAAACCAAAATGTGTTTTCTCCTTTGTTGCATAATGCAGGAAAAACATAAGGCGATGTTTGTTTAAAATTGTAGAAAATAATGCGTTATAATTAGGGTTCTCAAATGATAATTGAAAAAAAAATCTGATTAATCTCATTTTGAAATTTGGATTACTGTAAATTCCAGACTATAAACCGCTACTTTTTTCCTACGCTTTGAACCCTGCAACTCATTCAAGGATTTTTCTCCGCCAACAGCCATAATGTTTCTCACGTGTTGTTCTCCTTTTGTCCCGCTTAAACCAAAATGTGTTTACTCCTTTGTTGCATAATGCAGGAAAAACATAAGGCAATGTTTGTTTAAAATTGTAGAAAATAATGCGTTATAATTAGGGCCTCTCAAATGATAAATTAAAAAAAAATCTGATTAATCGCTTTTTGGGATTTGGATTACTGTAAATTCCAGAATATAAACCGCTACTTTTTTCCTACGCTTTGAGCCCTGCAACTCACTCAAGGATTTTTCTCCGCCAACAGCCATAATGTTTCTCACGTGTTGTTCTCCTTGTGTCCCACTTAAACCAAAATGTGTTCACTCCTTTGTTGCATAATGCAGGAAAAACATAAGGCAATGTTTGTTTAAAATTGTAGAATATAATACGTTATTATTAGGGCTCTCAAATGATAATTTAAAAAAAAATCTGATTAATCGCATTTTGAAATTTGGATTACTGTAAATTCCAGACTATAAACCGCTACTTTTTTACTACGCTTTGAACCCTGCTACTGACTCAAGGATTTTTCTCCGCCAACAGCCATAATGTTTCTCACGTGTTGTTCTCCTTTTGTCCCGCTTAAACCAAAATGTGTTTACTCCTTTGTTGCATAATGCAGGAAAAATATAAGGCAATGTTTGTTTAAAATTGTAGAAAATAATTCGTTATGATTAGGGCTCTCAAATGATAATTTAACAAAAAAATCTGATTAATCGCATTTTGGAATTTGGATTATGGTAAATTCCAGACTATAAAATGCTACTTTTTTCCTACGCTTTGAACCCTGCAACTAACTCAAGGATTTTTCTTCGCCAACAGCCATAATGTTTCTCAGGTGTTGTTCTCCTTTTGTCCCACTTAAACCAAAATGTGTTTACTCCTTTGTTGCATAATTCAGGAAAAACATAAGGCAATGTTTGTTTAAAATTGTAGCAAATAATGCGTTATAATTTGGGCTCTCAAATGGTAATTAAAAAAAAAAATCTGATGAATCGCATTTTGGAATTTGGATTATGGTAAATTCCAGACTATAAACTGCTACTTTTTTCCTACGCTTTGACCCATGCAACTGACTCAAGGATTTTTCTCCGCCAACAGCCATAATGTTTCTCAGGTGTTGTTCTCCTTTTGTCCCACTTAAACCAAAATGTGTTTACTCCTTTGTTGCATAATGCAGGAAAAACATAAGGCAATGTTTGTTTAAAATTGTAGAAAATAATGCGTTATAATAAAGGCTCTCAAATGATAATTAAAAAAAAATCTGATTAATCGCATTTTGGAATTTGGATTACGGTAAATTCCAGACTATAAACCGCTACTTTTTTCCTACGCTTTGAACCCTGCAACTCATTCAAGGATTTTTCTCCGCCAACAGCCATAATGTTTCTCACGTGTTGTTCTCCTTTTGTCCCACTTAAACCAAAATGTGTTTACTCCTTTGTTGCATAATGCAGGAAAAACATAAGGCAATGTTTGTTTAAAATTGTAGAAAATAATGCGTTATAATTAGGGCTCTCAAATGATAATAAAAAAAAAAAATCGGATTAATCGCATTTTGGAATTTGGATTACCGTATTTTTCGGAGTATAAATCGCACCTGCCGAAAATGCAGAATAAAGAAGGAAAAAAACATAAGTAAGTTGGGGAAATTTGTTTGATAAAACCAACACCAAGAATAGACATTCGAAAGGCAATTTAAAATAAATAAAGAATAAGGCTGAATAAGGGTACGTTATATGACGCATAAATAACCAACTGAGAAGGTGGCTGGTATGTTAACGTAACATATTATGGTAAGAGTCATTCAAATAACTATAACATATCGAAAATGCTATAAGTTTACCAAACAATCTGTCACTCCTAATCGCTAAATCCGATGAAATCTTATGCGTCTAGTCTCTTACATGTATGAGCTAAATAATAATTTTTGATATTTTACGGTAATGTGTTAATAATCTCACACATTAGAGTCGCACCCCCGGCCTAATTATGAAAAAAAACTGCGACTTATAGTCAGAAAAATACGGTACTCTAAATTCCAGACTATAAGCCGCTACTTTTTACCTACGCTTTGAACCCTGCAACTCACTCAAGGATTTTTCTTCGCCAAAACTATTGCCATGTTTTGTGTGCAATAGTTTTCATTACCCACAAGCAGAGACACTGAAACGGTTTGTGGGTTTTTTTGGACGAGTTTGCTCACTGCAGGCGTAACAGGTTGAAGATGTACTTCCTGTTTTAATGCCATAAACCGGAAATAAAACTGTCGATATAAAATAAAATAGAATATATCTTTATTGTCATTGTACAACAAAATTGTTAGCAAAATTGATTTATTGCAAATTTATAATAACACATAAAAACATAGATAAATACCTAAAAATATATAAAAATACCATGCACAGTCATTAATTGCCTTGTGTTCAGCGACACTGGGTAAAAAGTGTTCTTAAATCTGTTTGTCCGGCATTTTATTGTCCCGTATCTCCTGCCCGAGAGCAGCAGTTCAAAAAGTTTATGTCCGGGGTGAGATGGGTCCCTTAAGATGTTTTGGGCCTTTTTGAGGCACTTGGCACTGTACAGTTCATCTAGGAAGGGGAGAGAGCAGCCAGTGATCTTCACGGCACTTGACCCTCTGGAGTGCGTTTCTGAAGGTAGAAAAGCGCTGTACAAGTATGACCTTTTTACTATTTTTTAAACCCCTTTTATTATTGCAATAGTTTGCGTGTCTATCATATTTATTGATATCATTTATCAATCAATCAATCAATGTTTATTTATATAGCCCTAAATCACTAATGTCTCAAAGGACTGTACAAACCACTACGACTACGGCAAGGAAAACTCACACCCAGTGGGCAAGGAGAATTCACACCCAGTGGGACGCCAGTGACAATGATGACTATGAGAACCTTGGAGAGGACCTCAGATGTGGGCACTTTGTTGTCTGGTGCCACACGAACCTCTTGCAGCTCAATCCGTCAAAGACCAAGGAGCTGGTCATTGACTTTGGGAGGTCGAGTCCACGGTCACAACCTATTGTGATCGAGGGAGTTTAGGTACAGACCGTGGACTCATTCAAGTACCTCGGGGTTTGGGTGGACAATAAGCTGGACTGGACTGTCAACACGGACCACCAGTACAAGAAAGGACAGAGCAGTCTGTACTTCCTCAGGAGACTGCACTCCTTCAACATTTGTAGAAAACTTCTGTGGATGTACTACCAGTCTGGGGTTGCCAGTGTTCTCTTCTACATGGTAGTGTGCTGGGGGGGCAGTACATCTAAGAAGGACAGCTCCAGACTTGAGAAACTGATCAGGCGGGCCGGTTCTACAATGGGAATGAAACTGGACTCACTGGTGATGGTGGCAGAGAAGAGGACTGTGGACAAACTAGTGAGCATCCTGGATGATGCCAGTCACCCTCTGCATAGCTTTATCAGTAGCCAGAGGAGCCTGTTCAGTGCTAGACTGCCTCATCCCAAGTGCAGGACTAATAGACTCAAAAACTCCTTTGTCCCACACGCCATTAAACTGTACAACTCCTCTCTGGGGTGGGGGGCAGGGGGTACTAGGATGACAGGGGATGCAAAACAATAACAGTTTTCATAACATGGTCACTACTGCCTACTTTGTCTTGTTATATTCTTATTTTACTGTTATAATTGTATTCCCATTGTTGCTTTTTATTTTTTATTCTTATTGTAATATTTCTCAATTTTTTTCCATTTAAACCCCCATTATTTACTTTTTACTTTTTTTTAAATTGATCTCAACTCTGTACACTGCTGCTGGAATTTTAATTTTCCTGAAGGAATTCTCCTGAAGGAATCAATAAAGTACTATCTATCTATCTTAAGTGCACAGGAAGCCAGTGCATTTATTGATACCTCCAGCCCTAAGTAAGTCCTAATGTCCACCACAGAGGACATTGGGAAAAAAAACATTACATTTCTAACCTTTAAAAACACAATTTCTGGAAAAATATAATAACTTGGTGGCCAGAAAACACACCGGAACAGACGGAGTGTTTTGCTTTCAAGGTTTTATTAAAAAAAAAAATCTTGTTAAAAAAAATTGGTGAAATACAGTAAATTAATATTTTTCCCATTTACTGTCAGTCAGTGAAGGCACCATGAGGATGTTTACAGTGTCGGTCCTCCCAAAAGATGCTATTTTTAAAGCTAATTGTGTTTTCATTGGCATGAAACACACACACACACACACACGCACACAGTAGTAGTTCGTGCAGTCATTGTGTATTTGCCGGCGGTTAAGGGCCGATCTTGCACAGTAGAGTAGATCAGTCATCGGTGTACTTTATCCACTTCACTTGGCGTGATGCGCGCCTCTCGTGACTCGCCGCTCGCCCGGGTTTCGGCCGGCGCTGCACACGCCAAACAATGCATGCTCGCGACCGGCGTCCTCTGGGGCTGGGAGTTGGAAGGGAGGGGGGGTGGCTGATGCAGCCGCTAATGTATACTTTCTGAGTAAAAACATCGTCGGCTTTTGTTATTTTCGGGTCAAGGCGCGTTAGCTTATCGGGCACATTGCCGGAGGGCGCTGCCTCTTTTGCTCATCTTGCAAGTGGCCGGGCCTTCCAGTAGCCGTAATTTTATAATAGGCCTTATTTTTTGAAATAATTAACCTTTTTTTAATCTATCAATGAGGATTTGTGAATGCTCACCATTCAAAGTGAACCACAGTTGTCCCTCGTTTATCGCTGTTAATTGGTTCCGGACTTGATCAATTAATTTGCCCTAAGTAGGAAATGGTTAATGGGTTATACTTGTATTGTGCTTTTCTACCATCAAGGTACTCAAAGCGCTTTTGACACTATTACCACATTCACCCATTCCCACACTGATGGCGGGAGCTGCCATGCAAGGCGCTAACCACGGCCCATCAGGAACAAGGGTGAAGTGTCTTGCTCAAGGACACAAAGGACGTGAATAGGTTGGTAGAAGCTGGGGATTGAACCTCAGGTTGCTGGCACGGCCATTGTCCCAACCGCGCCACGCCGTCCCCAGAATCATTCGATCTTATTCGAATATTACCAGCGTTTTAGCATAAAAAAGCTGTTTATGACCTTTTTAAGTTTTTCAACATCAGGCTAGGAGCCATCTTCTAGATAGATTCGAACCAATACGGTACCGATTTCCGGTACCTGGGTATAGATATTGGTACTCAACGGTATCAATTTTTTTATATTTCTGAGTCTCGTTTGCCAGTATGACAACAGGTTGCAATAGATGGGTTTCCGCTAGTGGCGATTACCCATAATTCTTCGAGGCAGCCGTCATCTTGTGTGTCAAAACTTTGTTTACTCGTCTGCAGCAGTTTTCTAAATATATTTCCACACTTTTGCAGCAACAATGACGTCCACTTCGGGAAATTTGAAAGAAGTCGTAAAAGTTCCCTACAGACAGACGCTAGATGGGTTTGCAAAGCCAGGTATTTACAGAAATTGAAGGATTTTGGCGATAAAGATCCGTATGAGATGGGAAAGCACGAATGGACTACGGACTTGAAATGTTATCCTGATATAACTTACCTAGACATCGTCAACTATTTGGTGAACAATATTAGTGCCTACACTCTGGATGAGCTAAAGAGCTACAAGTCGCTCGAAGCGTGCAATTACTCTGTGTGTGGATGGGTACAGGAAATGAAACTGGCTACAATGGAAGATAAATGTGTGCTCATTGCTCACGTTCGTCACTCTCAGAGATCAAGTGATCCGTGTTTGCTGCCATGGGTCATATCAGAGAAGACGGGTCGTGTTTTATCAGGACACTGTACATCATGGGTGTCAAACTCTGGCGCGCGGGCCAAATTTGGCCCGCCGTGTAATTTCATTTGGCCCTTGAGGCAATATGAAATTAACATTAGAGCTGGCCCGCCGCTGTAACACTGCATTCACCACTAATACTCATACTCGGCAACCCTCCCGATTTTCCCGTGAGACTCCCGAAGTTCAGTGCCCCTCCCGAATTTCTCTCGATTTCCACCCGGAAAATAATATTGGGGGCGGGCCGTAAAAGCACTGCCTTTGGCGTTCTCTACATGTCGCCACGTCCGCTTTTCCTCCATACAAACAGCGTGCCGGCCCACTCACATAATATATGCGGCTCATACACACACACACAAGTGTATGCAAGCATACTTGGTCAACAGCCATACAGGTCACACTGAGGGTGGCCGTATAAACAACTTTAACACTGTTACAAATATACGCCACACTGTGAACCCACAGCAAACAAGAATGACAAACACATTTCGGGAGAACATCCACACCGTAACACAACCGAACAAATACCCAGAACCCCTTGCATCACTAACTCTTCCAGTACGCTACAATATACAACCCCGCTACCACTAAACCCAGACCCAACCCAAACCCGCCGCCGAAAAGAGGCATTCAATTTGTATTTTTATTTTATTTGATATGCCATTGATATTTTTTAATTATTATTATTTAAAACTCGATTTTGCATGTCACTATAAAGTTATATAAGCCTTGCTTGGTCAATATTCAATGCAAAACTTGTTTGTTTTTTGTTCAACCTCGGCCCGCGGCTTCGTTCAGTTTTAAATTTTGGCCCACTCCGTATTTGAGTTTGACACCCATCCTGTACATGTATGGCAGGCATTGGCGAAATATGTTCACATGTTTCTGCATTGTTGTTTGCCATTGAAGCGAGCGTCAAGATGCGGGACAACACGACAGTCACACCGGAAAAATCTCACTGGCTACTTCCATCTGCAGTCAAGAAAGTTGGGTACAAAACCATACAGGACATTGACTTCACATCCGCCAAGACAATGAAGAGAAAGCTAGACAAGGCAATCGTATCCGGAGATACCATTAAAACAGAGGAAACTACCGGAGGTACAGAAGGGGACACAAGATGAACTGTCAGACTTGTACAGAGAATTAAAAACCAAACGAAAAATTAAGCCTGTCTTACTTTCTCTGATTCCAAGATATGCTAAAGACTATCGTCCAGAAGCACTTGATAAAAAGTACCCAAAAGTATTTTCAGAACTATATGATTCTAACTATGCAACTGCATAGTTTAGGGTTACTTGATTTAATTCATTCAAATTTTAATAAAATCGTCCAAAAATAAGCGGCGATTGCCTGTGTTATATATAGAAGGTTATATTTGTGCAACAACGACGTCAGATGTCAAGCGTTATTAAGTACAAGCACAGGCACAGTAGTTCCTCCTATGTTTTAATATCTATTCTAACCATAACATATTTTATCATCGATACAGAGAGCAACATAATTCAAAGTACCTGTTACAAAATGATCAGAGCAAACTTTATAATGTCGTTTTGCTAAATCAGGGGTAAATCCCACTCGATTTATTCTAGCTAGCCACAGGTCACTTCTTTCTGTCAACAGTCGCTCGGTTTCTTTTCCCTGTTTTACTATAACATTAGGGATATCGTAGTACTTTGTTGTACTTTGTCCTGAATTGGCGCGGTTTACACAGCCCCAAACGACTCATGTGTGACCCATTCTCACAAAAATAACAACGGAGGCGTCCTTGGTTACGAGTGTTTGTTTTGACACACAAGATGAGGGACAAGGGAATTGTGGGACGGGTGTGACGTCATCGGAAACCCATGTATTACAGTTAGACGTTAGCCACCGTCCAAACGTTAGCACGTTAGCTACGGTCCAAACGTTAGCACGTTAGCTACATTTGCCAGTATGACAACAAGTTGCAATTACAGTTAGACGTTAGACGTCAGTCGTGTACAGTTTATGGTGTGTTGGTCATTTCCATCTTAGTTGTCTGTTGCGCCCTACAAAGTTTTAATAGTGTAAGCATTGTATTTATTACACACCTGCTGTTTGATTGTAACATGCATGTTAGTTGTTGTTTTCATTCACAATTTTGAAGGTGTTGATATTAACAAGTTATAATCGCTACCATGTGAAGAGAAAAGCTAATGTATAAAAACATAAAACTAGTGCATTTTTGGAAAAGTGGAGCCTTACCTTACTTATGTTGGAGAGTTTCTTTGAGTCAATTTCTTTGTTGGAATTGAAAATTGCAACATTACGTCAAGATACTTTGGCTTTCAATGCTGAGTTTTGCCGAGTCGGCAACTGGACGTGAAGTCAGGCGCGACCCACGTACCATGCCATGGCACTGTTGGATTATACGTGAATCCCAGCCCGGTCATACCTTTGGGGATTTGGCCGGTGCCAAACAAAGTTTCGGATTCTGTACCCATCCCTACTTCTAGACACAAAATAACGCCGTTTACTCACATTTACACTCCTTAATCCAACATAGTATTGTTGCTTCAGGCTGAACTAGTCAGTGGCCCCGATACTGTACTGTGTGCTCGGATTGGTGTAGAATTTATACTTTTTATTTATTCATCTATTTTATGCTTGAACATGTTTAATTTAGGATAGGATAGGTCTTTATTGTCATTGCACAAGTACAACAAAACTTTCTTTTCAGCAAAAACCCATTCAACATTAGACAAACAGTGTACAGAGGTACAGAACAGGAACGCTGATGGGTCGCCACGCTGGGAAAGAATGAGTAAAAAAATACTAGGAGCCCAGTCTGGAGTGGGGAAAACACCTCCATAGCAAAGCACATATACATATTACAACGTACATCTTGAGATATCTAGCAACAGAGGGAAGGGAGTGCGGGGTCATGGTGGCAGGCCGCAGCTCTCAGGCTCTGACCATCCTTTCATCACCCCTATGGGATTTGCGTCAAGGGCATTGGATTGGGGGTGGGGTATGTGTGTGTGTGGCGTTTTTATAGTTTTTATAGTGAAGAAAATTCTTCCATAAGTATAATGAATAATGGGTTCCAGCCTCGGGCACCACGGTGGAAGAGGGGTTAGTGCATCTGCCTCACAATACGAAGGTCCTGAGCAGTCTTGGGATCTTTCTGTATGTGGTTTGCATGTCCTCCCCGTGACTGCGTGGGTACTCCGGCTTCCTCCCGCCTCCAAAGACATGCACCTGGGGATAGGTTGATACAACACTAAATTGGCCCTAGTGTGTGAATGTGAGTGTGAATGTTGTCTGTCTATCTGTGTTGGCCCTGCGATGAGGGGGCAACTTGTCTAGGGTGGACAATGCCTTCTGCCCGAATGCAGCTGAGGTAGAGTCCAGCGACCCCAAAAGGGACACGCTGTAGGAAATGGATGGATGGATGGGTTCCAGCCTCGACAAAAGTCTACATTTTAGTGAAAGTTTATACACTTTGTACTAGAGATGCGCGGTTTGCGGTCACAACCGCGGAGTCCGCGGGTCGGGCGGGTGGCGGTTGAACCAATTCGGAAATATATATTGTAATAATCCCAGGAATGTAGGCTCATAAAACTTCTTCGTTTGTCTTGTCTTTGTTGCACAAGATGTAATACAACCACACAACAGCTCTCATGTCTCTTAACACTTTTCCCGGGACAACTCGAACTCTCACTTCCCTATCTCTCCCGGAAGTCCCGCCCCCCAGCCAAAGTCATTGGCTAACACCCCGTAGCCAGCCGTTACATTATACATAGTTAAATGTTATGTTGAAGAGGTTAATTTAGCCTACTGATGTGTATTTATAAATGGTTGATTTATATAGGCTAGTAGGTATAGTGTTGTACCTGACAACTCTTGATAGTACAATCCATATAACACGTCACAGACAACGTCACGCTAACATCACGTGACACCTCTGATGAAGGCTGCAGAAGCAAGGTAGCCCAAACTTGTCAGGTACAACACTTTACCTTACTAGCCTATAGAAATCAACCATTTATAAATAGTTAAATGTTGTTACCCACATACGAAAAACGAGCAGCACTCTTTGAAATAGTATGTGGGCATACTTTTATTTTGAAGTGTCTCGTTTGGTCTGTCAACGGATGTAAGGAAGCTATTTCCGGGTGAGGCCAACGAGGTATTTGTCATTTGTTGGTATTTTACTTGGTAAAATGTTTGATCCACATGCTGTGCATGTTATTATTTTTACGTTTGTAACGTGCTTTATTTATTACAGTTTTCACGGTGAATTTGAAGGGAAAGTAAGCCTTCAAATAAATCACTTCAAGAAAGCCATTGTGTTTGTGCTATTTGGAGGGAGTTACACTTTCTAACCTCACTAATGCCTTGCATCGTCTATATTAGATATATAACAACGGGCGGGTGGCGGGCGGGTGTGGCTTTGATGAAATGTTGGTTCGGGTGGATGACGACTTTAGTGATGCGGTTGCTGATGATATAATTGCCTATCCGCGCATTTCTACTTTGTACACAAAATAAAGTGCTATACAGTACCGATCTCTTTATTACCAAGCTAAAACGACGACGACGACATGCTGAACTATGCTATAAGCCAGGGGTAGGGAACCTATGGCTCTAGAGCCAGATGTGGCTCTTTTGATGACTGCATCTGGCTCTCAGATAAATCTTAGCTGACATTGCTTAACACGATAATTATGAATAATTTCGCTGGTAATCATAGTGCTAAAAATAACGTGCACAATATAAAACATTCTCATGCATTTAAATCCATCCATCCGTTTTCTACCGCACCTGTTCAAGAAGTCGCATTAATGGTAAGAAGTATTTTATGTCACGATGGGGGGGTCGCAGCTTGCTGCAGGGTCGTTCCCCCAGGAAGGCAGACGGACTACTCGGGACATGGCATTTAGGTAAAAACGTGATTTAATTTAAAATAAAAAAAAGATACAAACAAAAATCACTCACAGCGGAGGCACAACTTGGGCTAAGGGACAAAGCTAACGCATAAACAGACTATGAACATAAATCAAACAAAACTTACTTGGCATTGCATTAAGCACGAAACTATGGCAAGGCATGAAGCAAGTCAGCACAGAGCAAGAAAAGATCACATTGACGCCAGTGCGACTGACTGGCAAAGACGAGCTTAAATACTGCCTCTGATTAGTGCTCGGGAAGCAGGTGAGCGGGCATTTTGTCCACCAGAGACAGGTGGACAAAATGAGTAACCAAGGAAACCAGACAAGGGAGTGGAAAAAAAAAGGAACTTACAGACTCCAAAGGACAAACAGCACATGGCCAAACAAAAACATGATCAACAGACATGACATTTTATTTATTATTGGTTAGCTTCAGAATAACAATGTTATTAAAAAGAATAAAAGACTTATTATACTCTAAAAATGTTGGTCTTACTTAAAAATGCACACATTTAGTTGTATTCAGTTTAAAAAAAATATGATATGGCTCTCACTGAAATACATTTTGAAATATTTGGCTTTCATGGCTCTCTCAGCCAAAAAGGTTCCCGACCCCTGCTATAAGCACTGCTTTGTTTCCCCCACAATCAATGACAAATTACAAAAAACCCTTAACTTTAACAACCATTTTGCTTCAATATCGAACATATGAAAAATGTAAATCCACTGACGGTAGATTAACAAGGAGAAGCTCACCATGAATTGATTACCGTGGACTTAAACAAGTTGAAAAACTTATTGGGGTGTTACCATTTAGTGGTCAATTGTACGGAATATGTACTGTACTGTGCAATCTACTAATACAAGTTTCAATCAATCAAACGAAAGGAGAGAAAAGAGCAGACGAAGGGGGAGGGGCCGTGTGTGTGTGTGTGTGTGTGTGTGTGTGTGTGTGTGTGTGTGTGTGTGTGTGTGTGTGTGTGTGTGTGTGTGTGTGTGTGTGTGTGTGTGTGTGTCTGTTCTCGCTGAACGAGAGGTTCATCATCTCCACTGTGAAGTAAGTCCGATTTGGCACCAAAAGCCTGCTCTCATCACAATAGCAAACTTGCTTCGGTACCAATCTGGCTTCCTTCCTCTCTTCAATACGAGCAGGCACAAAAATGGCTGACTGCGAGACCCAAAATTAGTGAATGCAGCGTTTTTACACAGCGCCCTCCAAAAGTTTGTAAAGTTCGCAAATAAAGGCGTTCTTAAATCGAGGGTCCACGGTATTATCCATCCATTCATCCATTTTCTACCGCTTATTCCCTTCGGGGCCACGGGGGGCGCTGGAGCCTATCTCAGCTACAATCGGGCGGAAGGCGGTGCACACCCTGGACAAGTCGCCATCTCATCGCAGGACCAACACAGATAGACAGACAACATTCACACACTAGGGCCAATTTAGTGTTGCCAATCAACTTATCACCAGGTGCATGTCTTTGGAAGTGGGAGGAAGCCGGAGTACCCGGAGGAAACCCACGCATTCACGGAGAGAACATGCAAACTCCACACAGAAAGATCCCGAGCCCGGGATTGAACTCAGGACTACTCAGGACCTTCGTATTGTGAGGCAGACGCACTAACCCCTGTACCAACGTGCTATGCAAACAACCATGAATTGATTAAAGTTAAAGGCCTACTAAAACCTATTACAACCCACCACGCAGTCTGATAGTTTATATATCAATGATGAAATATTAACATTGCAACACATGCCAATACGGCCTTTTTAGTTTACTAAATTGCAATTTTAAGTTTCACTGGATTTTTTTCTTGAAAACGTCACGTAATGATGACGTGTAGGCGTGACTTCACGGGCTGCGCACACGCACAGCTAAAAGTCGTCTGCTTTAACGGCATAATTACACAGTATTTTGGAGATCTGTGTTGCTGAATCTTTTGCAATTTGTTCAATTAATATTGGAGAAGTCACAGTAGAAAGATGGAGTTGGGAAGCTTTAGCCTTTAGCCACACAAACACAGGGTGATTCCTTGTTTAAAATTCCCGCAGCTGAAACTTTACTATGAATTAGAGCGCGGTCAAGCGAACATGGATCCCTACCGAATGTCAACCAGCAGGTTTCGGTAAGAAAATTGTGGTAAAAGTCGCTTCTTACCGGAGATCAGCTGAGCTTGCCCCGTCCATAAAGCTGCCGTCGACTTCCCTGAGACATTGGCATCAACACACCCGTGGAAAGACCCCTCCGGCTATGAGGTACTATTAAACTCACTAAAACACTAGCAACACAATAGAATGATAAGGGATTTCCCAGAGTTATCCTAGTAAATGTGTCTAAAAACATCTGAATCCATCCCAATGCAATCGCGTTTTTTTTTTTTACTTTTTTTTTTTTTTTCTAGTCCGTCGCTATCAATAGCCTCAAACACGAATATTTCACCTTCGCTCAAATTAATGGGGAAATTGTCGTTTTCTCAGTCCGAATAGCACTTTTTGTTGGAGGCTCCCATTATAAACAATGTGAATATGTGAGGAGCCATCAACATGTGACGTCATCGTCTGCGACTTCCGGTAAAGGCAGGGCTTTTCTCTTAGCACCAAAAGTTGCAAACTTTATCGTTGATGTTCTCTACTAAATCCTTTCAGCAAAAATATGGCAATATCGCGAAATGATCAAGTATGACACATAGAATGGACCTGCTATCCCCGTTTAAATAAGAAGATCTCATTTCAGTAGGCCTTTAAACGTAAAGCACCAATGATTGTCACACACACACTGGATGTGGCGAAATTATTCTCTGCATTTGACCCATCACCCTTGATCACCCCCTGGGCGGTGATTAACGTGGACCCCGACATAAACAAGTTGAAAAACTTATTCGGGTGTTACCATTTAGTGGTCAATTGTGCGAAATATGTACTGTACTGTGCAATCTACTAATAAAAGTCTCAATCAATTAATCAATCAACATGCACTCCTTTGTTCACCTGACTGTAAACAACTCCTATTTAATTGTTAAGGTTGCTTCCCCTGCCTCTGCATGTTTGTGCTGTTTTCCTCGCAACCCCCCCCCCCCCCCCCCCTCCCCCTTTCTGTTTTCTGCCAGTGAAAAGTCAAAAAGGGCATCTCTTAAGCCCGTGAGCAGATTTGTAGCCTGTGGCTTTAAACACTTCACTGCATGTAATCTTGGACTTGTTTGTCTTATTCTAATAGGGTTAAGTGACTTTGCGTGTCCGCTGTCGGCAGGCCGCGCTTCTCCACTCTCTTTTAGACCCCTGCGTCAATTAGGAAGCCAATTGGGACTTGAAATGTGTACCCTCTGTGTGTGTGTGTGTGTGTGTGTGTGTGTGTGTGTGTGTGTGTGTGTGTGTGTGTGTGTGTGTGTGTGTGTGTGTGTGTGCTGTGACGTTAAGGCCGCGTTCTGCGACGGCCACCAGACGCACATTTGACTCCGCTATTGACCCTGTCTGCCCTATGGGATCAGCCTCGCCCTGTTTGTGTACACTTTGTGCAGCACGCCAGCCCCTGTGTTGTGTATTTGGGCGTGTGTGTGTATGTGTGCGATTATTGCGTGATGTACATTCACAGCATTCACAGCGGTGGGCCATTGACCCTTTATGTGCCAAATGAACCTAAAAGATGTGTGTGTGTGTGTGTGCCTCATTAGGACCCATTGAGTTTGAGGAGTGCAACGCTGCTATTGCTACCGAAGGTACGACTTTTGCGACGTGTGCACAGGTTGAGTCATAATGATCGTAATAATAGTAATGGATCACACAGATGACAAATGTTTGTGTAAAGGTGCCAAACCCAGGAAGAGGAAGCCTTTCGGCATCCCAGGACGGAGGAAAGACAAAGACACAGACTCCACGTAAGTAAACGTTTTAACAGGGGTGTCCAAAGTGCGGCCTGGGGGCCATTTGCGACCCGCAGCTAATAAGATAAATACCGTATTTTCCGGACCATAGGGCGGACCGGATTATAAGGTGCACTGCTGATTAAAGGTCTATTTTTTAAATCTTTTTTTAACACATAAGGTGCGATTATAGGGCGCATTAAAGGAGTCATATAATTATTCTTTTTTTCTAAATGTAAAACACTTCCTTGTGGTCTACATCAGTGGTTCTCAAATGGGGGTACGCGTACCCCTGGGGGTACTTGAAGCTATGCCAAGGAGTAGGTGAGATTTTTTTTAAATATTCTAAAAATAGCAACAATTCAAAAACCCCTTATACATATATTTATTGAATAATACTTCAACAAAATATGAATGTAAGTTCATAAACTGTAAAAAGAAATTCAACCATGCAATATTCAGTGTTCACAGTTAGATTTTTGGTGTTATATTGATGTTAAAGATTTATTTTTTTGTGAAGAAATGTTTAGAATTACCGTATTTCCTTGAATTGCCGCCGGGGCGCTAATTAATTTAAAACCTGTTCTCACTCCTGCGCTTACCAAAGGCAGGCGGTAAAAGTAAGCATGCGCTTGTGACGGACTTCCTGCCATCCTCGTGTGGGTTGCGGGGACACCTGACACAAGACGCATCCTAACAGTTTTGACCTTGATTTATTATTTCAATAAATCTGCTGTCAGTTGGCCCATTGGTTGCGTCACTTTTCGGTGCGCTCTTCCGGCTTGTCTGCTGCCGCTGCACCCCTTTCGGCGTCCGGGGCTTGCGTCCGCTGCCGGGGTGTGTCATTGCTCTCTCCGGGTGGGTCGTCCCGTTTCTCGCCTGCTGGCCGGCGTTTCCTCCTCCGTGCTGCTCTCTGGCTCGTTCCTCTTGCCCTTTTTGTACTCTAGCAGCAGATAGACAGATTGTGAGCAGGTATGTAGTATACGCACCTGGCTCAGATTTCCGCTGCAGTGTCGCTCCGCGTGTGTCACGCCTCTCCTCGCCGCCGCATGCCCCGCCTCCTGGCCTCCAGGTGGGCCCATTCTGCAGCTTTCCGTCTGTTGTCGGCCCGTCGGCTGTGTCTCTCCACAGTGCTAATTATTTTAAAACCTCTTCTCACTCCGGCACTTACCAAAGGCATGCAGTAAAAATTTGAGTGTGATGTAAGCTTGGACCTTAAATCCTACTGAATAGCTCTTAATCTTCTTCCCTTTATGCGATTTTAAATCACCGGTACTGAAATCAGCCTCCTCCATTTTGAAAATGATGACAGGGGAAGAGTCACTCGTGACGTCACGAGTTTAAGCAGGCGGTAATACTAACCATGTGCTAATTATTCTGCGAAGCGAGTTTGACCCGGGCAGTAATTCAAGGCAGGCGCATACTATATGCCCTGTGGCAATTCAAGGAAATACGGTAAGTTCATGAATCCAGATGGATCTCTATTACAATCCCCAAAGAGGGCACTTTAAGTTGATGATTACTTCTATGTGTAGAAATCTTTATTTATAATTAAATCACTTGTTTATTTTTCAACAAGTTTTTACTTATTTTTTATATCTTTTTTCCAAATAGTTCAAGAAAGACCACTACAAATGAGCAATATTTTGCACTGTTATACAATTTAATAAATCAGAAGCTGATGACATGGCGCTGTATTTTACTTTTTATCTCTTTTTTTCAACCAAAAATGCTTTGCTCTGATTAGGGGGTACGTGAATTAAAAAAAAATGTTCACAGAGGGTACATCACTGAAAAAAGGTTGAGAACCACTGGTCTACATAACATGTAATGGTGGTTCTTTGGTCAAAATGTTGCATAGATTATGTTTTACAGATAGTCCTCAAGCCGCTTTCTGATCATGGCTTCCGAAAGCGCCGTTTTGTGGGCGGTCTTATTCAGGTGGCTCACTTTCGACAGTTAAAGTACCAATGATTGTCACACACACACTAGGTGTGGCGAAATTTGTCCTCTGCATCCCCATGTTCACCCCCTGGAAGTTGAGGGGAGCAGTGGGCAGCAGCGGTGCCACGCCCAGGAATAATTTTTGGTGATTTAACCGCCAATTCCAACCCTTGATGCTGAGTGCCAAGCAGGGAGGTAATGGGTCCTATTTTTATAGTCTTCGGAATGACTCGGCCGGTGTTTGAACTCACAACCTACCGATCTCAGGGCGGACACTTTAACCACTAGCTCACTGAGTAGGTCAGAGTCTTCTCCCCGTCATCTTTGTTGTAGCGGTGTAGCGTGCAAGGACGGGGGTGGAAGAAGTGCCAAAAGATGGAGCTAACTGTTTTAATGACATTCAGACCTTACTTAAATCAACATTTACCGCCGTAAATGTGTCCCGTGAAAAAACGTAGACCGGAACTAATAACTAAAGCTTCTTGGTTGAATAATGTAAACTCACCACACCGGTATGTTTTAGCGCTTTCATGGCGAGTTTACTGACGGATATAAGTAAGAACTTTACACTACTTTATATTACAAATGGCAACAGTGGAGGATGAATGTCCCATAACAAGAAGATGAAAAAGAAGCGTATCGACTTCGGCATCGCCACGGACTACTAAGGCGGACGTTTGCAATTTTTCAGGATTTATGCAGACCCAAATACAGATCAGCAAAAGTTGCTTTTGCATAATATTGCGAAACAAAATGCCAGATTTTTCAGGATATATGCAGATCCCAAATCCAGATCAGCAAAAGTTGCTTTTGCATAATATTGCGAAACAAAATTCCAGATGATATATCTTAGCTTATACACACACACCATAATAATACTTGTATGTTTAATGCGCCGAAAATTCCATCAAGCGGTGCGGCTTCATAGCTTACCAAAGTCTTACTAAAAAAATGTGATAGATTTTTTAACGCCATGTGTAATGTTCTATATTTTCAATGGAACATATAAAATGTTGGTGTTGTTTGCTTGAATCATATTGCCATCATAGTGTAGTCTACACGTATATCTTAGGTTTGACTGCCATCTACTGGTCACACTTCTCATTACACTATGTACCAAATAAAAATGCTTCGAGGTTGGTAAGCAAAACCAGAATTATTCCACGCACCAGGTTATAAGGCGCACTGTCGAGTTTTGAGGGGAAAAAATGATTTTAGGTGTGAGTTATAGTCTGGAAAATACGGAAAATAAAATAAACATTTAATAAATGGAATTAAAGAGCAAGCAGGTGTAATGTTACGAGAAAATGTTGCGCTATCCGCACTAATAACACAAAACTGCCATGCGGGCTTTTTTTTCTTTAAAACATTCATTGCTCACAAAATAACAAAAACTTATAATTGAAGGATGGATCTGAAGTAAATCTACAGCACTGGTTCGCAAAATCTTTTCACCAAGTACCTTGTCCGAAAACACTTGATTCTCCAAGTACCACGATAATGGCCAACATTAAAATACAGTAGCATAGCAGGCATAAGTATTAATTAAAAACAAGGGTGAGGTTTTATTTAACAAGTATATTTAATATTTTTGGCAATTGTAACATTACACACAGTTTGAACAGTAACACTGTGTTTGTGAATAGGAAAATAAAACACTGGAGATTTTTTGGGGCGTACCAATCTATAGAGCTCACCTACCACTTATAGTACAATCTACAAATGTAAGCGTTGAAAATAAAAATAATATATATTGTTATATAAATAATTTTTAACACTTTTATTAATGGGGGGCTTTTGGATCCCTGAGAGATTTAGTGTGATTTTATTTTATTTTTTTAAATAGAAATGAATCAAAATCAATGCTGTTATGCATTATTGACCTATTTACGTCTCCAATTACTTCAAATCAAATATTGCATTTTGAAAATTGTTATTGGGGAAAATATTGTATATTTAGTTATTTTTTGCCATCAATAACAGGGTTTTCTCTGGTGCAAAAAAAGGCATGGAAATAACTTTATGGCAATGGATGGATCTAAAGTTTATCAATAGTTATTTAAGTTTTAAAAGTAAAAAATATATATATTTTTGAGTTATTTTTAACACTTTTAAGAATGGGCACCTTTTGAATCCCTTAGAGATTTAGTGTGATTTTTTTTTTTAATCAAAAATAATAATGAATCCAAATCAATGCTGCCTTGAATTGTTGACCTATTTACGGCTCCAATTACTTCAAATCAAATATTGCATTTTAAAAAATGTTATTGGGGAAAATATTGTATGTTTAATTATTTTTTTTGGCATAAATTTAACAGCGTTTTCTTTTGTGCAAAAAAAGGCATAAAAATAACTTGATGGCAACAGATAGATCTAAAGTTGATTCATAGATATTTAAGTTTTGAAAGTAAAAAATATATATTTTTGAGTTATTTTTAACCCTTTTAAGAATGGGCGCCTTTTGAATCCCTGAGAGATTTAGTGTGTTTAGTTTTTTTTCCAAAATAATAATGAATCTAAATCATTGCTGCTATGAATTATTGACCTATTTACGGCTCTAATTACTTAAAATCAAATATTGCATTTTGAAAAATGTTTTGGGGAAAATATTTATTTATTTTTGCCATAATAGCTGTGTTTTCTTTTGTGAAAAAAAGGCATACAAATAACTTCATGGCAACGGATAGATCAAAAGTTGATCAATAGATATTTAAGTTTTGAAAGTAAAAAATACATATTTTTGACTTATTTTGAACACTTTTAAGAATGGGCGCCTTTTGAATCCCTTAGAGATTTAGTCTGATTTTTTTCCCCCAAAATAATAATGAATCAAAATCAATGCTGCTATAAATTATTGATCTATTTATGGCTCCAATTACTTCAAATCAAATATTGCATTTTGAAAAATGTTTTGGGGGAAAATATTGTACATTTACTTACTTTTTGCCATAATAACAGCGTTTTATTTTGTGCAAAAAAAGGCATACAAATAATATTATGGCAACGGATAGATCTAAAGTTGATCAATAGATATTTAAGTTTTGAAAGTAAAAAATATATATTTATGACTTATTTTTAACACTTTGATTAAGACTCTTTTGGGTCCCTGCGACCTTTAGTGTGATTTAAAAAAAAAGAATCAAAAGCAATGTTGTTTTAAATCCAAATGCTTCACATCAAATATTAAATTTTTTAAAAATGTTTTGGGGAATATCTTGTATATTTTGTGTTTTTGCCATAACAACAGGGTTTTCTATTGAGGAAAAAAGGGCATACAACAAAAAAAAGTACAAACTTTATGGCAAATAATAGATCTGATGTTGATCAATAGAAGTTCAACAAATATTCATACATAACTTGTTTTTAACAATAATTACTTAGACCCCTTTGGGTCCCCGGGACCTTAAACAGTCACCAAAATTAAAGGGAACCCCCATGGTTACGAAAATTAAAAATAACAAAATGGCTCTGGATGTTTTTTTTGTTTTTTTTGTGGCAAAAGTTTGGACACCCCCACGTTTTAACGAGTGCGCTCGACAGGAAACCCTTTAGGTCATCTCATTGTGTTGCCGTGTCCCCCTTTTTGTCTTGCAGGGAGTCCACAGAAGTCGAGAGCGTGAGTAAACAGCCCGGGAGTTTCCCCTCCATTGCTGCTCTTCGCCTGTTATGTCAAGCGTCGTGTTGTCATTTGCCATGTCCAACAGCAGGGGGGGGAGGAGCTTCACGCTCATTTTGTGCTGCTGCTTACTACTCTGACATGTGACTCTCTCTCCCTCTCCCTCTCTCTCTCCCTCCCTGCTTCCCTCTTGTTTGTTTTGCAGATTTGCTCATTCATTCATTGCTTTTCTCTTTGTTTATGCTTGTAGAACACTGCCAATGGCGCTCCCCCCGGATACTACGGGGCCATAGACATCCAGAATGCCGTAAGCAAGCCAATACACACACACAGACACACACACACACACACACACACACGTACACGCACACGCACTCAAACATTACGGCCGCCAGTATGATTTATTTTAGAAATTTGCCAGGTTGCAATCAATTATTTTAGGAATGTGCAGAGTCCCAATCAACGCCTCATACACACCAGATGCTGATTTAGTCCGTAATTATATTGAATCATTGCACACAGTAAATACTGTTACTCGTGTGATGCATTGTGGGATAATTTCCAGGTTGTCGCCTCGGGGGTTAAATGATTCCAAGTGTGTTTGACAATGTGCCCAGTGTTTCCCTTGACACACACACACACACACACACACACTAGTAAGGATATTATTGCATTTTGTGTGAATGGAAGCTGCACCTTTTCTACTCGGCAATCAAATATGTTTGGACTTCAGTTCATATTCAGACTAAAAGACCAAGTACATTTCAATTATTTTCTGTCACACCCACAATTAAAAGAAGAAAACATCCAAACCCTGTTACCATATGAGTTGGGAAATTGTGTTAGATGTAAATATAAACAGAATAAAATGATTTGCAAGCCATTTTCAACCCATATTCAGTTGAATAAGCTATGTTATTCAGTTCAAACTGATAAACATTTTTTTATTGCAAATAATCATTAACTTTAGGATTTTGATGCCAGCAACACGTGACAAAGAAGTTGGGAAAGGTGGGAATAAATACTGATAAAGTTGAGGAATGCTCATCAAACACTTATTTGGAACATCCCACAGGTGTGCAGGCTAATTGGGAACAGGTGGGTGCCATGATTGGGTATAAAAACAGCTTCCCAAAAAATGCTCAGTCTTTCACAAGAAAGGATGGGGCGAGGTACACCCCTTTGTCCACAACTGCGTGAGCAAATAGTCAAACAGTTCAAGAACAACGTTTCTCAAAGTGCAATTGCAAGAAATTTAGTGATTTCAACATTCACAGTCCATACTAACATCAAAAGGTTCAGAGAATCTGGATAAATCACTCCACGTAAGCGACATGGCCGGAAACTAACATTGAATGACCGTGACCTTCGATCCCTCAGATGGCACTGTATCAAAACAGACATCAATCTCTAATGGATATCACCACATGGCCTCAGGGTTGAAAAGGATTTGCAAATCATTGTATTCCGTTTATATTTACATCTAACACAATTTCCCAACTCATATGGAAACGGGGTTTGTACATACACATCTGCGATGAGGTGGCGACTTGTCCAGGGTGTACCCCGCCTTCCGCCCGATTGTAACTAAGATAGACTCCAGCACACCCTGCTACCCCAAAAAAGGGAAAAGCGGTAGAAAATGGATGGATGGCATACATACACATATTCTCTACTGCTCGCTAGTGTTACCATAACTGAGTTATTGTGCAGAAATATGGGGAAAAAAACTACAAAAGTACACTTCATTCATTAACGGTATTCCAAAAAAGATCATTTTGAATAAAAAATCATGTTGGATATTGAGAACATTCAAACATTTTATTCAATGAATCAAAAATACCGAAATTCCACGACATAGTGAATTTGCAAACCGCTAAAATTATACACAAAGCAAACTATAAGCTGCTACCCAAGAATATACAACAAATCTTATCCACAAAAGACGAGAAATATTACTTTTGAGGAAAATCTACATTAAAACATTTGTACGCACGTACAACACTTAAAACCTTTAGTTAATCAGTATCCATCCATCCATTTTCTACCGCCTGTCCCTTTTGGGGTCGCTGGAACCTATCTCAGTTGCATTCGGGCGGAAGGCGTGGTACACCCTGGACAAGTCGCCACCTCATCCCAGGGCCTAGTATATCAGTATGTGTAATTAAATTATGGAATGGATTAAGTAGATTAATCAAATGATCCACATCAAGAAACTCTTCAAACTTAGTGTTTACAAAGTACAAAGGAGAAGAACCATGATAAACATTCATAATTTATTTCATCCATTCCTTCATTTTCTAGATAATCTTACTCATCTCACCATATGAAATATAACTTCATTAAAAAGTGCATGTTAGATTTTTTTAAGAAATCTTTTCTTGCGGCCCAGCCTCACCCAGTTTCTGCATCCAGGTAAATTGAGTTTGAGACCCCTGCTTTAGAACTTTGTTGTAAAACTCTCCCCTTCTGCTTCTGTCTCTGACACCCGCATTTTAGGCTGGCCGCTCTAGAAACACTGTGTAGAAACGCCCCCCACCCACACTGCTTTGTGCCTCGTCTGAGCTGCTGTGACTTACATTACCCTAGTAACTAATTAGATGACCATAGTAACTTATTAGATGACCATAGTAACTACTATATCATGCAGATTCCAACTATTGAAATACTTTGTATAGTTCAAGACTCATTAGAAAACATCACTACACATCATGATAGCAGCTCGACTTTCAGTCTTAAAGATCTAAAAAAAATATTTGGGAATGTCCGGCAGGCCGGATTAAAAAGCTTAACGGGCTACGTGCGGCCCCCGGGCCTTAAAGGGGAACATTATCACAATTTCAAAAGGGTTAAAAACAATAAAAATCAGTTCCAAGTGGCTTGTTTTATTTTTCGAAGTTTTTTTCAAAATTTTACACCTCCCGGAATATCCCTAAAAAAAGCTTTAAAGTACTTGATTTTCGCTTTTTGCGATTCGACTGTCCATTTCCCCGTGATGTTATACAGGGCTGCCAATACAAACATGGCGGTTACCACAGCAAGATATAGCGACATTAGCTCGGACTCAGACTTGGATTTCAGCGGCTTAAGCGATTCAACAGATTACGCATGTATTGAAACAGATGGTCGGAGTATGGAGGCAGATAGCGAAAACGAAATTGAAGAAGAAATTGAAGCTATTGAGCGAATAGCTAATGACGCTAATCGGCCATAGCATGGGTGTACCTAATGAAGTGGCCCATAGCATGGCTGCCTTATTAGCATCGCCGGTAAAATGTGCGGACCAAACGATCAGGACTTTCGCATCTCGTGACACTGGAGCAACTTAAATCCGTCGATTGGTAAGTGTTTGTTTCGCATTAAATGTGGGTATCTAGTTTCAAATGTACATACAGCTAGCGTAAATAGCATGTTAGCATCGATTAGCGTAGCATGTTAGCATCGATTAGCTGGCAGTCATGCTGCGACCAAATATGTCTGATTAGCACATAAGTCAACAACATCAACAAAACTCACCTTTGTGTTTTCGTTGACTTAATCGTTGCAAATGCATCTGCAGGTTATCCATACATCTCTGTGTCATGTCTGCCTTAGCACCGCCGGTCAAATGTGCAGACACTCTGGCACATTCAATGGGGATCTGGCGGCAGATTTCTTGCCAGTGGTGCAACTTGAATCCCTCCCTGTTAGTGTTGTTACACCTTCCGACAACACACCGACGAGGCATGATGTCTCTAAGGTTCCAAAAAATAGTCGGAAAAACGGAAAATAACAGAGCTGAGACCCGGTGTTTGTAATGTGAAAATGAATATGGCGGGTGTGTTACCTCGGTGACGTCACATTCTGACGTCATTGCTAAAAGACTGATACACAGAAACGCGTTTAATTTGCCAAAATTCACCCATTTAGAGTTCTGAAATCGGTTAAAAAAATACATGGTCTTTTTTCTGCAACATCAAGGTATATATTGACGCTTACATAGGTTTGGTGATAATGTTCCCCTTTAATTTGCCCAGGTCTGATTTAGGGGAGACTGACTCAAAGGCTCTACCTTTACTTTTTCATTTTCTACCAAGTACGAAAAATGTTAAAAATAAGTAATATGTCAATATTATCTTGACTTTAAATGCTTAAATCTCTCAACCAACTTCGGATCTTTTTTTTAAAGCTTTGAACAGACTGGCCCCAAAGCTCATCCATGAATTGATTAACGTGGACCCCGACTTAAACAAGTTGATAAACGTATTCGGGTGTTACCATTTAGTGGTCAATTGTACGGAATATGTACTGAACTGTGCAATCTACTAATAAAAGTTTCAATCAATCAATCAGTCAATCAATCAATCAATCATCCAAATGTATGCGCTAGCTGGCGCTTTGAGGCCTGAGGGCCAGTTTTAACTTGTGGGGCTTAAGACTATGGGAGACAGGGTCTTCTCTGTTGTGGGCCCCAAACTTTAGAACAAAGGTGTCAAACTCAAATACAGAGTGGGCCAAAATTTAAAACTGAACAAAGCCGTGGGCCAAGGTTGAACAAATTAACCTTTTAATAGGGACCCAAACAAGTTTTGCATTGAATATCAAACAAGCAAGGCTTATATTACTTTATAGTCACATACAAATCGAGTTTTCAAATTATAATAATAATGATTAAAAAATATCAATGGCATCCATCCATCCATCCATTTTCTACCGCTCGTTCCCCATAAAATGTAAAAAAAAATTGGGGGGGGGGGGTGGGGTTTGGTGGTAGCGGGTATGTATATTGTAGCGTCCCGGAAGAGTTAGTGCTGCAAAGGGTTGTGGGTATTTCTTCTGTTGTGTTTATGTTATGCTACGGTGCGGATGTTCTCCCAAAATGTGTTTGTCATTCTTGTTTGGTGTGGCTTCACAGTGTGGCGCATATTTGTAAAAGTGTTAAAGTTGTTTATACGGCCACCCTTAGTGTGACCCTTATGGCTGTTGATCAAGTATCCCTTGCATTCACTTGTGTGTGTTAAAGCCACATATATTATGTGACTGGGCCGGCACGTTGCTTGTATGGTGGAAAATCGGACACGTGACAACAGGCTGTAGAGGACGCTAAAGGCAGTGCCTTCAAGGCACGCCCCCAATATTGTTGTTCGGGTGGAAATCGGGAGAAATTCGGAAGAATGGTTGCCCCGGGAGATTTTTGGGTGGGGTACTGAACTTTGGGAGTCTCCCGGGAAAATCGTGAGCGTTGGCAAGTATGAGTATCAGCGGTGAATGCAGTGTTACAGAGGCATCGCCGCTGTATAATACCGGCGGGCCAGCTCTAATCTTAATTTGATATTACCTCAAGGGCCAAATGAAATTACACGGCGGGCCAAATTTGGCCCGCGGGCCAGAGTTTGACACCCATGCTTTAGAACAGGGGCGCTCACACTTTTTCTGCAGGTGAGCTACTTTTCAATTGACCCAAGTCGAGGAGATCTACCTCATTCCTATTTATAATTTATATTTATTTATTTATGAAAGATACATTTATGTTAACAAGTTAATGGTGTTTAATGATAATACAAGCATGTTTAACACACATAGATTCCTTTCTTTCATGAAGACAAGAATATAAGTTGGTGTATTTGATTCTGATGACTTGCATTGATTGGAATTAGACAGTGGTGCTGATAACGTCCGCATTTTCAAATGGAGGAAAAAAAAAACTCTTCCTTTCTGTCCAATACCACATGAAAGTGGTTGGATTTGGCATCTCATTTGTCCAACTAGCATACTCGTTTTTAAACACTTTGTTATGAGAGTAGCATATGTGTGTGGCCCTTTAATGTCTGGCAGCAGGTGAGTGACGTCAGTGAGAGTGCGGGTGGGCAAGCAAGTGAGAAAGCGGTCGCTGAGGGCGGGGGAGAAATACATTGGCATTAAAACTCCGTAGCTTGCTAGCTTGTGCACGCTAGCTTTCTGAGACTCTTATTTTGTTAGCACAGGCAGGATGAAACAGGTCTTTTATGGTGAAGACAGGAACTGTGCAGTCAGTCTTTAGAGTTTTGACAGTAGGTACGGAGTATCTAGAAATAAAATGTGTTTCTCTGCGTCCGCCCTGTTAGTGATTTTTTTCTTAAATATGAGCTCGCAGTAGCCAGCGTCATCTCACAAGATCCTCGGGTGCCGAGAATGTCAAACAACTGACGAAAGTGAAGTCTTGGTATGATCGATGATTGCTCGTTTTTATGTATATTTTTTAATGCCTGGCTTGAGATCGACTGACACACCCTCCGAGATCGACCAGTCGATCGCGATCAACGTAATGCCCACCCCTGATTTAGAATGTTCTGCTCCCTTATGTCAGAATGACCCCCCACTGTTGATTGTTTTAAGTCTCGTCTTAAAACCCACTTTTATTCTCTGGCTGTCTTTTATTGTTTTATTCTTTTTTTATTGAATTTTTTAATTAATTTTATTTATTTATTTTTTATTTGTTTTTACTCCTTTCATT
Organism: Nerophis ophidion; assembly: GCF_033978795.1. Lineage (NCBI taxonomy): Eukaryota > Metazoa > Chordata > Actinopteri > Syngnathiformes > Syngnathidae > Nerophis > Nerophis ophidion. Next base: position 24,615,897 of record NC_084618.1, on the reverse strand, counting down.
TTAAATGCTTGTAATTTGTACTTTTTATAGTTTATTCTAAAAGTAAACAGTTTGGTTGTTTATAGTGCTATGTAAATAAAGAGGATTAGATTGGATCCATCCGTCGATTATAAGTTTGTATTATTATTTTTTTTTTATCAATGATCGTTTTAAAGTAAAAAAAAAACTGCCTTAATGGCAGCTTTGTGTTATTAGTGTCAATATTGGAACGTTTTTAAAAAAAATATTGTTTTCAAAAGGTGTTGGGTCCGTTAAAAGAAATCGCTGTAGGACGCAAATGCCCTGCCCCCGGCCGCTCTTTGGACATGCCTCTTTAAGTCTGAGCTCAAACCACCTGTAAGAATATCGATGAGGTCATTATTTTCAATAACGTCAACAACTGTCGCCATATTTCCTTCAATGTATCTGTGAACCATTCAATCCCACTTGAATAAATAAACACCACACAGCAAATGCCTTTTTCCCGACTAAGGTGGGTTTAATTTTCTGATAATTATTTCAACGTTCTGAGCGATGGCGCCATATGTTGTGACAGACCTCTTCTCCACCTCACGGTGTAGAATCATATATTATCACTATTATATTCAATAGTATACACATGGCTTTGTATACTATCTTACAAACCCCGTTTCCATATGAGTTGGGAAATTGTGTTAGATGTAAATATAAACGGAATACAATGATTTGCAATCCATATTCAGTTGAATATGCTACAAAGACAACATATTTGATGTTCAAACTGATAAACAAATGTTTTTTTTTGCACATAATCATTACCTTTTTACCCCTTTGTCCACAACTGCGTGAGCAAATAGTCAAACAGTTTAAGAGCAACGTTTTTCAAAGTGCAATTGCAAGAAATTTAGGGATTTCAACATCTACAGTCCATAATATTATCAAAAGGTTCAGGGAATCCGGAGAAATCACTCCATGTAAGCGGCATGGCCGGAACCCCACATTGATTGATCGTGACCTTCGATCCCTCAGATGGCACTGTATCAAAAACTGACATCAATCTCTAAAGGATATCACCACATGGGCTCAGGAACACTTTAGAAAACCACTGTCACTAAATACAGTTTGTCGCTACATCTGTAAGTGCAAGTTAAAGCTCTACTATGCAAAGCGAAAGCCATTTATCAACAACATCCAGAAATTCCGCCGGCTTCTCTGGGCCTTAGATCATCTAAGAAGGACTGATGCAAAGTGGAAAAGTGTTATTTGGTCTGACGAGTCGACATTTCAAATTGTTTTTGGAAATACTCAACATTGTGTCATCCGGACCAGAGGGGAAGCGAACCATCCAGACTGTTATCGACGCAAAGTTCAAAAGCCAGCATCTGTGACGGTATGGAGGTGCAATATTGCCCAAGGCATGGGTAACTTACACATCTGTGAAGGCCCCATTAATGCTGAAAGGTACATACAGGTTTTGGAACAACATATGCTGCCATCTGAGCGCCGTCTTTTTCATGGACGTCCCTGCTTATTTCAGCAAGTCAATGCCAAGCCACATTCAGCACATGTTACAACAGCATGGCTTCGTAAAACAAGAGTGTAGGTAGTTTCCTGGCCCGTCTGCAGTCCAGACCTGTCTCCCATCGAAAATGTGTGGCACATTATGAAGCGTAAAATACGACAGCGGAGACCCTGGACTGTTGAACGACTGAAGCTCTACATAAAAAGAATGGGAAAGAATTCCACATTCAAAGCTTCAACAATTAGTTTTCTCAGTTCCCAAACTTTTATTGAGTGTTGCTAAAAGAAAAGGTGACGTAACACAGTGGTGAACATGCCCTTTCCCAACTACTTTGGCACGTGTTGCAGCCAGGAAATTCTAAGTTATTATTTGCAAAAAAAAAAATAAAGTTTATGAGTTTGAACATCGAATATCTTGTCTTTGTAGTGCATTCAATTGAATATGGGTTGAAAAGGATTTGCAAATCATTGTATTCCGTTTATATTTACATGTAACACAATTTCCCAACTCATATGGAAACGGGGTTTGTATTTAAGTCATGTATCAAGCCACTGTAATATAGTTTATATTGTTTTAGCAATGCATTTGTGAAAATAAAGGCGCGCCCGACAAAAAATGTAAATAGTATTACATTTTATTTTGTATTATGAGGTAAAATTTGTGCAAATTTCAGTCGTTTAGAACAGTGGTCTCCAACCACCGGTTCGGCGACCGGTACCGGTCCGTGACGCATTTGCTCCCGGGCCGCACAGAAACAATAATTAATTTATAAAGTACCGTATTTTCTCCGACTTAAGTTTTGCCTGTCCCACTAAAAACCCAATAAGCTTGTTAATAGATGTGTTACAACTCCTTTGTTACAGTACATGCAACAATGCTCATTGATGCATATAAAAAATGTGCCAGATTGTAGACAAAGGCTAATTTTTCATGCTCATTTTTTTTTGCTGTTTTTATCTGCCACACGTGGAAAGCCGGTCCGTGATAATAATGCAGACATTAAACTGGTCCCTGGTGTAAAAAAGGTTGGGTAGCCCTGGTTTAGAAGATAATTTAGTACCCTTTGTGACATATTTCCTGATGGTTTTCATTGATCTGTTTGTGTTTTTACAGAATGTTCCGCAGGTGGATGATGAAGGTTTCTGCATCAGGCCAGAAGCAATCGACAATGATATCCTTCCAACTCTATTGTGACACATCAAAATATTCTGTGTACTGTACACTATCTCATTCTTTTCTAGGGATGTGTAGATACACTTTATCAATGTTAGCTGGGGTAAAGCTCCCGACGGTTAGTATTTGAAATTAAAACAATGGACAAATTGATAGCTGCACTTTGATAAACTAACCAGCTCGTTACCTTAAATGCTGACATGAAAAGAAGAGACATTAATGCCTCTCCCCATTGAGAAACCCCGATCGAAACTAACACATCGCTGTTTGAACAACTAGGATTTTTTTTAAATTGTGTACATTGAACATAAAAGCTGTGCTCTCCTAGAACAGTTTGATCCTTCTATATTCGGAGAAATTCGAGACATGGGTGTTCTTATGGTGCGTTCAAGGACCGCTGAACAGAGTAGGACACCACAGCGCCTGCCAGAAATAATAAATCATAATCCATCCATCCATCCATTTTCTACCGCTTGTCCCTTTCGCGGGTGGCGGGGGGTCGCTGGAGCCTATCTCAGCTGCATTCGGGCAAAAGGCGGGGTACACCCTGGACAAGTCGCCACCTCATCGCAGGGCAATAATAATAATGATGACTAAAATAATAAATATGATAAAACAAATAAAATAAATACAATAAAATAAAACAATAAAATATATATATTTTTAAAAGTTACAATTCGAGGCCTCTATGTATGTAGGGATATATATATATATATATATTTATATATATATATATATGTATATGTATTTGTATATATATATATGAATGTGTATATATGTATGTGTGTATATATGTATATGTATGTATATATGCCATCCATTTTTTACCGCTTATTCCCTTTTGGGGTCGCGGGGGTCGCTGGAGCCTATCTCAGCTGCATTCGGGCAAAAGGCGGTGTACACCCTGGACAAGTCGCCACCTCATCGCAGGGCAATAATAATAATAATAATAGATAAAATAATAAATATAATAAAACAAATAAAATAAATACAATAAAATAATATAATAAAATATATATATTTTTAAAAAGTTACAATTCGAGGCCTCTATGTATGTATGAATATATATATATATATATATGTATGTGTATATATATATGTATGTGTATATATATGTATGTGTATATATATATGTATGTGTATATATATATGTATGTGTATATATATATATGTATGTGTATATATATATGTGTATATATATATATGTATATATTTATGTGTATATATATATATATATGTATGTGTATATATATATATATGTATGTATGTGTATATATTTATATGTATGTGTATATATATATGTATGTGTATATATATGTATGTGTATATATATATATGTGTGTATGTATGTATATATGTATGTGTGTATATATATATATATATATATATATATATATATATATATATATATAATAAAACAAGTAAAATAAATACAGTAAATTAAGATAATACAATTAAAAAAAGTTAAAATTTGAAAAAAATTAAAATAATCTCCATCCATCCACCTCATCGCAGGGCAATAATAAATAATATAATAAAATACGATAAATAAATAGAATAAACAAAAAAGTTGAGGCCTATACGAATAAATAAACAAACACCTAAATAATAATATATTATTTTTTTATTTTGCTTTCATTAAAATGAATCCATTGCTGCAGCACAAAGCGATTTTTAAAACAATACAAGCTTAGCCATAAAACAGATAAAATACTACAACAAAAACATGATCAGTGAAGCATAAGAAGCACAGGACATGCAAAACAACAACTTTTCTAACTGCCTATTAATTGTATTTATTAAAAAAAATACTTGTTCAGAATATTGTATTGTGTATATAAGTACTTTTGAGCACATTGAGCAATACCTGATATGAAATGTCCATATAGTCACATTCCCATGCTCCACATTTCCTCTATACTGTGTTGCCTCTTTAACTGCCGCCTGCCTAAACATGCCAAAGAGAACTCCTTCTACTCGTCCAGCGACTCGGAGGACGAGGACGAGCCCCGGAAGTTTCACGTGGAAATTAAGCCCGTCCAGCCCAACAACGGCACACATCAGAACCGAGCCACCATCGACGAGCTCAAGGCGTCCATCGGCAACATCGTGCTATCTCCTTCCACCTCGGTACGGCTTCTTTCTCCAAACACGCGTAGACACACATATAGACACAATCTAGCACTCATTTAGTGGGGAAAACGCTTTTTGGGAAGGTGTTTATTCATGGTTAAAACCAACCTGAGACTTTTTAGTTGCATCAGAGCAAGTTGTGTATGTGCACTTTTGCCTTGCACCACTAGAGGGCAACAGGGGCATATACCTTCTTGTGTTTTCTTTATTACCAGTAGAAAAAATAGCTCCAGTCACTTTAACTTTACATTGTGACTTTCTGTTTTGAAACTTTTTTTATTAGTGACATTTTTTCATTGGAAAAAAAAAACAAAGTCAAAGACTATTTTAATACTTTTTTTAGTCTGTATTAACTGGAAAATAATGTGAAAAAAGTGCCTGACGCAAATGGTTGGAATCTCTACATTTGTATTAAATATAATGAGGGCTTTTAGAATCAAAATTATTTTAATACATTTTTCTATATGCATTACGTAGAAAATGTTGTTCACAATGTGTCAGACAAAAATGGTTGTAATGGTTATTTTTTCACATTTGTATTTAATATAATTTATAATCCAAATTATATCAATAATGTTTTTATTGGATATAAACTGGAAAATATTATGCAAAAAATGTCAAACAAAAATGACTGTTATGGTTATTTTTTTCACATCTGTATTTAATATAACTGGGGCGTTTATAATCCAAATTATGTGTAAAAAAATTTAAAACAAAAATGGCTGTTATGGTTATTTTTTTCATATTTGTATAAGTGGGGATTTTATAATCCGAATTATTTTAAATATTTTTTTGATATGTATCAACTAGAAAATATTGTGCAAAAAAATGTCAAACAAAAATGTCTCTTATGGTTGTTTTGTTTTACATTTGTATTAAATATAAGGAGGGCTTTTTGAATCAAAAATTTTTAAATACATTTTTAAGTATGTGCTAACTGGAAAAAATATTTGTAAAAAGTGTCAGGAAAAATGGCCATTATGTTTTTTTTAAATATTTGTATTAAATACAATTGAAATACTATTGAAATCAAAATTATTTTAATACATGCTGAAGTATGTATTAACTTGAAGAAGTGTCAGACAAAAATGGTTGTTGTGGTTATTTTGTTTTACATTTGTAATAAATATACAAGAGAGCTTTGAGAATCAAATTATTTAATTACATTTTTTAAAGTATGTTAACTGGAAAAAATTTACAAAATGTGTAGTCATTTTTTTTTTTTTTACATTTGTATTAAGTAAAATGAGGGCTTTCAGAATCAAAAATATTTTATTACATTTTTAAGTATGTTAACTGGAAAAAAATGACAAAAAATATCAGACAAAAAATGTCAGACAAAAATAGTGGTCATATTTTTTTTACATTTGTATTAAAGTAAATAAGGGCTACCAGAATCAAAAATATTTAAATATATTTTTTAATATGTATTATCTCGAAAATAATGTGCAAAAAGTGTCATACACATATATATATATATATATATATATAGATATATATATATATATATATATATATATATATAGTATAATAAAACAAATAAAATAATTTAAGATAATGAAATTAAAAAAAGTTAAAATTCGAAAAAAAAAATACAAATAATAATCATCCATCCATCCACCTCATCGCAGGGCAATAATAAATAATATAATAAAATACAATAAATAAATAAAATAAAATAAAAAGTTGAGGCCTGTACGAATAAATATACACCTAAATAATAATATATATGATTTTTTTATTTAGCTTTTATTAAAATAAATCCATTGCTACAGCACAAAGCGATATTTAAAACAATACAATTGTAATCAAAATTATTTTAATACATGTATTCACTTGAAGAAGTGTCAGACAAAAATGGTTGTTGCGGTTATTTTTGTGTAGTCACATTTTTTTTTTTTTTACATTTGTATTAAGTAAAATGAGGGCTTTCAGAATCAAAAATATTTTATTACATTTTTAAGTATGTTAACTGGAAAAAAATGACAAAAAATGTCAGAAAAAAATAGTCGTCATATTTTTATTTTTTTTTACATTTGTATTAAAGTAAATAAGGGCTACCAGAATCAAAATATATTTAAATAGATTTTTTAGTATGTATTATCTCGGAAATAATGTGCAAAAAGTGTCATAAAAAAATGGTTGTCTTTTTTTTTTTTACATTTCTATTAAATACAACGGGGTATTTTAAAACCAAAATAATTGTAATACATTTTTTAAGAGTGTGTTAACAAAATACTTTGTGCAAAAACATTATTTGACAGTTATTTTTTTACATTTGTATTCAACATAATGAGGGCTTTCAGAATCCAAATTATTTTAAAAACATTTTCTGTATGTATGAACTGGAAAGTAATGTGTAAGAAGGGGTCGTCATTTTTTGAACATTTGTATTAAATACAATCAGAATGAACAAATTGAAGCACATCCAGTTCAGACTATATTTTGATTTGGTCGTACATATATGCACAATAATACAAATTATAATATTAATTGGTTTGTGCGTGCGTGCGTGCGTTGGTGTGTGGGTTACCCAAGTGCAGCTTCAGTTCAAAGATAAAAATATCAACAACATGCACGCTTGACTTAAAGGGATATGTTGCAGCAGACCATTTGACACACACACACACACACACACACACACACACACACACACACACACTGTAAGTACACTCAGTCACGGATCCTTCATTCAGCCTCTCGCCATCACTCTGCTGCTGCTGCTCTGTGAAAATAACCGCCGCCATAAAAAATGCAAGCCCCTGCGCCGCTTGTGTGCAAACATGCGTCGCGTTGGCACACACGAGGGTTGGCGTGGCAGAGAGAGGGCACGCTCGCCGTGTCTCCACCACCGTGTCCTCCTCTCCCTGTTTGTCTTCCTCTTTGCTGGCTTTTTTTTTTTTTTTTTGCCCTGAGCTCATTTAGCGACACTTCATGGACCAACAAACACCAGGAACATTTCCCAAGCTTCATTTTCCTCCCATTTTAAAATACCAAACAAATCATTTTTTTCCTGTTTATATATTTTTTTTTACAAAAGTCCACATCCCAGCTAGTGGTGAGGGAATGACTTCATCTGGTGTCAATTATTGAATTTTTCTGTTTTATTTTTTCCCCCCATTTTCTCCTCCTGTTTGTGTCTCCCTGCACGGCACGACTTCTTTATTGGTGTGTGTGTGGTCACCGAAGGAGAGTCGTAATTGAACCCATTTGCCGCTTAGCGCCTGTGGGACTAAACCTCGCCGGTTCCTTTCACTGTGCTACACTCACACACACACACACACACACACACACACACACTTACTTACTTATGAAACTGAAGCTCCCAAGTTTCCGTTGGCTCGGTGGCCCTCGGGAGTGGATCTTGTGTTATGTAGCTTGACTCAGCAGATTTATTGTGTGCGTGCGTGTGTGTGTGTGTGTGTGTGTGTGTGTGTGTGTGTGTGTGTGTGTGTGTGTGTGTTTTGGGGGTCTTTCTCTGCATAGTCCATGACTGATGGTCACTGCATGGCCTTCCTTGTAGGCAGACCAATCGTTTACTCC